>NC_052033.1:7662150-7973599 GCF_015832195.1 Motacilla alba alba | reverse complement strand
CTCTTACAAAAAGTTCTGGAGGTGCTTCCATTGATTTCTGTGAGTGCTGAGTCACCTGTGGCTGCTGAGTCACTAGCCCTGAGCACCCATCAGGACTGTCAGAGCCCTGGTGAGAAGGCAGCTCTGATTCAGCTGAGAATATATCCTTATTTTTATGTACAATATAATACCAGTTTGTGTTATTGCCTTGCCTGCAGCAGCACTATGCAGAACAGAATTGCCTGACAACTGATGAAGCGAACGTTTCTTAAAAATACCTTCTGAAATGACAACTGCTTTTTGTCCCTAAAATATGCAGGAATTTTGCATTCCCTGCTTGGCTTCCTCTCCCACCTTCTCTGACAACAACGGGAAAAGAAAGCAAAGGAAAAAAATCAGCTTCTTGAAAGAACTAGAATTGAACTTATTGCCAGTTGCTTTTTAACAGCATATAATCAGGAAATTTCAGAAACTGGTTATCTTATTGTGAATGTCTCCTCAGTGCTGTCACAATTCAAAACAAAGGTGGATGTGCCAAGTGCTTATTTTGGAGTCACTGGGTGCTGTGGAAGGGCTGCTTGCGAGTCCATCAGCAGCATTTGCTGCCTCTGGAGAGGCTGATGCAAGGAGCATCCAAAGGACCAGGGGTGCAGGTGGCAGCTGGGCGGGCTGGGGACAGGCTCAGAGCTACCGCCAGTCTCTGGTCGGGAGCTCAGAACTGCAGGGCTGCACTGGAGGAGCCGTGGTCGGTGGGAAGTGCCAAGCAAAACAAACAGTACTTGAGGTTAAAGAGCTCAAAGGGTGTTGGTATCACAACCCCCAATCTCTGCATCTGCTTCTGCTGTTCCCAAAGCATGACAGAGAGCAGCCAGCGTTGGAAGGTCACGGAGATAACAGGACCCTGCTGATGCAATGCTGTCTGGTGAAAGAGCACTCACCCAGCTCCAAGGGGATCTGCTTTCCTTTCCTTCTGCTTGTGCCACTCCAGACAAAGTTGCTTGTCAGTCTAATGACAATTAAAGAGTTCTAGTAATAAAAGCAATGGGACAGGACATGAAGTAGCCTCTGACACCCTGTTATTGGATGTTGATGCAAGATGGATGGGTGGAAGCACGTGCTGTGCTTGGGGCAGACATGGGAAGAGCCTCTGCTCAGAGACCTCTCTGTCCACAGTGAAAGACGTTGTGAGGTACACAGGCAGGAGGAACGTAAAGCTGCCAATCACAAGATCAAGCAATTACTGGGGCTGACAATAATCTCAGTTTGAATTGCAAAAATGTGTCTGATCCTCATTTACAAGGGCATGAACTGCACGTGGCAGGGCTGGCCGGCAAGGGGCTGGGCCAAGCGGTAAATTGGGTCTCATTTGAAGAGATAAGAGGAGGCAGAAAAACATGTTTACAGTCTCTGCTCTGGTACTTACGGGTAACTGATAGTATTTTTAGATGCTTTGGTACTTGTAGGTGTAAATAATGGCTTTTACATTAAATGCATGAAATTTGGGGCCTTTTCCAAATGATGTCATCAGTCCAGGTGCAAATTGTCAGTGCCATGCACAGCTGGGAACAGGGAGCAGTTGAAAATAGCAGATTTTGATCTGTAAGTCCTCAATTTGCCCGTTTCCACCTGTATCACTCCTGCAGCTCATCCCTGGCATGCCCCGGTGCTGGTATACACTGATCTCACCTGGAAATCACACCTCAGTGTCTGATGTGCTTTATCTCCATTCAGCTGATGCCTATCTTGTAATAAAATTTCCCATGGCTTATCAACGCTTGACAATTAGATGCTTAACATCCCACTTAATGCAAAACAGATTACATCCTGGGAATTAACAAAACAATCAAATGCCTTAAGGGATAATGGAAGATTTTTTTTATAGACATGTAGGTGTTTTTATATATATATATATATATATATATATATATATATATGTTTATGCATACACACATACACACATCCATAGTTGTGAAATCTAGAGATGCTGATCAGCTTTCACTACTTGATTGGTTTTGATGGCTCACTCCTGTGCCTGTTTTTTCTTTCTGGTAGAAATTGTGTTCCGTGATGGCAGTGCCATGTGTTGCCCTTCTAGCGGTGTCAGGAGAGGCAGGGGCTGACCGCAGCCCGAGGGTCCCTGGGTGGTTCCGAGCGCTCCCCTCCGTACCCAGCCGGCAGCTTTGCTCCCTCTTGTGGCATCCCGAGCCTGATCTGCTCCCCAGCAGGGGTGGCCTCTCCCAGCGCCAGTGCCCGCGGAGGTGCTCGGCGATGGGGACACGGCAGGGCTGGCAGCAGGGCTGTGCACACCACGGCCAGGCCCACTCACTTTGGAAATCCCTCCCTGCGTCAGGGATGTGGGTCCGGTCCTGGTGCTGGTGTGTCCGATCCCAGGACAGCCACAGAAGGGCCTCTGCCTGCTGAATTTAAACATATCTGGTCATATCCAGCTTTATCACAGAGCTGATCATCTTACCCCAGCTCTTGCACATGCTGGGGCTGGAGCTGTCAGGAATAGTTGCATTGCTGGAAAAAACCAGAATCGTTTCCTTTCTACAGCTAGCATCCCCACGGAGCAGAGCATTTTGCCTGTGATTTCCAGTCCTGCTCTCAGCAGCACTCTTGGCACTCTGACTTGCAGAGGAGGTGCATGGTTCAGCTTCATGGACCTGGCCCATGGGACTAGAGGATGGGGTGAAGGGACTAAAGGGTCACAGTAGCTGGTGAAGATTTATAAAAATTACTCAGAAATAAGTTTTTAATACTATCAAGAGAGGAAAAATTTATTCAGTTCGCTGCTACAGTACCTGCACATGATGGGCTGAGATGCCCAACAGTGAGAGCTGGGAACCTGCTCAGTGCCTTCACCCACTTGTGGATGCCCTGGACACCCTCACGGGCAATGGGGCCATATCCTGGGCTCAGCCATTCAGGCCTGACTTCTGTGATTCTGTGTCTCTGGGTGACCTGTCCCCCCTGCCCAGTGCTGTGCCCACCCCAGCGCACACAGGCTGGAGCAGAGCCCTGGGCTTCCTGCGAGGAAGGCGTGGGATGCCCAGCGTCTCTGTGTTATGGGGTAAATGATGCTCTTTTGGCTGCCTGTTCTCAAGAAGAAATTCCTGTTGCTGTCTGATCATCCTTCCAATAACTGACCAAATGCAGTAGGTCAGATCCTGACACACACAGTGTTGATTCATTTAACTGGTGATTTCTGGAGGCAGCAGCACCATGATACAGTGCACCACACAAACACCCAGAGAAAAAGCCAGTTGTGCTTTAAAGCATGTAAATAAATGCCAGGCATAGCAGTGCTACCTCTCTTCCAAATACACAGATACCTCTATCTGATGGACCTTTACAAAGGCCAATATGCTTAATCCCAATTTAAAGAGTGGGAAATTGAGTTTTCATCCATAATCATCCAGCAGGCCAGAAATAAAACTTGGTCCTGTGAGTCCTGCCCCTGCCTATCCCGTCCCAGTGACAAATCTCAGCTCAGTAACTTGTCCTGTCCTCCACCACAGATAAAACTGTGGAGTCACTGAGCCTTCATGAATGTTCCCAAGGCTGCTGCAGGATGCAGGCTGGGCAATGACTTGGGGGGAAGTGAGGAGCCCAGACCCTTGCCTGCCCTCACCTCTCCCAGCCACAGGCACTGCTGGCAATGGCCAGCATCCCACATCTCTGTGCTGCTGGAAAAAGCTCAAGTCCTGGTGTGCTCCAACTTCGTGGTGCATTTCATTTGCAGTTTTAAAGCAGCAAGTGACTCTTGGAGCCAAACAAATGCCTGGCATTTGGCTGTGCCTGTGTTTTTCTGTGGCCAGGCTGACCTTTATGAACACTAGAGTCACAGCTATGACAGGCAGCTCACTTGAACCCTCCCATCTGGGAGCTGGGGAGGTTTTGTAATTGCTGGAAAAGCCAAAAAGTCTATCTTCAGACCCTGATTTTTCCTTAGCAACCAACTTTCCTCCTTGATTTCTCTTCACCTTTCCCTTCCATGTAACTCACAGCTGATTCCTGTTCTCATAACCACCCTTTCTTGATGCAGATGCAATCAGCAAGAAAGATGAGCAGTTGCAGAGTTCAGCCCAACTCCATGAAATCACTCATAAATGTGCTGAACTTCAGTAAAACTGTTCTTGTGCTCAGTCTTAAACATGTGCTTTAGTCTTTTGCAAGTCCTTGGCCCTCTCACAGTCTCAACTGGGTCATTGATTACCCAAGGAATGGCAGGATGAGGAAAAGGCTCTTGTTGGGATCTGTGTGAAAGTGTTTTTCTGAGCCCACAGTCAGTGTCTGTTCTGAGGGCACATGAGTGCAATTTTGTTGTCCAGTGAAGGAATAGAACATGAAATCCCATATTGAAGTCCTCTTAGATATGCCTGTAAAATGCTGAGTATGAGGGAAGTGCCTGTGGCACGGCTGCTTCATATTGTACTGTCCTCATCAATCCCAGCTGCTCACCAGTCTCTTGTTGGCTGTTTCTCTACTTGTTCTGGCCCTTACCAAGTGTCCATCTCACTCAAATGTTAATAAAAATAAAATAAAAACTAAAATATAAAATAAAAACTAACCCAACCCAAAGATAGCATCATAAACTTATGGAACAGGTTTTTAAATTTAAATCTTCACTTGGGATTTGCTGTATTTGCTTCAGGGTGTCCTTGACATATTTACTTTGCCTTGAAACCATGAGCATTAGGCATCATATTCTTTTCCAGTGGATACAGGATGCTCCCCCAAGAGCTGGCTTGAGGAATGAAAAGAAATTATGTGCTCCATTACTGCTATGTAGTGGTGTCTTATAGAAACTGTGGTTTAAGGTCTGATTTGCTAAGTGACTGTGAGGCACATAATTTAAGATGTTTTGAAGCTGAATTGACATTGCTCTCATTAGTTGTGTATCCTTTGTATCCTGCCTGTTCCTTGCTGTGTTCTGTACACCACCCAGCACTGAGTGAAGTTCTCAGCATCTGCAGTGAAATTCTCAGCACCTGCTGAAGGCAAATAATGATAATTAGTTCTAATAGCTGTCCTGTTTCACACCTCTTCTAGCCTGCCAAGGTAGATCACTAGGAGATGTCACCAAAGCAAATAATCACCCCCGTGCCAAATGGCTTAGCTTGATTTCAGTGCATAGCATGAGGGCTTGCCTGCATGATCCATGACAGGAGTGCTGAGGTTCTGCAGCTTTGTCTGCCCAGTATTATCTGTTCCCAACTTATGATTTGCACTGTTTTGGAGTCTCGCTTGTGCTCAGGGCTCTCTCTGACATACAGGTGAATTACCACAATGTAACAGGTTCCTGCATGTCAGGTTCTTCACCACAAGTGCCTTGTTCATGCTCTTGCCCATCAGTGCAGTTATCCCTTTTTTTTTTTTTTTTTTGTGGCAGGGAAAACTACTTCAGCTTACTTTGTATTTGCCAAGGGGGTAGAGAAGGCAAAAAGACGATTATTACAGAATAGCTGATACTTGTTACCTTGTGATATTATTCCTCTTTCTAAAGTTACTTTGTGTGTTGGGGTGATGCTCATGATTTAGGGTATGAACTTGGTACCAAGCAGGCAAACGCTTTCATGGATCTCCTCCTTACCTTCAAACCATAAGGAACTGTCTCCATTGGATGTGTGTAATAGATGTGCCTGGGGCTGTTCAAGCTAGGGCAAGATATCACAGGCAGAAAAGAATCAACATAGGAATATTAACAATGCGTTCTTTTGCTGGTGCAGTTTTCCCATATGATTACAAGTGATGAGTGCTCTGTGGGAGTGAGGGAAAGGAAGATCAGCCCTGTACCAATAGGCTGTGCTCAGCTCTTCACAGCCACACACTCACTGTACTGTTACTTCATTTGTTTGCTCTGATGCCTCTCCATTCTGTCCTGAAGGCTAACCACATATCATATATATTTAAAAGAACAGTAGCATACAACTGGTATAGATCTTAGGATTCCCTTCCCAAAACATGATATTCCTGCTGAGAATATGAAGATAAAGGCTTTAATCCTTGGGAACAAAAGAGCGTGAGTAACTCCATTTCACTGCATGACCTGGAATCTCCACCCATATAAATACATCAAAGAGTAGGTATGATTTCACTCTCTGACACCCATGGATTGACGTTCTCACCCTGGGAAGCAAGGAGCTGCTGTGGCTGGGCTGAACAGTACCCATGAGGCTGGGTAACAGGGGTATTTGCAGCAATCTTTGATCTTCCTACTGGACCAAAATTATTCACATCTCCCTAGTGTTGCTGAAAACTTATCCAAGCACTCAAGGCAATTATTTTTAAATGTATGTGTGTTTTGGGCCAAATCCATGAATCCTGACTCATGACTGACTCAGCCCTTACTTAAGCAAAACTCCACTTGATTTCATTACAACTGGGGGCAGGACTCTGTGATTCCTTCCCCTGCCAACAGGAGCTGCAAGAGCCCAGTCCCAGCTCTCCGAGCTTCTGCAGCTCCCAGCACATGCCAGTGCTGTGGATCCACGTCTCTGGATCTTGCAGACAGCAGTGCTGTCTACCTAAAAAGACCCATCCTGCTTGGCTGCCCTGCTCAAGCCACCACATGGGTGATGGAGAACCAGGCTGGTGCTGTGTTGACTAATAATGCTTGGAGCTAAACCTGCCAATGGGCCACAGGAAATTCTGTGACCCACGTTAATCAGGAGCTCAGACTAGATGGTTATGATAGCCTGACCATCTGGCTGAAAACTGTTGTGCTGCAGATTGGCTGTAACTCACTGGAGTATTCTAATTTTGTTATAAATTCATTTCTAACACGCTCAGCTCTCCATTGCATGCTAGAGGCCCGGATGGTTTGGGTAAAGAGAGAAATTAATTAGGTGATACGAGCACTGGGAAGAGTAATCTAAAATAGCCAGGCAGGTCTGCATGGCAGAAGGGTAGCTGGTGCTAATGAACTGGGCAGGATCTGAGCTCCTCGTTGTGCCCTGTTTCCCAGCACTCCTGGCTACAGGAGGGTACAGCACTGCTCTGACCTGGCTCCCTGCACTCATGACTGCAGGAGTCAGCTCAGGTCTCGCCAGCCTTATTAGCTCTGGCTCGGTGCCGGCAATTCCTATTCAAGCTGGCTGTGTGCAACGTGCCTGGCTGTCTGTGCCGTGCACATCCCGGCATGGGAGTGGTGTCCCAGTGTCAGGAATGTGGGACAGAGACGCTCTGGCTGCCTGCTGAGAGCAGCACGGTCACATTCACACAAAGGAAGAAGCTCTGCTGAAGCGAGCTGTCCTGCCTGGAGGCAGCCCAAGTGTCTCTGGCATGGATAAGGCAGAAGTCACCCAAGGGAGACTGAGAGTGAGAAAATAGTAATAAACTGTCTTGAAGTATCCCTGCTGTCCAGCAGTCCCAGGAGAGCTTATTAAAACCTAACCATTTTCTGCTTAGCAAGGGTGACTGCCAGTTTGTGGCTAAAGCAACCAAAAAACTTCAATGGAAATGTTACTTATGTGTGTCATTTAAGATAAAGCCCCTGTGTTTTGCATGGCTGCACCTTGACAAATGGCCTGATTGGTTTTATTCCTAACTACAGCTAGAAATAACAGAGCTGCTGTGCATATTCCCATCATTTGTGTTATTTAGACTTTTGGCCTCAGAAGAGGAAGCATTTGAGGGATTGGACTCAGTGTTTGGCCTGTCAGCTGTAGCTGCACCCTTTGGTGCCTTAGACTATTTCTTTCATCAAAGTAAACAGGTTTGATCTCCAGTTTGAGTAACCTGCTGTTGTCTTTTGTAATGCTGCATCAGCAGGCTTGGAAGATGCATTTTTCTGCCAACATAAACACTTTCCTGACTAACAGAAATGAGTCCTTGCTTGCATTAGTTTGCTGCAAACATTACAAAGACTATGAAATAATTGTAAGTAGATGTTCTCATCTGAATCTCCTTTAGACTCTGCAAGGCTCCCACAATAATGACTAAATGAGGGTCTCCTCTCAGCAGGCAGAGGTTTGAAAGGTTTGTTTCCTTTTTTCCCCCTCCTTTTTTTTTTTTTTTTTTTTCTTATTTTGTCTCTATCTCCTTTTGAAAAGAGAACTGGAAGCTGCCTGGCCCAATGATATTCTTTATTGCTCTGTCTCCCCATTGCACCCCAGACTTCCTGGGAGGACACATAAAAAGTGACTTGCCCGGTTCTGCACAGCACTTCACCTGTGTGATATTTGCAAAGGAATTTTGTCTCAGGTATTCTTGAGAGGTCAGTGTTGCACAACAGGCTTTAGTCATTTGTCCCTGGCCATTTGTCCCCTTGCCACAGTTCTTGCTTTGCTGTACAGACTTGAGATCAAAACCCCACCGAAGTCAGAAATTATTCAAGGCTATCTTAGTTGCCCAAACAGCAACTGTATCAAATAGAGACAACTCTTTGAAGAAATGTAAATTTCAGCACATTCACATCAAGTATGGTTTTGGCTCTGTAGTTGTGAAAAAATGCAGAAATTACCAGTAGAGTCACCAAGACGTAAGTCAAGACAGGGAAAACTAGTGAGTAAGGAAATTCTTCAACATTTGTTCTTTTGTGTTCACATTCTTATGACTTGAATTCAAATATCTGCCCCACACTGAAGAACCTGGAAACAAGATCTTCAGGTCTTTCCTAGCTGTAATGAGAACACACCCAGACAGAGTATATGAAGAGAATTAAATGAAGGAGATTTACAAAACCTCTTAAAACAACAAGCTTCTTAATTTTCCTTTAGAATTCAAAGGAGCCAAGGACAAAATATTTAAAGACTGAAGCAGCTAAGCCCCAGCAGAGTGCGTGGCTGGCTTAGTTTGCTCAGGCTTATCTAAATTCGGTCCTGTAAAAGCGTGAATTATTGACTCTCCTCTTTTCTCTGCTTTACAGTCTTCAGGTACCTGGAGGGCATCCCAGAAAAACAGGAGGGTGAGCCAGCCTGCTCAGACATTGATGCTTTCTGAATCTCACTGGCTAAGCCCAAGTTTGAATATTTAACGGTCTTCAAAATCCCCATGTAACACCCCCTGCCCCCAAAAGGAAAACCAGCTAAGCAGCAGCTTCCCTGGAAAGCCAGACCATGGCCAGGGAGCTGCAAAGACACACCTTGGTCCAGAAGCTGGGCTTTGATTGCTGTGGGTGAAATTCATAGTGTGTGTGGAGAGAACCAACAAGGCTGCCAGTGCAGTGGGAGTGAATAATGCAGAGGCCTTTGCTCGTCCTGTTGCACAGGAATGATTCCCACATCCTCCAGGCAACACGAAGTGAATCAGTTTTGAAGAGCCTCTGCAGCAGTACTGCGGCAAAGCAGGGAAAATATTGCAAAGTAGGAAAGACTTCTGGTCAAATGCTTTTTCTCTGGTTGGTCATCTGGCTACTTCATGCCTGAAACTGTGCAGCTGTTTGAGTTAACATGCAGCACCTATTTATGGGTTCCCTGGGCAGCCACCTCCTCTCCTCAGCCACAGCACCTCCACTGATTCCAGCAGGATCCAGCCAGGCTGTGCTGTGCCTGCCAATCCTCCCTCCTGCCCATCCACAGGCCTGGGACTGGCACAAAGCTCAGTTTGGCCTCGCACTGGACTTGCTGTGCTTTTCTCAGGGTCCTCACACCGTTTGCTCCTTTGTGCAGGACAGGGCTTAACACCCTCCTTTGTCAAACCTTGAATTAAAAAGCAGTGTCTTAGCAGGTTTAGACAGGATTAAGCAGCACAAACCTCTTACACACAGAGCTTACACTAAGTAAGCTTTTCTAAGTTACCAATGCACGATGTATCTGTAGCTCTCCTATCACTTTCCCCCTCAGCTGGGTTGTTTCAGAGGGGATAATGGGATCTGAGTTTATTGACTCACCCCAGGACTTGGGTGTTTGGTGCCTTTCTGGTCTTCTGGTGTTCCAGCCAGAATTTCTAAAAACAGTTGCCAAAGCCAGACCTGGTGTGGGCAGATGTAGTTTCAATTGCCTCAGCAGATCTGTGCCAAACTACAGCAACTATAAATCTGAAGGCAGGCTGTGCTGGGAAAAACAGGGGACTCTGGCTAATCCTAGCCCTGTCACTGACCTGCTGTGGGACTTTATCTGCAGCTCTGCTATCTCTGCAAACCTGTATTTCCATATTTAGAAGACATGACCTCTGGATAAGAGCTCCTTTCTTATTCTTTTATGCAGAAGTTAATATAAGGGGTTAAAGTCATGCAACACTTAAATAATTGACCCATAATACCCCTTCTATTGCACAATTCAATGTGTGAAAAGTTTTCCTGTCCCGTGAAGAGGCAACCTGGAGAAGAGGGGAAAGCACTTCCATTTTTTTTTTCTGGCTCTTCCTCACAGACTCCCATTTGGAAGATATTTATTAGGTGGGGAAAAGTACAGTGAGATGCTGCATGGCTCAGCAAAGCACCTTCTTTTCCTACAGACACAGGGCTCTCGTTACATCTTTAAAGAATCACAACAAAGAAAAGGAGCTGACACAATGAATTTTGATCTGGAAAATGAAATCTGACATAACCAGTAGTTACATTTTTCTTATTCTCTAGTAGTTTGCCTAAAGGCAGCTTTTAAATAATTCCTGCTTTTCACCTCCTGAGAAACAATCTATTTGCTTCTGAATTAATTAGGCAGCATCATAAAAACCCTTCAGAGACTTTACAAGCTGCTGATCTAACTCTTAACATATATAATGGGCCTGATCCTTAGGCCAGACAGTGGGAATTGCTTTTAATTGTGATGGGAACAGGAGCAGGCATTTTATGTGTGATGCTACTGAAAAAACAGGGTTCCCAGTAAATAGTACTGGATGTTGTTTTTTAGGACAGCTTTACTGATATCTGTCTCTATGTCTGGTAGCTGTCTCTAACATCTTGAGTCTCACAGTGATGAGAGTCCTTTCTTATTTCATCTTCCCTTGGACAATCAGTGCCAGAATTTCTGTTGTGTGCTGCCCTGATGAGCAGATATGTGCTGTATCTCCAGCTGTTGCTGTATCTGCCCTGATGAGCTGATAAGAGCTGTATCTCCACTTGGAATGTCCAGAGTGTGATTGATCTGCCCAAGCTGGGCCATTGTGCAAGGCCAGGGAAATCAGAGGAGCTCTCACATGCAGAATTGATCATCTCAAGCTTGGCTTTGAGATGTCAGCTACTCCAATACTCACCGGTTTAAATCAGCATCAACCCAGTCAACTAATTCTGTAGCAATAACATAGTTTCCTGTTAATCTGAAAGGTGAAAACAAGCAAAATAATTTCGATCTCATTGATACAATTTTTTTTAACATAAAATACCACCCAAATGGAGTTTCACTGACCAAATTGAAAATATCTGTACCAGTTTGTTTCCAGGGTGATGAAAAAGCTTTTATTTGACAAAGTAAGAGATTCAGGTAAGTTTCAGGCTCATGAGTTTTTCATGATGTTGGGCTTTATGGCCCGGATGGTCTCTGTTCTACCTTCCTTTGTTCTTACATTCCTGACTTTGCCTGTTGCCAGTGGCAATATCACCAACACAAGTCAGGACAAGGATTAGATCAAAAGATGCACGAGGAACCAAAGATGGCTCTGAGTGAGATTTGGAGCTCAGATTAGGAGATCTAAACACCTGTATGTCTTTCAGGTGTAGGTTTGTGTACTGCTGGCATTCTGCTGAGAGGTTTGCTCACACAGCTCCAGGAACATTCATGGTCAGCAGGACATCTGGTGACTTGTCCCATGGCACTGCACTGCTCTGCTGAGTGCCACAGTCTAGAGAAGCACGGATTTGCAATATAGACCAGAGAAAAACTCGCTTCAGGAATCACCATTTCAAACCTCATTATTCTGCAGGGGGTTCTACTAGCTTTTAGAAATGCCAAATGGTGGCCATACTAGCATTGTTGTTGTTTAAAACTCAAAAGCAAATTATTTCCTAAACTCAGGATCTGTTCCTCTCCTCTTTCTGTTACCTGACTTTTCAGTGCAGCTGGGACTTTCCCTATCCCTTCCCAGGTAAGCACCCAGGCTTGGCTGTGCCCAAAGGCTGGGCTGCCCTGGCAGTACTGCTTTGGGGAATAAAACAAGAGAAGAATTTGACACAAGAAAGCCCAGATTGCCAGTGAGAGCAAGAAAGTAGATCTGTCTTTATATCAGTCCCATTATCCTCAGTTCTTCCTTGCAAAGTAGGCAATTTGGTGCTTCCCCTGTAAAAGTTTTGGGTGTTTAAAAGGTTTATGGAGAACCCAGTAATCTGGGAGGTGTGGGCTCAGGAGCCAACTCCTAAACCAAACCAACTCATCTCCAACAAGATCTGTATGGAGTGCAATTAAAAGCCCTAGGCCCAGAGGGCTGTCATCTGGCATGTTCTGTTTTCAGCTGATGGCAGACTTTGCTTGGGTTTTTTGCTGATTTTTTTATTTTTTTTTTTCAGATCTGCTCATGTACATTTTATGTGCCGGAGCTTTGCAGAGAAAGAATGATTTTTTTAAAATAGAGAGGTCACTTATTTGTGTTCCTGGAATCAATTTGGTCTTCCATGTCAGTCTGCCCTGGGAGGTTTTTTTTGAGTCAGTGTATTCTCCCTGCTATGTATCAAGCCTGAATTTCTAGTTAGGAAAAAGCATTGTTGTGGGCTAAGTCCAAAGAGTTACAGCTTTATTTACAGTTTAGTTGCCACCTACAGCAATGTAGCTCATCACTAGGATGCCTTGAGCATGTTTCCACTTTATATCTTAGTGAGGCTGTTTACAATGTTATCAACGGAAGAAATAAAGGAACAGGGTAGAACTATGGCCCCAGTTAAATCAGTGACAAAACTCCCATGGACTTCAGTGGGCCAGCATTTTACTTAGTACTGCATGTGAGGAGCACATATTTTACTGTGGCATCTATGGCTTCCTTGTTGAGCTGCTTTTCTCAAAGCATATTCGGACCATGGGCAGCCTTGTGGGCCCTGGCAGTACCTGGGTACCTGTTCTGTACTGGTAAACTGCTGGGTGGTTTTTAATGTCACATCCATCCTTTTCTGTCTTCAGAGCCCTACTCTTTCTCTCTGGATCTTGGAAATTCTTTTGCTTCCTTTTCTATAGAAGCTGTAGTTCTTCATCCAGATAACATAAGGAGGAGAAAGAGGAAAGGATGGTTTTGGACTTTCCATGGCTCCCATAAGGATCAGGAGCTGAATTCATAGGTTGGGCAGGCACATAAGTGAGACTTCCCCAGACTAACAATTCATCCAGTTCATACAAGAAATGGATGCATCCTTCTGTTCCCTGCCCACAGCCTTCTTTGCCCTTCCCTCAGTTAACTTAAATTGTGAAATTCTTGGCAGATTTTATGTACATACACCTACTCAGCTACTCTGTAAATATACACACATAGGTACACATAAACACCCTGCACAACCATGCACTGCACATGGTATACAGGTTTGGTAATATTATTCCTAGCAATTAATCTGCCTGTTTCTGAGTTTGTATGGATTCCTGTTCAATCTCCAGAAAGATAATTTCTTTCTATATCCTGAGTGGCAGTGATATGTAAAGGCCAAACTGCACTGCACCGTGCCCTTTGGGAAGAGACTCCTGCTTAAAAGCCTTCCAGATCTTGCCTGCCACAGAAGATTATATTTGGAAGGATGGGAAAGCAACACGAGAAGCACATGGAGCAAAAGCTGTGAGCATCAGCAGTTTACTACAAATAAACAGTTTCACTTCTCGAGCTGTTGTGTTTGTCAGTCTAGTAAACAGGATCTGACTGCAGTGAGATAACAAACTGTAGGCCTAAACCTGTCCTCCTCCTCTGCAGTTTGAATTATATACTGCCCACATTCCTGTCAGCCACCCTGTTTCTTCCCTCTGTGATCCACCATTGCAATATTTAAGTTCACCATTTCAGGATTTAATTCCATTATTGCAATGCCCCTGCAGAGTCCTTGGTTTCACTGGAAGCAAAAAATCACCAACCTGGCTTCCTACTCTTACAGGGATTTACAAAAGAAGGACTTAGGTAACTGTCTGAGATCAGGCAGTATTCCAAAACACTCCCAAACGGTCCTCTTCTGTTTGGAAAATAGGATATTGCTGTCCATCTTTTGTCCAGGTCACCAAGAGGCAATGCTGGGAGCTGTCTCTGCTGCTCTGCTCGGAGGAGCCAGTGGTACAGCCTTGTCTGACAGCATCTGCTTTCCCTGAATAATTGCAGACATTCCCCTCTCCACTCATCCCTCCAAGCACCTTGGGGTCATAAACTGCCAGGCTAGAGCAAATGGAGTCATGCTCAGGAATGATCTTCCCATTCAAGGTGAATCTTGATACCTGACGTATGAGAAGACCAGGCACATGCTAAAAATTCCTTGCTAATTTGGGTTGCCAGTTCATCAAAAACATCCTCCCAAGCATGCACAGGATGTATTAAGTTATGGTATAGTAAGCGATCAGCTTGTCACACTGACATTTCTGCTCCTTGCCAGAAGGTCCTGGACTTCATTATCTCTCTCAAGAAACCAGATCTCTGGGTGTCACTGTGCAATAAATTTGTGTAACTGGAAACCTCTCCCCAGGCATACAAAGATCTGAGGACAAGTGGGCATTGCTGTTCTCTGAAGACTGGTGTATAAATATATACTGCACTGACTTAACACCTCTCCTCTGGGGCAGGTCCAGTGCAGCCTCAGCATCCTCCGAGTCTTCCTCCAGTGGCACTTTGGCACAGGCACATGACATGGTGTGAGGTGGGGCATGTCTTTTGGGGCTACCAAACGAGGGGGTTCAATTGTGTCTAAGTTACTCCATGGTGTTACATTCCCACTTCCCATTCTACTTAGAAGAGCCTGGAAATTCTGCCTGTCTTGCTGCAGAGGAGGTTGGTAGGGTGGCCCTGGCGGTGTCAGGACATGCTGTCACCTTGGTGACTTAAAGACCTGTAGGAGCAGCACTTGTAAGTGAAATTTCCTCTGTGTGGTGATCCTGTAGGTGAGGTTATAGATGGCCAGAAAATCTGGAATCTCCAAGCTGCTGTACATGATCTCTGACCTCTTTTGTGATCTCTGCCTCAGTTTCCTTTTCTGAGAGCTGGGGGTGCCTGCTGGGTGTGTCAGTGGAGCTCAGGGCAGCAGAGCAGCTCAGTCCTCCCCTGTGGTTCCTCAGTGTGGGGAGTGAAGAGTGATGTTACCCCACAAGGTCTGGGAGCCACTTCAGCAGGGCTGCAGAGGAGCATCCAGGCTGATCTCTGCTGATATTACCATGAGGCAATGATTTCTCGCCGATGATGAAACTCATAGTAAGGACTCTCGTGGTGTAAGAATTTTCCAGATTAGCTTGCAAATGCAATGCAGCACGTAAGAGTTTGCCAGGCGCTCCTTCACTTCCTTCTGAAGCTGATTTTTGGGATACTTTCTCAAATTCAACATTACTTATAGGTATTCTTAAGGAATATTAGTATAAATAGTCTACTGTGTTCTGCAGAGTTCATGCCAGTCCATATTCTGTTTTACCTCGTTCCATACCAAGCCATTAGCGCACACAATTGTCTATTATTTGCAATCTTGGCTCATTAAGGTGATAATTTGATAAAGCAGGTTGCTATCTTTACCTTGGGGGCTCTCTTCTGGGTTGATGCATTGATATGTGGACAGCCCTGCCAATGTGCTCCCCTGTTCTCAGCGGGTGCCACGGCACGTCCCGCACTGTGGTTCTGTGATTTATGGTCCCCACCGTGTGCAGGCGGCCAGCCCAGCGCACGTCCTGCTCCTGGCACAGCCATCCAGTGAGTGTCTTGGGAAAAACCTGCAGATGGAGCGTGGGGGAAGGACTGGGGGAGGTTTCTGAGGAGACCTCCCTTGGCTGTGTCTCTCCCTGAGTCCTCTTAGGGCAGACAGGACCTCAAGGAGGAGTTTGTTCATCTCCTCAGAGGAAGAGCCTGGTTCTTCAGTAACTGAGATGCTGCAATGGGCTGAGGAGGTCATAGAGATCTGTGAGGATGTCCTGGGTAACTTTCCCTTCAGAGAGTAGTCAATACACAGAGAGCAGAGAGAGCTTGTTTCACCCCAGCAGCAGGGCAGGGCTTGGCTGGTACCAACCTGCTACTTTGAGGCTCAGTTTGTCACCCAGGGCCTTGGAGAGACTCAAGGGGTGAAAACAACTTCATCTAGGAGTCCCATGCAGGATGTGTGTCAGAGACATCCCAAAGGTAAAGCTGAGTCCTGGGCATGTGATGGTGACACAAAGTGGGGCTCATTCAGGAGCACCTGCAGGGCAGGGATCTGCAGGGCAGCTCCTGTCCCTCATGTTCTGCCTGTTTGAGAAACCTGCACATAGAAACCTGCTCAGCACCAAGAGCAAATTATTTCCATGCAGGGACACCTTGGAGATTTATTAGTGGTGTTCAGTGTGATGTTATATATTGCTGGGAAAGTGATTTTTGGAGACAGAGTGCTGATAAAGAAGTGTTTCTGGGAAGTGGAGGAGGCACTGGGCATTATTGCAGTGAACTGGAGCAGGTATGGAGCCTGGCCACCTGTGGAAGAAGGCAGAAATACCAAAGCAACCCTTTTCCTTTTCCTGTCCAGAAACTTGGTGCCAAAATGTTGCTTGTTCCTCCCCAATGATAAAAGGACAAGTTAAATAATTAATAATAATGAGTCTCAATGTGACTATTAAATAATTTTTTGTTAGACATTATGTAAATTTGAAGGGTTTTTTTACTGTTCATGCATAATAAAATAACTATGGTGATTAATTTTTCACCCTCAGAGTTTAATTAAGATCATTCAGGAGGTTTGGACTCATACACCGGGCTATAAATCACAGTCCAAGCCACTGAATTATCTGCCTAGCTTTCAGATTAGATAACAATGTTTTGGAGAGGAAATCTTGCTGACAGATAGCCACCTGAGTTGTCCAAATCAGGAGGCCATTTGGTCCTCTGAGCACTGAAATGATACATACTGGTTATTAATATATGCAATTCACTGTGTGCTTTTCTAGGTTTAATTTTAGGGATGGACTCATTCCATCATCTGTATTCCTGCACAACTCATTGTGGAATAAATAGAGCGTTGTTCTGTCTTACCCTAATCCACTTCTAAAGCCAGTGCAACTGAACTCTCCAAGGGAGTAAAGTGGGTAGTATCAAGTCACATTTTATTCCAGGATAAATGTGTCCAGGTGTGGTACTTTGTGGGAACAGCCATGTGCTCTGTATGCATAACCTCAGCTGGAATCACTCCTCAGGCTTAGGCAAGCCTGAGTTTCCCAGTTTCAGCAGAAGCTGTGAGATGCACAGGGGTATTTACTGTGACTGCAGCCTCTCAGAGCTCTTCCAAACACGCTGAGCCCATCAACAAAGAGCTGCTTTCTAGCACCTCCACAGCTTTCATAGTGCAGAGCAAAGTGAGCAGCCAGCACACTGATATCCTGGCAGAAAATGCCTTGGGAACTGTGTCTCCTGTGGCAGCTCCTGGATCCAGAACTTTCCCTCTGTTTTCTCTGAGTATCTCCCTGTGCTGTGCACACCCATGGTTTTGCCCCACGAGTCGGAGCAAGTCTGCAGGATGTGTCAGTGCACAGGATGGACCCTGACTCATGGGGAAAGCATGTATGGAAAACGTTGCCATACTCCTACAAATGCTTGGTTTTCTTTGCTGTGTGATTTTTTTTTCACTTTAAATAAAAACAATAAAAGCTATTGCTGAAAGGAAGTGGTGCAGGTGAACCCTGTAGAATTTCCCACTGCATTTATAAACAGAAACTCGTTTCAGGAGAGGGAGTCAACTGGGTTTGAAAAAAATAAGGTGGAAGGGAGTTTCTCTCATGGCCAGAAGATAAAGCATAAAATGACCACCTTGCTAAATCTTCACTGCTGAACTTGTTACTCCAGAGTTGCAGAATAGCACAATACTACCCTGGAACACTTATTCCTAAATTCTACTGTTTTATTCTGGAACAAAGCGTATCTTTGAGGAACAATTCAGTCATCACTACAGTGCTTTAAATTCACACCTTGTATTCCTCCCAATTAATTGTCAAAGATAGGCAAATTCTAGCTTTTCTTTTAGTCTCATTGCTGTAAATCTAGAATTCCTTATTTCCTATTGTGCCACTAGTTTTCAGTCATGACTATGAAATATGTCATGTCAAAGGAATGACTCTGGATTTTACCCCACAAATGTGGCCCACAGTGTGTGAAAAGAGACAGTTTGGATTAATCCCACCAACCCCTGCCTTGGCTGAAGCATCTCAAGCAGTGCTGCAGCAATGGAACAGAACAGGCAGCAATGGAACAGGCAGCAGTTCCAACTTTGAAAGTCAGGGAGAACAGAATATCAACACAATAATTAACATCTAATTTAGCAGTTAGACCAGGATTTAGGCGGATTCCTCATTAAGTAATTGCTTCCAGAGGCAAGTAGATCTGGGGCTGCTCACTCCACTCCCAGAGCCAGGCACCCACCTCCATCCAGCTTCTCCACAGCCATGGAAAGCAGCTCGATTAATGGTGCTTTGGAGAGTTTTGTCTGTGAATTCTGTGAGGAAACCCCTCTATTGTGGCATTAAAGGAAATGCAGGGAGAGAAGCACATCTTTACAGTCAGGCTTAGAAGTAGGAAATATAAATGAATTTAGGCACGTCCTAATTTTCCTAGAAGATGAGAATATCAGTATAATCATCCTTAAATATCTGCCAAAGGCTTGTGGTTTGTGTTGGAGAAAATGGCCACTTATAGATGGGTCTCTTCTGGAAAAATGTCTTTTGCCGTGCCACATTCTTTATGACTAATTCCTTCACTCTGCAGCTTTGGGTATCAAAGCACAATGGAGCACTGGGAATTTCCCTGGTGAGTGTCCATCTTCAATGCTCCCGTGACCGGCCATTGCCTCAAGGTGACAACAAAGTCTCACCAGGCATTCAGGATTTTACATTCCCACCCCGCAGGTCTGCAGCCTTACAGCTGATTCAGACAGTTGAACCATAGGAAGAATAAAATGTCTTCTGTTTGGAAAAGGTGTATGATGAAGCTGTGTAATCTTTCCAGCTTCCCAAGGGAGGAGGGACAGGGCTCCCTGTTCCCTGCCGTATCCACGGGGACCTTCGCAGCCACCTCCTGTCCCCGGTGCCCCTCGAGCGTCTCCTCCCAGCTCAGACCCCGACACCTCCGTCTTTCCCTGGCGTTTGGCTCCTCCCCAAGGAGACTGCACGGCTTCAGCACTTCTCCTTTTTCCTGAATGCTAGATGCAGATTCTGGCTTTGATAATTTAGTGCTGTGTGAAACATCTTTTAGGTTTCTGGAGCCTGGTGCTGCACTGGCAGGGCAGCGAGACCCCACTGCCCACTTGCAGGCTGCTGCTACTGAGATTGTAACGTCTGTCACTGAATTTGCAGGCCCTTTGTTCAGCCTTTTAAATTTTCCTTTATTGTTTTAGCCTGTCTGCAAATATATTTGTTTTCCTTCCAGAAAATCTTTGGCTTGCTCAATTAGCAAGACAGCTCTTTGTGGAGAGTGCCGTAGCTCACTTTCTGCTATGGATAAGTGCTCCTGGAGCATTTGGCTCCTCCACAGAAGGGTTTGCTCCTGCCATCCTCACACCCGGTGCCACTGGACAACCTGTTGCCCAGATTGCTGGGTGCTGCCTTGAGAAAAGGAGATTTTGTGACACAGAGGTCTAAATATGTCGCTGTGGTTCAGACCGTGCTGTCCTAAGCTGTGATTCTTAGCTGCAGTTTTTGCTCCCTGCCCTATTGGGTCAATACCGTCTTTTCCACACACATAGGCTCTTTCACCATCCAGATTTTTTATTTGCTTTTGTCTTACTTAATGGCTTTGCCCCTTAGTTTAGAGCAGAGTTTACAAGGGTACAAGTCGAACATCTTGTCTCTCCCACCCCATTCAGATCTGAGCCCTAGCCTGCAGACACCCACCCTCGGTGGGGACCTGGGCATGGCTCATGCAGCACAGGAGGAGTTTGTAGAAGCAAGTGTTGATCTGGAAGGCACCTCCTGCCTGTCTCTAGGCAGATCTGGAGGCTGTCCCCAGCCCGCATGTGGCTGGCTCCCATGGAGAGCTGCCCTCCTATGCTGGGACACCCAGGGGGAAACCTTGTGCAGAAGAGGCTGCAGAAACCTCTGCCATTACATCTGCACTGAGTGTTTGCCCGGACACTGAATGAAGAATTTCTCCTCTCAGGGGATTTGTGGCACTCTGTGCTGCTATTTTCCCTGGTTTTGCAGCCTGTTTTAATTGTGGGTTTGCCCTTACAAGCTGAGGGCCAAAACCCAATAGAAAGCTGTTTACAGTGCTGCTTGCAAAGTCTTCACAGAGTTCAGGGACTATTTCAGCAAGGCATTCCTGAACAGTTCTTCACTTCATATTGACCCCAGTCTGTTCTCTTACCCACTCTCCATCCTATATGACAGCTCAGGCTGTGCCAGCAGCCCACAACCTTCTCATGCTGTTTGGCGACCACGTACAAATTAATGTCGTGACTTTGTGAGTGTCCTGTGAGCACAGGTAGATGTTAGGGCAGCTCCTGGAGCCTCACAGCTCACTGTGGACACAGGAGCTGATTTGGCCTAAAAGTTGGGCAGAATTTGATTCATTTTTCAGGGCAGAAATCATTCTTGTATAGTACCCTCACTGTTGGGGGACATGGCATTAGGATGACGTTCACGAGGCCCTTTTCTCACAAGTCCTGTGAGGACCCTGCCCTGTGTAGGTGTGAAGGCTTGTTGGCTTGCCACTGGCACAGGAGTGACATTTGACCTTGCTGGAACTGGGCAGTTGTCAGAGAGGGTTATTTGCTCTGTGTGATTGATCACATCTGGGCACACATAACACTGCCTTGTGAAACAGCCCTTGTATGTGTCAAACTGACTCACAGCATGGCCTGAGGTAGATGTGAGGGGACATTAAAGGAACAATGGAATTTCACAGAGAACCATGCTACTTTGTTATTTCTTTTTTTTTCTACTAGAGCAAAAGGCCTTTGTGGGCTGATGGGAACAGGGTACAATGTCCCACGGGACCAGGGGGTCTCTTGTGATGGCTGTGGACATGGGAGCTTGGCCACTAATGCTGCTACACTCCAACCCAGCCTCTGTCTCAGCAAGGTGAAGCTGTCTGGCTCACACCTGTGTACTTTGATGGAGAAGGTGACAGAGCAGGCCTGATTTTCCCTGCATTGGTGCACCCTCTGTGTGATCTTGAGGAGGTCAGTGTGAGCCACTCCACAGCAGCATTGAGGCCCTGAGTTTGAAGTTCAGTGTGTATCCTTCAAACTCCTGGGGATTTGTCAGTAGGAACTGGGCATCTAAAATGGATCTGAGCCTGTATCTTTCCCCAACTGCTTTTTGTTTGTTAGCTTTCCCATACGTTTGCCTTTTACCTATGAGCATGCCAAGCACAGAGTGAGGTTTTTGCAATCCCCACAGGCACTTGCTTAGTGTTAATGCTGGGGAATGCATTATAATGCTCTGTGGAACAGAGCAAATCAGTGCCTGGCTGGCTCATGGCCTGCTGTGATTCCAGAGCTGAAGTTACTGGGAGGGTGGGCTTTATCCCTTCAACACCTTCCTATCACTGCTGAAGCGATGCTACCCTTACATGTCAACACTGAGAATAGATCTGCAGCTCACAGTCCTTCTACTGGCAACCAGCTCCGCAGTGAAAGATGCCCTCTAATTAATGTACTTCAGAACAAATCATCTGTAAATGGATCCATGGTGGAGCCAGGCACTCCTGCCTGAGCTGTGGGGCTGCTCATGTAAGGAAGGGCTCCTTGAGCACATTGTGTACATGACTGGGCCTTGAGCTTTTGGCCCAGGATGGTAAAATTGGTTCCCAGCCCCCCAGTCTGCAACTGGGTTTTGGGTGCTTTGGTGAAGGCTCACCAAGGCCACTCCTGAGCAGGTACATGAGTTCTCAGGAATCAGGACAGCCTGGGGCAGTGAGCAATGGGCCCTGCTGTGCCTGGGATGTAGTGCTGACTCCAGGCACAGGGCAGAGCCAAGGAGAGGTGCTTGGCACCTGGCTTGTTACTGCAAGGCCCTCTGAGTCCTGCCTGAGGTTGGGCTGCAGAAGACAGGTGACCTGTCATTTAATGCTTGTTTGTCTGGCCCTGCTCACTACAATGAAGTGCTTTTGTTTTACCAGGGAAATCTGAGCAGGCCCATCTTGGGAACTTTAAGGATCTGGGTGCAGGTGGAGGATGAGAATGCAGCCAGCCCTTCCCAAGCCACGGTTCTGCAGTGCCACTGCACAGGCTATGGTGCTTCTTTTGCCCTTTAACAAACAAAGTAACTAACAAGTGCGTGTAGAGGTGTGGGAACTCTGTGTGACTCTTGTGTGTAAAACCACGACAGCACCAAAACCCCTTGTGCATCCCTGGGTGAGCCCCAGCCACACATGGGTTTGGTCAAGCTCTCAGTGACACCAGACTTGCCTGTCCTTAGGGAAGGGCATGGATGTCTCTCCATGGAAGCTGAACCAGTACAAGAGCAGTGAGAACAGCAGCTTCTGAATAAGAGTTATGCAGAACAGGTGGGGGGAAGCAGTGCCTGATGTGGATTGATCAATAATGCTGTCTTTTTAGTGTTTCCTGGGGGAAAAAAGTATTCAAAACTCTTCCAAAGGAAATTATATTTTAGGTTGAACTAAACATTTCAAGCTATTTTGAAATACCCTTTCCAGCCTAGAATCCTGTTTGGTTTGGTAGCAGAAAACCTATCCAATAGTAAGCTGAAATTTTAGAATTTTCAAAAGGAAGTAGAGACAAGCAACTGCTGCATGTGTTTAGGGCAGTCTTAGCTCCTGCTTAGCTCTCTGAGCATCCCAGAGAGGGTTAAAAGGGATGAGGATGTGTCAGTTCTATGCCAAGTAGTGGATTTCAGCCTGCAGTGGCACCAACTTTTGCAGTTTTACCATGGATTTTGTTACAGTTGTTTTTCAAAGGTCTGGTCCCTCATATCCTGTAATTATGTGATAATTTCAGCATTTTTTAAAGCTGAAGGTAAATTGACAACTTTTGTGATTGTACAGAATAGCTTATAAACAACCAAAAAGTTTTAAAAGGAAGAAAGGCAAATAGAGGAAACCCAAAATTATGTTTCATTGAAATCTCAAGATTTGTAAGTCAAACTTGTGATTTTGTGGCCTAGGACAGGACTGCTAAGTGCTTGGTGTTGGCAATGCTCTGTTTATTTTCCATGCTTGGATTTCTGCATGGCTTTATACATATTATGAAAAATGCAGCATTTTATGTTATTTTTTTAAAAGGAAGCAGATTACTTGGTTGGATGATCTCCAAACCAGACTGTAACATACTATAAAAATTCTACAGTGCACTGCAACAAGTTACAATAGGCTAAGATGTTACTTTACCAGCATAAAAACAGGCACATTAGGGAAGGTATATTGCTTGTGTTCATGGCCAAAAAGAGGAAAAAAAATATACACTGTGTGTGTAAACAGCACATTGGAATTACAGAACAAAATTTAATTAGATCTTTATAAATAAAATCCATATACACTGATTTATGATATATTTCTTTCTCAGCCTTTGAAATGATGGCTGCCTTTGCTTTGAAAACCAGTCATTTGGAGACAGCAGGTCTGTAATTCACAAACTGGCACAACCAGAAGTTTGTGGATTTGAGTTGGCAGCTGCCCGTCCCAGCATATCTCCTTCAGAGGCACAGGCTGGGATTCCCAGTGCAGGAGGCAGGGGAGACACACTGCAAAAGGCATTTTAATTCTTCTTTTTTTCAAATGTGTAATTACAAAGATTAAGTCACTTGTTTTGTTCATTAAAAAACAACATTAATTTAATACATAATTATAACCAAAGAGAAAATTTATGGTCTTTGTAGGCTCCATCTAAATGTCCTTTTCACTAAAGGGAATGCTTCATGCTGTATTTGCAAAAAAATATGTGATTAGTACTCAAATCAAGAGTGAGAAGTAAAAGCAGCTGGAGCACAGGCCTTTCTCATGGCTCAGGCCTGGATCAAGCCCTAATTAAACCGGCATACGAAAGGCTGGATGGAGCTGCCTTTGCTCACACTAATGAAGTTTTCCTCTATTGCAGTGCTGTACCATGGACTTCCACTTCTTTGACTTGCACTGACAGCAAGTCTGACCTCCAGTGCTAAAGACAGGTGTATTTAATGTCTTCTGGACTTTTATTTGTGTCTTACTATGGAGTCTTCACGTCACAGGGCCCAGCTTTCCTCTCTGGCTACATGGGTAGAAGCTGAACGAGACAGCTCTCCCAAAGTGGGACTGTCACTGGATGATGGCTCTGTCCCTGTGATATTGAAAACAGACATCAAGGCACTTTTCACTAACACATTCCATCAATGCTAGAGACTTGTCACACAGGGAACAAACACCCAGTGAAGCAAAGGAAGCATTTACAATTTGATGCCATGAAAGGAGACAAGATAAATCAATAGGAACTAAATTAGCACAGTTAGTGGCCCTCACACCTACTTTGGAAACTCTATTAAAATCCATGGCCTAGAATTTGCAGGAGGGATTATGTGCATGAAGGGTGAGTCAAGATTTTAGAGTGAGCTAATGTAAGTGACACCCACTTCTCAAACTGCCTGAAAACACTTACTGCCAGCATGTGCTGCCAAAGACAAGAGTTCTAGTAAGTATTTGCTGGCTGTCATTGGCCTCAGATTAATCCGTTGGGAGGGGAATAGTGGAGGAGTCAATCAAAAGATAACACTGAGTAAAACTCAGTTGCGTAACACAACAAGAAGTCAAATTTAACCAAAGCTGAACATATGTCTGAGTACCAGGGGCACAGGCAGAAGTGTGATGTCTCAGTCAGAATCTAAAGAGAGTCAGATTTGAGAAGAACACACGGGAACAAGATCTGACAAATACCCCGTGTGATTGAGTTGGTTGTGTTATTGTGCTGCTCTTGGGTGACCTTTTTGATTCAACTGAAATGATATCTGTCCTGGGTGTTTGCAGGATTTGTGGATTGATGACAGCATCCCACTGACAGGCTGAGGTACAGGAAGACTTGCTAAAAGCCAAGTGGAGGTAAATATTTCCTTGCAGAAATCTGTCTATTGGCACAATGAATGCAGCATTTGCAGGAAGCATCCTGTGTGTGTTCTGTGCAGTTGATCTGCACAGACAGGGTAATCTCAGACACTGGGATTGTTGCAGAAGCACAGAGCAGGCTCAGATCTTCAGGGCCATGTGTCTGTTGTGTAGCTGATCCTTATATATGTGACAAAACCAGGAATGCCAAAAGTCCAGCAACTGCTATTCTCAAACTGGCTGCTGGATAGCCAGGAATCCTAGACAAGCAGTTGCTTATCTCTATTTCCCTTTAAAAATTCCACCTTTTCAGCAAATATATAAAGTCTTCTAATTCTGCTATGCATGATTTGTATGAGGAAAAAAAGAACTATCCAGAAGAACCTGAACACATGGCAGCTCTGTGCAAAGAAAATAATTGTCAGCACACTTAGTCCTGACTCCCAAACACCTTCAGGAGAATTTCCTTTTTTCCTGGTACTGACAGTAGCATGCTAGTAAAGCCCTCGGGACTTGCAGGGGAGGAAGAGCTGGATCAGGGCTGGCTGCACAGCAGGGCATTTTTCAGCTTTGCCCTTTTGCAGAGCTTCCCAAGGAAATGGGTACGTGCAGGCGCTGGCTCTGCACGGTGGAAAGGGCAGAGAGCTCAGAGTCACTTACCCAGGGGAACTGCAGGGATAAACTAGTCTGGTCCTGCACCAGCTTGGCAGCAGTTTACAGAGGAGCACAGGCTTCTTGCAGGAGCAGAAAGGCACCACTCAGCACTTTACAAGACAACTTTAAATTGTCAAAATGGTTACAGAGTGGGAGGTTCTGCCAGACTTTGCCGTGTTCTTCAGCTGCATTTACCTTTCTACACCGTTGAGTCCTTCACCAGGGAGATGCTATAGAAACACAAGGCATTAATAGCATGGAGCACACCATAAAAGCGAAACAATGCAAACCACATGCAATATAAGCAGGAAGATAATTCTGTGCGTGCTCTCTGCAATTACTTGGGACTTAACATGCAGTAAATTGCAGCAAGTAAAGGCTGTGGAGTACAGATCATAAACTTGAATTCCATTGCTAAACTGTCAGGGCAGAGATCTGACCAACATTATAAAATATGAGAGGTGATTTTAGGAGCCTCTGTTTTGATGAGAGGGATTTCAGAACTGCTTCCCAAAGGTCGGCTGCACAGCGTTTTCAGAATATCAGGCGCCAGGGTTGCTCTTCTCTTTTGTAAACCCCCTGATGTTTCTTGTGCATTGGCACTGCACCTCGCTGGGGGAGACTTTGTTTCACAATGGGATATTTGGGCACTGTGGTAATGGGAACTAGGAAAAACTCAGAAGGACTTTCCTGCTGAATCACAGCTTATCTACTGCACAGCAGAAGGGAGGATTCCAGGTCTTTTCTTCTGCTTTTTACCTTTGGGAGATTTATGACAAACATCTAAAATTATCCTCCCAGGGACAGAAATGTCTGTCCTCCCCTTTATTTTCCTGTCTTGACTACAACAAACAGCTAGGAGATAATTCACCTGTAGGTGGTCAGTCAGGCTGGCTGTGCTGACTTCACGTGCTGGAGGTGAGCCAGGGCTGGCAATGCCCGCTAAATCCTTGGATGCCATCCCAATGTGCTGTGTGTTGTCCATATAGACCTGGATTTTGCAGAGCAACAGCTAAAACCTAAAAGATGGGCTTGCAAAGTTTCTGTAGCGGGTTTTTGGTGGGAAAGCTTGTCCAGTGCTTATACACAGGGCAGCTGTTGCAACCAGACTGTTCTGATGTGGAGAGTGTCTCTGGTTCATTTTGGGGGACCTTGGGACTGCATGGGAGGTAAATATGAGAAGGGTTGCTCATGCAAAGCCTTTGTGGTTGTGCTTAAAAATGATTGTTAGATATCTTTAATGTGGAACAGATTTTCTCTTCTCCCTGTGTGGTTTGGTGGGGTTGGGAGAACCTGTGGTGCTGGAATTCTGCCTTGGATGAGCAGAAAGGACTTTGCAGGGCTTCACTTGAGGCTTGGGGTCCTGTAGGCCTGTACCTTCTTCCTACTCCAGCCCATTTCCGCCTCACATCTGTTCTGTGATAGTGCCTGCAAGTCACCCCACTCTAACCTGAGAGTGGCTGATTGCCCACCCCAGCAGAAAGATGCTTTTGTAGGGGAGAGCTAGAGGGTGTAGCATGGCGGTACCGGTACTGTGGAGCACCACAGAGAAGTCCCCTGGAGAGAGGGAGGGCAGAAGGTACAGGCATGGCCAGGTAAGGTACAGGCATGGCCAGGTAAAATGCTGACAGATGGCAGCTGTCATGAGAAGTGCCCAGGTGCCTGTCCCTGAGCCTGGCCTTGGTGCCAGGTGCCTGTGGGCTCCAGAGAGGAGGGTGGCAGGAGCTCCACTGGCTGTGCCAACAAAGGCTGTGCTCACCTCTGCCTGTGCCTCTGGAGTGCTGGACTTTCCCAGAGATGGACAAGAACCTTAACATGTATTGAAACACATGCCTATGGTGCCCTTGCCAAGGGAAAGGTGAGGAACATCAGCCTCGTGCCTTATTTCATCCAAAACACAAACCAGCAAAAGAGGAGGGGACTTCATTAGGGCTAGAAACCACTGATTTAGGCAATTTTGGATTCCCAGGGATAGTTGCTGAATTTTTCCAGTGGATCCACCACAGGCTTAGAGGACTTCAGGCAGAGCTGGTGTGAGGAGGGAGGTCTCAGGAGCTCCTGTCCCCACGCGCTGCTCTGGAGCTGCTGTGCCTGGCTGTGCCTGTGCTCTATGCGTGGCACAGCTCCAGCCCTGGAGCTCCTCCTTGGCACTGGAGCTCAGTCATCCTGCAGCTCCCCTGCATCCCAGTTGTTATTGATGGCACACCTGGTGCCAAGTAGGACCTTTTCCATTCTTAATCTGTGGCTAACAAGGTTGTTAAAGTCATTCTCGGCGCTGCTGAAACCAAACTGAATTTTATGTGACATACTGGATAAAGGCTCTGTTTGAAGTAGTCTTTAATCTTAGTTCTAGGATGAAATCATATGTAAACAGTCACATTTTATCAGCTCGGCTGCAAAGTAATTTATTTGTTAGTCTAATTTTAGTAACTTGTAGGTAACTCAATACTGTTTGAAAGAGGTTATATAGGAATGAACAGATCTAATTTTCCACCAGTAGAACAAGTAAAGCAGTCCCCTGGTCCTGCAAAAGGCCTTGCCTGTTATGGGTAGTTGCATGGATTTTAGAAAAGCTATTCCAAATGTGTGAAAAAGCAGCGTGACTGCATGTGGGGCTTTGCAGGACCAAGGCCTGCCATTGTGTTTTTTTGGCAGAGCTGTTTGACATTGCAGTACATTTTTGTAAGTGCTCGTGTTGCATCTATTTTTACTGTGTTGTGCAATTAGACTTTTAGGACAGAGCTATAACTATTGAACACTGTGCTGGAAGTTACTGTATCTCAGTGGATGAAATAAGATTTTCCATAGAATTAGAGGAGGATATAGCTGTGGTACCTCTGTGACAATTTCATGGACATTCAAAGATGGGGAGTGATCCTTGTGAATATAATTATTAGATCAGCCTTTACTATAGGACTTGATTTTTCCTATTGGAAAAATTATTCTATGCTGGAAGTCTGAAAGTTGTTCCCACATGAAATCTGATGTGTAGGATGTGAAACTTCTCCCTTTGCATCAAGGCATTTCAATGTGATTTCTGAGTGAACATGGATATGGTTTTATTGCTGCTTGGTGCTAACAGCTGAAGTAGGTTACAAGAGAAAAGGGGCTGAAAATTGATTGGCAGTGAGTGATCACAGTGAAGCTTGAACTCTGACCAGGAATATTTTACAAATGGAGAATCTTCTCTTCTTACAGCACCTGGGATTTCCAGGTGATTTTGGTGGGAGTAGGGACTCTCAAAGGCTCTATTTCCTATTCCTGCTTCTAGCTTGAGTTTGTAGAGTCTAATTCCAAATGGCCTGACTGTGCCTGCCTTAGCTCCTCTTTTGAAAGACAAACCTTACTCTGTCATGGGGGAATTTCACCCAGAAGTGCTGAGCTTTTGTTTTTCTATTGGGAAATTCAAGTTGAATAAATGCCAAAGAAAGCTTAAATTTTCCCCCTGCTTTTCTGCCCAGCCCCTTGCATGCTGGAGTATTGGTTATATCCAGATCAGTATGAACTCACACTGGTAACTGGAATTCCTCCCTAAAGGATCAAAGCTGTGTGATGTAGAGTAGGAATGCCTTTATTTGGATAAAATTGATCTAGAAATTATAGCAGCTGGCTTGAGTTCTTGGCCATACACATCCCAGTGCTTTAGAGGCAATGTTTACAGGAAACATTCCCTCTTTTTTTTGCAGTTCAGCTGGTTGAAGACATCTCATTATCTGCCCGGCTTGCATGTCTGCATTTGGTGAGGATTTGAGTTTAAAACACTTTAAAGAATGCTCTGAATTCATAACCTGCCAAGGCTCTCTCTTGGTTTGTGTGATTGGGAAATCTGGATACCAGGGCAGGAAAGGCCAATATGAAAAGAATAATGTGACTCAATTGACTGTGAAATTCTTCTAGGAACAGGTGTAATAGTGATCATAAACATTTGTGAGATATTTTACTACCAGCTTTAATCCCTGCAGAGGGGAATATTTAGGAGCAGGAGAATGAATGTGAAAGTAACTTCAAAGGCTGAGTTAAAAGATCAGGAGCTTGAACCTTGGGTCCAGCCAAGGAGCAGCTGAGCACTGAGGGGGCTGTGGCTCCCTTTGATCCATCATTCTTGTCCAGACTGGTTCACCTGGGACCCCAAGAGGCTCTAATGGGGATCCTCAGAGTGGTGGTCACCCCAGCCACTGTCCTTTCCAGCACAACCTTGCATTTTCTCATTAGTCATGTTTTTTTAATGGGGTAACACAAACTGTGTAATGAATAGATCACAAAACCCAGGAGGGAGAAAAAGAAATGAAGAGCAAAATTGTGCAGCTGTGGAACTGTCTGTGCTAGAGAAAGTGATGCTGGGCTGGAGTGGCTCTTTGAGAGGGGGCACTGAGAAAACAGGTGAAAAAGGTCATATTTCCTCATGCCTTGTGGAGGGCACAAAGCTTTTCTTCAGAGAATGCACAGGAAATGTAAAAGCAGGCAAGGGTCTGAGAACTGCTCAAGGAAGTTTGATATAGGTTGAAAGTTCTTCCTGTGCTTAGGGCCAGTGTGAGGAGCAGAATGCCGTTTGCATTCCTCAGGAGCTCAGGTTTGCACAGCTCCTTGCAAAGGCCTCTCTGACGGATGGATTTTTCTCACTGCCATTAAGGAAACACAACTCAGGGGTGATTTCAAAGAGGGAAAACAAGGAGCTATAAAGACAAACATGTAGGAAGTGCTATAGAGTGATAAGGAAGCCACAATGGTAAATCAAAGCCTGAGGAGGAAGGATATGAAGGAGCACACAAGTATAAATCTCTCTAAACTGATCGAGGAGCTGGTGGGGCCTTTGGAGGGATGTGAATGGAGAGTCAGTGGTTGGAGCTGCTGAGGAGCTGAATGAATTCCTTAACTTGATAAGCAAGGAGAGCAGCTAGAGGTCACATACTCTATGGAGAATAGGGAAACACAGTGGTTTTCTATGTGGGGAGAGAGAGAAGGCATATTATTTAAAAGTTTTATGTGTGTGTAACCCAAGCAGACAGTTGGGAAATTAAAACTACTAAAATTGACAAGTCACCAATTTTAGATTAACTTCAACCTACAATAACTGAACTTGGTTTCTGGCCTCGGTGTTTGAGAGGTCCCTGGGAAAGCAGTGGTATCTGAGGAAGGAGACACAGAAAGCATTGTCTCCTTATTAAAAAAAAAAAAACAAACAAAAAACAAACATATAACAGCAATTAATAAAAAAGAAATCAGGCAAATTGTAAAAACCTTGCCTAATGTAGCTATTACTAAAGGGCAAGCAGCAAGCAATGTTTGAGAGCCATTTGGTAGACAGTGAAGTATCCCTCAGTACCCAGTCCTTCATTTCTGAAATCTGTACTTTAAAAAGGCTGAATGTACATTGAAAGTAGCAGCAGCAGCTGCCACAAAGGTCTGGCTTTGGAGGGAGCTCTAAGGTGCTGCTGCAGTGCAGACTGTCCCACAGAGCACCTGCACATCAGCACCTTGCTGATTCCCCAGTTCCAGTGAAAATGAAAAACACATTCCAGTCTTAATATCATGGGATTTTAGACTGCCCTATGAGTCAAACCTACAGTGTTTTACATCCCCTCTGTTCTACTTGTGGCCAGCTGGAGCAATGGCAGATGAGCAACTTGGTCACACTTGTGCTTCCAACTGCCCCGACCTCTTGGGACTGATGGTTCCAGCACACTGAGACACAGGATGCAGCAGGATGCAGCAGGATGCAGCAGGATACAGCAGGATACAGCAGGATGAAGCAGGATGCAGCAGGATACAGCAGGATGCAGCAGGATGCAGCAGGATACAGCAGGATACAGCAGGATACAGCAGGATGAAGCAGGATGCAGCAGGATGCAGCAGGATGCAGCAGGATGCAGCAAGATGCAGCAGGATACAGCAGGATGAAGCAGGATGCAGCAGGATGCAGCAGGATGAAGCAGGATGCAGCAGGATGAAGCAGGATGCAGCAGGATGCAGCAGGATGCAGCAGGATGCAGCAGGATGCAGCAGGATGCAGCAGGATGCAGCAGGATGCAGCAGGATGCAGCTCTGCACTCAGATGTCTTCATTGAACTGATTGAATGTCAGGGTCTGAGCTTCTGACAGACCCCCTTCTTCCACATCCAGTGCAAGCATGAGACTTCATCCTGTACATTCTGAGCTGACAGCAGAGGACCTTTGTCAGGTTATTTCAGCTAAGCCATGGCTTTTCAACTTTATTTTTAATTTGTGGAGCTCTAAACATTTGACACTGCAGATTTAAACCTTTTTACAGCCAACCTAAGCCTATTTACTGTCTCCTTGCTCATGTAAATTCTTAGGAGCTTTTCCCAGACCTACAGAAAAAAGTCTGTGTGTCCAAAGGGACCATGGTTTAATGAAGTTACTGCTGCTCAGAGCCTTTTTCATTAGCTCTGTGAAGATGGAGAGAAGCAAAGGGAGAAGATGCAATACCCCAAGCTCTTCTCACCTTCCAGAAATTAGGAATACTCTTTATTTAGAGGAGAATTTCAACAGAGTTCCTAAGACTCATGTCCCACTAAAGAGCAGAGGCACAAGGCTCCTCTTGTGAGGTGTCAAGTAACCCAGGAGACAGAATGAGCAACGGAGAAATGTTGCAAGTTTTTGGAAAAGAGATTTATATATAAATGTGCTACGGGAAAAAAATACCACTGGTCATACACATGGTAATTCTTCTGTCGTACTTTGTTTGCTATCTTTCTTTCTTTATTGTTTTCAAAGATTTAAAGGAATTTAATTAAAAAGGCAGTTTAACTATCCTCTTCTTTCCAGATAACAAACACTAAAATAAAATGAAGTGAAATAGTGGAGAGCCTGCTTTATACCCCTTTTAAAACTGAACACAAAAGCCAAATGAGATCATAGGGTCTATCGGGCAAGCTGTTTCCAGAAAAGATGAGAAACCACTCCTGCCACTGTACAAGGAACAGCTGAACTTTCATCTGAAAAGCCACGGACAGTTCTCATCATCCATCTTTTGGAAGAATAAATCCAGAGTGGAATTTAGAAGGTGACTGGGACAGTGAGTGGTGCTCGCAAGGAAAAGCCAAAGGGGTGTTGGTCGTTCAGTGTGGGAGAGCTGGAGTGAGGGCATTGCTTTCTGTAGCTGCTGCAGAGGAAGAATATTATATAAAAGGAAGGAAATCTTTGGCTGACAGAATAATTATGAACTGTCATCCAATACACTTAAGATGAAAACTGGCAGGGCTCTGAGTCTTGGAACAATGGGTTCTGCAAGACCTTGGATTGGGGCAGCAGAGCCAGGTCCCATTTTGTAACCTGTACACAAAAGGGATTGAATGTGGAGCTGTAAAAGTGGAGTCTGGCTGCAGTGATCATTTCCAAGCCCACATGCTCCCAGAATAACATTAATTCCTTCTATCAGCCTGGTACTCCACAGGCAACCGTCGAGCTGTGGTCTCCCAGGGAGCCCAAAGTAGCTTTTATCCTCTGATGGAGCTCTCTCTTAGAGCTGGCTTGATGATGGATCTGGGAGCTGGGACAGAAGTGCCATCAGTGAGAGGTTACAGACCAACAGGACATCCACTGCCTCCGCTGGAGGTGGCAGCCTGGCTTTTCTCCTGGTGGCTGTTGTGACAAGGACCAGTATCTCTCTCCAGGGTGTGCTGCCATGCCTTCTGCTGGCAGTGGCTACCTCTGGAAGCTCTCCCCTCACTGTGGCGACACTTCCAGATCCTAGTGGCTGCAGATCATCCCATCGAGTACCAATAGCTGCAGGGGGAGCCTGGAAAAGGGGATGCAGGAAGAGAAGAGGTGTATAGGGCTGCTTTCATCCTCCCCCAGAGCTGAGAGCTGTCAGTGTGTGGAGCAGGCCTGGGTCTCTCTGCTGGTCCCTCCCAGGGCAGGAGGCAGGAGCAGAGCCTGGGTGTCAGATGTCTGTCTCAGCCTCTGACCAGCAAGGAAGTCTCCATCTAAATCAACAAGAGCTCTCCAGACTTGGAAACATGGCGGGTGGGTATTTTTAGAAGCCAATCAATCAGTGGTGACTGTTCAAGTTCAGACAAGTCAAACACAGCCTGCAAAGTTACACAGAAGTGCTGTGTGTTGTGGAAGGTTGGTGAGCCTGCTTGTTCGACAAGCTGTGCTAAATCCATGAGCTACCAGAGCCCAGGTCTTTTTAGAGAGATCTGTAAGAGGTGTAAACAGATTGTGGATTGTAAAACACACCCTTTTTAATTGAAGCAATAAATCACAGACTGGGCTTCTAGGGAAACCTTCTTTCAAGGTGCTAGAATTGTTTCCAAAACCTGAATGGACAGGTTGAGGGGTTTATGTCTTGGCCTTATTTGCGGGTGAGGAAGTTGAGGCACACTAGCATGAGCTGGAGTTCACTAATATTGAGCACAAGGAAGGATCCTCCAAGGAGCTTGCAGGGTCCTCTAAATGCTATTCTAGTGTGTGGGGATTAAATAAAATAATAATAATGAATCATCTCCATGAAAAATGCTGGTGCAGCCTGGACTCAGACTGAACCTCTAAAACCAGAGACCAACAAGTCAGCACCCAGATTAAAAAATTATGTTATGATTTCCAAACCCTCAGTTTATCCAGATTGAAAATTGTCCTGGTTTTGTGTTTGTCATTGACCACAGAGAACAGAACCTATGGCTCTTCTGTCTGCTTCTGTGTGCTTCTTGTCCTTCCCTCCATCACTGCAAGGCATTGGCTCTAGAGCTCCACACCAGGGTCCTTGCACAGCTGCACAAAATCACAAAATGTAGTGCATGAGCTGATTCTGAAGCTGGGCTGAACTCGTGTGTTCATTGCCAGCTGAATTTATGCTAATGCATTGGAAATACATTTTTAGGAAGGATTCTCTATAATTATTACATTATAGCTACTGTTGAGTTGCTCAGAGTACAGTAAACAATTGCTATGCTTGTTAGAGGCCATGAATACAGAAAAACATTCCTCCCTGTGAGGTCTGCTGTTAAATAATAACTTGTCATTTCATGGCATTGGGGAGTGAATGCCCTCAAAGGGACATTGCTCAAGCCAGTGATCCAGTTCCTGTAACTTCCACCATGTTCTCAGAGTTGCCCCTGGGCAGTAACAATGGATGTGCTGAGAGGCAGCACTGCAATTCCAACATTTTGCACCTGGATCCTCTCACTGCTGCCTCTGTTGCTATTTTGCAGTAGCACTCAGGTACCCCCTTCCCCTGGAATTTGGGCCTCAGGATGAAGGGCAGGTGAGTGGGGAAAGCTGTGAATGTAACAACTGTGCAGGGTCCAGCTCCCATGGGAGCGGCAAGAGAAGGTATTCAGGCACACTGAGGTTATTAAGGAGTATTTTCCTGATCAGCAGGTCTAATGAAGAGCTTTCACCCATGTGCTGTCTCCATTGTCATGAAGGGAGCACTCACCACTGCCTTTTCCTTGGGGAATACTAATGGTGTCTGTATCTGTATCCTCCAGCTGTCCTCTCCAGTCACCTCTGGGAGCTTCAGAGCTTTGAGATGTCCTCTCCTCTGTTGTGTTGAAATTGTCTGATGCTATTCTAGAACAACTCAGACACACACACACACACACACACACACACACACACACAGAGTCAATACCTGTAATGGTTTGTTTCCTTAGGAATCCCAGGCTTCACAACAATCACCTCACCATTGTCCCAGATGTAACATGCAATTGTGGTTTTCATGGTGCAGCAGAAATGTGGGGACACAGCTGTGGCTCAGATCAGTTAATAAAATGCAATTAAAAATCTCAAGCCTGGAGCAGAACCCAAGAAATCTGATGGAGCTGCAAAAGCTGGGCTCAAGCAGTGAGCACCAGCCAGGACAGGTGATGTGGCTGGTGTGACTCTGACGTGTCTCAGTCCCTCTCTGTGGTGATGGGACCTGCCCCTTATTATATGGTCACAAGAAAATGGAAAAACATGGCAAGTGTAAGAACTGAGTCTGGAAGCAGCTCAGCAGCCATGTGTGGAGAGGAAGAACACTTTACATGCCATAAACCATCACTTTAATGAAGGTTTATGAAGATTGGAGGGAGATATGGCTGAGGATGGACACCGGTTGCCTCTGGGGAGATTGCACTGAAGCAGCACTCTGGCAGAAGCTACAGTTTTGGGAGCTCAGTGCTTTTGAATTCTTATCTTGCATCAGAGTGAAATATCTGCCCCCATTTGTGACCTCAGCAGCCACCGTGGCACTGGGAGAAGGAGCCAGACTTGGATACAGATCTGACATTTCCCAGATGAATGGTGACCCCTGGGCCCTCCACCCTTCCACCATAATACTCTCCATATTTAGGAAGAAGAGGATGATTGAAGGAGGGAATGGATGTCTCCATACTCAGCCCTCCTGCTTTTTTTGGTTTATATTGCAAACTCCATGTTGTTTTAATGTAGCTCCTTGTATTTAATGTGTTTTTATTGCTTTCTTTAATAACACTGACTGAGCACTAACAGCCAAATTAAACAAGCTGTGCCAATAAGCCAAACATTTCACTTCAAGCAGCAAAGAGGATGCCTCTTACCCCTACTCAAGCTTAGACATGTAAATGAAGGACCTCACTGCTCATCGGGGACAAGGGTGCAAATGGCTGCTGTGGTGCAGGGCAGGGCTGGGCAGTGTCCCTGCCCTGGGCTCCCTCCCTGCATGTGCTGGTCCTTATCACCCTGGGTCTTGAGGTGGGAGTTGGACAAGGTAAAGGCTGGTTGTTCTCAAGGTTGTCATGTAGCTTCCCATCTCATGGGCTTTATCAGGCTGGGTCTTGTGTTCTTGTGGCTGTAAGCACCTCTGAACCACTCTGACTTAAGTGGGAGCTGAAGTTCATGTTCTGCATTGCTGAAAGCCTTTCTGTGAAATTAAAAATCAACCCCAAACCTCCTCCCCTGGTGCTGATCTGTGGTGTGACGTTGACGTAAGTGTACAGGAGTTTCAGCAGCTGGGTTGCTGGCATTTTCATAGGACTTTTTTTCTAATTCTCTCTGTCTTTTGCATAATATTCCTGAAGTTTTTTTCATGGTTTGCTTTTCCCCAACATGTCCCAGCCTTCATCTCTGTCCTCTTAGTGCTGTTTGCTGTTATTCTCTGTGATCTCCCTTGTTCCATCTTTCTTCTCTTCTCTGGTTTCCTCCCTTTCATATTAGCCCTGGTTTGTTCACACTGGCTCAGCCTACCATCCCAAAGGGGAAGCATATCTCTTTCATTCCCTGTCCCCATTTCCCTCCCAACCCCTCACAGCTGTTCCTTCTCTTTCCCATTCCTTCAGGCCTCTCTTCTGTTCCCAGCACCATCTACTGCCTTCTCCTTTTCATCTCCCTGTCCAACCCCTTTCTTCCATCACTGGAGGTCAACAACAGAGAAAATAGAACATGAACCAGGAGGGGCATGTTACAGCCAAGAATGATGTGCCTGTGAGATGCCAAGTATTGTCTCACCAGCATTAGTCCAGACTGCTTTCATCTGGCTGGGCAAGCTGAACCCAGCAGCTCAAGCACTGACACAGTTTTTGATGTTTTTGTGCCACACAATCTGTCATTACACCTGAGAAATTCCAGCCTTTTGCTCTGCACAAGTTGAAGGCCAAAAGCTATGCAGTGGGGATGAGGTGGAATGTACACATCATTTCCAACTTTTCTCCACCATGTGCTGGACTTTCCCAGCTAAGCACCAGCATCTGTAGCTGCCCATGTCTGTGCCTTGGCCTGTGTAATTATGTGTTTTTTAGTTCTGCTCAATCACAAGCAATCACGGAGCTGCAATTTCAGCTGGGACAGAAAATGATCTAACAAGTTGGCTTGTGTGTGATTACAGAAGATACATTCTGCCACAAATTTGTTCTGCCACTGCTTTGTGCTCCTAAGTGGAAGGCCCCAAGGGGACAGACGAACACGAGGGTGGCTGGTGTGTGACTCAGGTCTGTGTGTCAGCTGGGCTGAATTAAACCTACAGTTTAGACGTGCAAAGAGCTTTTCACTCTGGAGGGAACTGGGCTGCACTGTATCTGCCTCAGAAGCAATCTGACCTGCCTCAGGCATCTCTTTATGGATTTGGGGAATGACCAAATCTGTAAGGGGAGCCTGATCTATCAGCAGGTCAGCCAAAACCTAATGCAGCCCACAGCAACGCCCTGTGAAGCTGAGAAAGTGCATGGAGACCCCAGAGCTGCTGTTTCACTCCCTCCACAGCTGTGGTTGCGTCTCCTGCCCCTTCCCCCTTACCTTTCCCTGTAATCCCTGACTCAGGCTTTGCCTTCTGCAGCAACAAAGAAAATGTCATCACAAAGCTCCTTTCGCTGGTGCAGCGGGAGGCTGCGATAGCCGCAGTCACGGCTGGGGAACGAGCGGGCTCTCTGTGCCATTATTGTTCTCTGCTCCAAGCTGGAAGCAGCGAGAGAAGGACTCTCAGTCTGTCCCTCTGGAATCATCCCCCGGGACCTGAGTGAACCTTCTATGTTGTGGGGTGTGCACCAAAGCCAGGAATGGCAATTTTTTTGCAGGAAAATAAGGACAGAATCCTCCTCCTGAATTTAGAGTCAATATCCAGTTATTTCACAGTAATTGATCAGCAGTGATTTTAAACTGTGTTTAAAAGGACAAGTAAAGATACAGGAGGGGAGTATGAGAATTTCCAGGGCCAGTGCAGGGTGTGCTGAAGGAGAAAAAACTGCAGTGATTGCCCCCCTGGTCAGACCCTCATGGGGACAATTAAACTTCTTAGAGGGCTCTTCTTGTCAGGGTTTGGGACAGTCAGAAGATGTTTCCTCTGGGAGCAGTGATCTGCTCTCACAGGTTCCTCTCCAAACCTGATTCAGAGCAGTCTGGTACCTCAGTGTGTAACAAATGCCACAGGTGATGACTTTGAAATGCCCATCAGCAATTTTAGTGGTGAGTACATAAGGAAGGGAGATGAAAGAAAAGTCAGAAAACCCTCTTAGCTTGCCTATCCCCTTCCTAATAGAGATTATAGAATTTAAAAGTTATGCTATGCAAACTGTCCATTTCTGATCATACCATAATGTTCCCCTGCCAAGTTCCATGGCCCATGAAAATGCCCACTCTGGTCATAGTATTTAATTGTTTCAGCTTTTGGTAAATCATCTGTTACAGCCTGTTGAGCATTTCAAAGCATTTCTTGCTAATGGATTTTCACAATGTGGTTTAAGGGATGTTGTTATTAATAAATGTGACTGTGCTGAATAGTAATTTGATAAAGATGAAAGAGGCATTTATAGATTCCACTTCTCTTTCAGCTGTTGCTAGGAATTTTCACTCCTTCAGAATATATTGAATTTAATCTTGATTTTTTTTTTCATTAAAACCAGGCTATTATGTTCTGATTCTATAAAGAGAATATGAGTAGGGTTGAACCAGTTGTGAAGTCCCTTGTGAAGTCCCCAGTTCTTCTCACCATATCAGAGAGGTTTCCTTGATGTGAGAGAAAACAAAACTGGCACAGGTATCCCATCCAGCATTGGTGGAAAAGTATAAAGGCAGTTTGGTATTGGGGGAGGGGTTTTTTTTGCAAGATGATTAATCAATCTTAATATTGATGGAAACATGAAAAGGAAATAATTTCTCCATGCTTGATAGCAAATTTTTGCTAATGGTCTGCTCTCCATTACGCTTTCATTGCAATGACTGAAGTGCTTTGTTGTGTATAAATTAATTAGGGACTTGCATCTCAGTAGTGAACAGTGAGTGATTGGCTCCAGCGAAACAGGAAATGTGGAATGTCTAAAGGCTGGTATCCGCCACAAAAATGGCTCTGTAAACACTTGTGGCACACAATAATGAGAAGTACTGTGAGTTATGTTGGGAGTGCATCATAAAATTATCATAGGGCTAAACAAGGGAAATTGTGAGGAGGAATGCTTGCAGAAAAAAATGGGAAATATTCTTTTCTGAGAAGAGAGCTTTGCTTCATTAAGATTTGATCCATGCAGAGACTGATGTCTTCAGCACAGGAGACAGGTATAAATCATGGGAAAGAATTTGTCTGCACAAACAGCAGAAAGGCAGTTTTCTTAGCAAATAAGAAAAAAATTACTTTCTTTTTCTGAATTGAACTTCCAGTTAAAGATGCATCATATCCAAATGCAGAACCAAAAATGAGCAAAGGCAGCATAAAACTGGAGGGGGCTGAGACGAGGACTTTGCTCCTGCCTTTCTCAATTGCTGGCGATGTGACATTGTACAGCTTCTTCTCTTTTCTATGGCTCTTCCATACCTCCCACCCTCTGTGTATTTTCTTTGTTAGCTCTTTTCGAGAGCAGAGAATTTCTCATAGCCTGTGTTAGTGCTGCGTGTAACTGCTCCAGATGCTGTGGTGATATCGAGAGTAATAGCTCATCTGCCACCCAGCTCATTCCCTCAGCTCATTCTTTTGCCAGGCTGCACATTCTTGTGAATAGGCAGCTAAGAGATTGCTCTATAAAGCAGTAATATGAATCTGCCTCTTATAACAGGAATAAGTTCAATGAAATTCAGCAGCAATAAAATGGATACTTGTTATAGAGGAACTGAGACATTCTCTGCAAAATACACAAACAGTACTTAGAATAAAGTTTAAAATTCAAGACAAGAAAATGGTGTGAGATGTTGGCTGCAACTTGCACCAGACTTCTCCCTGGGGATGAGTGCATTACATTATAATCATTCTGTTTTTCTGGATTGCTTTCCTTCAGAGCAGGCTATAAATAATCATTATTGGTACTACAAGGAGGCAGTGGGTTTCTGAACAACCATGACTGAATTCTTAATTTGTCAGTTACTGATACAATGCATCTGTTTTACTAATTCTTTTAATGATGTTTTATATGCAAAGGAAGGAATACAAAATTACTGAGGGGTTTGGGTTGAGCTTGTTTTCTTTTTTTAGATTCCCAGACTAATTAGAGGACAGCCTACCTGTGTGTTTGTAAATCTTGGATCTGTACTGGTGACATTCAGTGGTGGTTTGTGTGTATGGTATAGCAATGTCAGCCCTGAGCCCCCAGCTACTCTGCAGACAATACCAACGTGCTATTAGCATCCCATGGGGGACATCTTATTACTGGAGGAGGATTCTCAGGAATGAAAATGCAGTTTTATCCTTCTCAAAGTGCCCCTTGCCAAGGTCGACCAGGAGCACTTACTCCGAGTGATGCGTTGTTAATATTCCCCTAACTCGCTAAGCGTGAGGCAGACACAGATTGCAGCTTCTGTCCTCCATTTCCTTGGGCCCAGCCATGCCCTCATGGACATCCATGGCCTGACAGCTCCAATCACTGAAGTCTGTGGACCTAAAAGATAAGGTATTGATGTAGGAGGGAGAGGAATCAGGACTGTGGCCAGAGTCCCCTTGATTTCAGAGAGCAGGGCTGTGGTTGCTGTCTTGTGGAGCTTGAGAGCAGAGTGCTTTAGTGACTGTCCTAGAGGCCCAGCTCAGTCACTGTGCTATAGGCTGGGAGCACAGCTCCCTGACCTGGGATGCTGAATGCTGATGGGTGGCCCAAAACATAGTTTGTGGCCAAAATGAGCTTATTTCCTCTTACAGATCCCATCAGGAGAGCTCCTGAGGCAGTCCTGCTGTCCTCTTTGCCTCTACCCCAAGGAATGCAGGTCCTGACCACACATACTGTCCATACAGAATCTCTGCCTTGAACTTTGTGCCTCAGGCTTCAGCTTTGTGAGCCCTTAGATAGCCCTTCTGCAGCTGCCTCAGGCCACACACAGTCATGAGACTCTGCTGGAGGTGACAAAGCTGGCACTGTGTCTGGGAATACCTCTCCTGTATGGAGTTAAACAGGTGAGCATAATCCACTGAAGCCTGAGCACTTTGGCTTAGCACTTACCTGGAACAGGGTGGACATGTGCCTGCAGCTGCCTCAGGAGGCACTGGTGACTTGCAGCCCTTCCTCAGTTCCTCACACAGCATGAGCAGCCTTGTCCTGAGGGGCTGGAAGGGCTGTGGGCACTGAGGGGCAGCATGAAAGGTGTGTTTCTGATTTGTTGTCATTTATAGGTGAAGTGCTGAAGTCTGGCATTGCCAGAGTTAGACCCACCACAACTCAAGACAACAATGTGGAACGCTGATGTCTCCCTGCTCTGAGCTATCTCAGCTGGAAAGGCTTTTGGAAATGAAGACAAATGGAAATGTTGCCTCTGGCCTTGCTATTACTGTTACTCACAAGCCTCAGGCATCCAGGCTCTGGCCTGTTTGGCCAGTTGCTCTGTGCTGCTGAGGATGCTCTGCTCCTTTTCACTAGAAAGCAAAAGCAGTTTTGTGCCCAACAGGCAATAGAATTTTCTCTTGTTTTTGTTGGTCTCCTCCACTGCCTTCCCCTGCAAGGGGGGAGCAAAGCGTGGTGCAGCCTGTGGGTTTAACTGGACACCATCCCTTTAATGTGGAGTTGTGTTTTTCTCTCAAGGCCAAAAATAAATGCTACTGAAGGACTAAACAGACATGAAAAGGCTTGGACACTTGGAAGACAAGACTGCTTTGTGTTTCCCAAAGCAAAGAGCCTGTTCACAAGGAGGTTACTTTTTTAGACAAACACTAGTCCTGTGACACTGCCAAGGTCAGTAGGTGCCCAGCAGAGCACTGTGAATTTGAGGCAGACATGCTCTGGGAGTGGGGCACAGCTTTTCTCCCTCTCCAATATTTACAGTATATTAATGGAGAGGAGAGAAATTTGCTTTGCTCTGCCATTTCATCTCTTCTACGGGGATGGAACATGCATCAGTTTGCCAATGGAAGAGCTTCCATCCATCTTCCATCTTTTTGGAACAGCAGCATGGTCTTAGTGCTGTGGTATGTCTCTCATGCTGTTTTGGGTAGTGAGGGCTGTGCTGCTGCCATTCTGCAACTCAGAAAACAGGGAAAGCAAGGACATGTCACAGGCAGGATCCTGGAATGATTCTCATAGCAGTGGGAAAAGTCAGTGGGTGGGTGGGTGACCCCCTGCTGAGATTCAAGTCCCACTCTGAGTACAGATACCCTACATGACAGTGATTTTTACTTTTTTATGATGTGTTTTGTGTGTTGGTTTCCTCTTTTTTAGAATAAGCCCTGTGCAGCCAGTTTAAGCTAAGCCTCTGCTGCTTGTCCTTGCTGCATGTCTGGAACAGGTCAATCCATGGTCTGGGTGAGCTTTGCTTTCTTCAAGAACCAGACAGAATTCAAAGTGAATAGCTTGGCACAGGCACCTCGTTTTCAGGTGAGCAAGGTCTGGCTGCTGCAGCAATCTCAGTGGGGTTAGGAGACTTTGTACTTCACCTCAGGCACTTAACTAATTCCTCATAGAGTGCAGTATGTTCTGAAGTGTGATCTTTATGTCTCAGTTGTCTATAAAATGAAAATGCTAGTTCACCCTCAGAAGGGTTATACGCACAAGAAAGGCAAGTGAAGTTCTTTCACTGTCTCTAAAGCACTGAGCTCTGAGTCATCCAGAGCCTGTGAAGACTCTGGCTAAGAGTTTTTAAGGGTACCTTATTAGGGCTGAATCTCCAGCACTGTCTGTAGTCACACACCAAAGTATTCATCTCTCAAATGACAAATGTTGAGAAATTAAGGGAACAAATTAGTGGAATCAACTGCACTGAAGACCTGAGGAGTTGAATGCGATGGGAACTGGATTCCAAAACTAGCTGGAACATGCAAGAGGACAAACCCTGAAGGGAAACACTCCAAAACCAGCCCCAAACACATGCAGGAGTTTGGTGAGAGCAGACAAGGGATGGGCAGAAGGTCTGAGCAGCAATGGGATGTTTGGTTCAGGTGCAGCCAGGGACTGAAATCAGAGGTCTGTAGGGGGAATGACCACCTGCCTTTGGAGCCCATCACCCTGCACAGGGCTGAGCCCCTGTGCCAAGGGCATGTTTAGTCCAGCAGTTCTGGGCCTGCTTTATGAGCTACTCTGTCATCTTTGCCAGGAGTGTGGCATCAGAGAAGAGTGTTGGGGCAAGACTGGAGGAACTATTTGCCTCAGTTTTCCCATTTTAATTTGCTGAGTTCAGAAAATATAAGAGTAGAATGAGAAATATCAAAAGTAAAGTTGTGAATCAGATTTTGAAAAGGAAATGAAGCAGATGGTAGAAGGTTTCAGTTAGATAAATACAGAAGAGGAAAAGAGGAAAAACATGGTCATTATATAGTGAGGATGGGATTGAGATTAGACTAGTCTACATTTGGTCCAAAATCAATTAAAACTGCTTTACCTACGTTTTCAGTATAGATGATCATATTGGACAATAGGGCAAAGATGGGATTTCTAGTAGGAACATACTTAAGGGAATGAAAATTATCACATGTAAGACGGAAGGAAAAGCTTAAAGAATTCCATGTGCTCAGATCAAGGTGCCCTGGCAGATTTCCACCTCAGGATTTGGAAAGAACTGGCACATTAAAGGAGCTCAGTGTAACCTCATATTTCTCTTTGATGACTGATTTTTTTTTTTTCCAAGACAAATGAAATACAGGTGATACACTCTATCCAGACATAAGTCAAGAATCTGATATTACACCACATGGGAAATTAGTAGTTGAAGTTGAGAAGATGGGGATTAGTGTGGATGGCAAATGCAGAACTGCTAAAGCCAAGGACAAGGAATTCTGTGGGAAGGGGAAATGCTGGACAGAGAGTGGAACTCCTCAAGGGTCAGTCTTGAGCCTGTCCTACTTATTTTGTTAATGACTCTGGCACAGCTGTAGGAATGTCATAAAGAAATTTGCTGAGGACACAAGCTTTGCTAATACAGAGAAGGATCAGAACATCAATCAGCAATAACTTAATGACAGAATTTGAGATAGAATAGACCAAGTATAAAGACAGGCAGTTAAAAATTAATCACTAGAATATCGCATTACTCACTTGAAAAGGACAAAAGCAGGGTGGTTAAAAAAACCACATAGAGAGAATTACTTGCTCTGAGGGATAACTGTGAGCCACCAATCTGATATGGAAAGGCAAACAGAGTACTAGAAGATACAGGTTCACTCATGTTCAAGGAAGATTAGCAGGTACAGAGAAGGGCATTAAGGATGATCAGAGGGTTTAGAACAAGAGGAGACTAGAAGAGCTTCATTTGTTTAGTTTCTCAAAACAAAGACTAGAGCAGATAGGATTGTTTTTGGTAAATACATCTGATAGGTAAAGATCAGAGAAAAAAAGAGAATTGTTTAAACTAAATTACGATGCTGGCAAAAGAACAAATGATATTAGGGCTGGAAATTTAAAATGAAGGGTTGGAATAGCCTGCCAAAAAGAGTGATATGATGTAATTGATTGTGATAGTGGGAGACTGGCTCAGTAATGCTGAGCCCTGTATTCCTAGAAACGTGCAGCAGACAGGATTTTGGAAAAGTGGGCACTGGCCTCTAACAAGGAGGAGGAGCCTTGTGCTGCCTGTGTGAGCAGGAGAAAGCATAACTGGCCAGTCACCAACTTTGAAAATGGGGGAAAAGAAGGAAGCTTTGATTTCAACAACTAAAGTGAAGTCCTTCCCTCCTCCTCCCCTATGGGAACTGGCAAATTCAGCTCTTTAATGGTTCAAGCTCATCTCAGCCTTGCCTATAAATAGATAAATGAGATTCCTCCTGTCCCAGTGAGTAATTCTGACATCCTCCCGCTGCCTCAGAGAGCTGAGTCACAGGCACTCTGCACTCCAGTCCCTGCATTACTTACATGGTCCCAAAGGAAATTTTAACACATCCAATGAATCATCAGGGATTGGATCATGTTTAAAGTTATTCCATTGGCATTTCCCTTCCATTGTAGCAAGTCTGCCAATATGTAAAACTTTGGCTAATCTGGACTCAAAAGGCATTGAGGAAATAGGCTGTTGACATATACAGCTACTAATAAAAATAATAATAAAAAGTCTTTTTAAATTTGCATCAAAAAACAAGTCACCCTTAGTGGATTCCTCTGGTGCTTTTGGACCTGCTAATTTTGTCAGGCTTCTCCTTTTTCTGTAGCTGCTTATTTAAAGGAACTCAAAATTTGAAATGTTTAATATTCAGCCATTAGGCCCCTAATTTAATGTCCTGCTCATTTCCTGCCAAAATATTATTTGCACTGAGATGAAGCTTGTAGCCCCATGCTCATTCTCTCTCAGAGACACACATTCCTGGTCTTACCCATGATAAAAATAAAATGCCTGCAAAGCAAAGACAAAACCAGAGCAGTGTTAAGTACAGAACACAGGGCAGTGATACATCATGGTATGAGCCTCATGGGGCATTGTCTCTTGTCACCTTGCCTTCTCCCAGGTGGTACATAGTGGTCTCATTGGCTTAGAAGAAACACAGCATTTGAAATCAGAACATCACTCTCCCTCCCTCCCTCAGAAAACATCTGGAAGAATGGAAAATTCTCCAGCAGAATTTGGGGGCTGTGAAACAACTACAGAAATATTTCTCTGTTGGTTTTCTGGCTTGCCCTTCATATCTTAGAACTGGTTGGGACATTTCACTCATTATTACCAGACTTGGTTTCAGTCAGTGAGAAATGCTAACATTTGCTGGTTCGCTGCTGTGGTTTGGTATTCTTAGACCTAAAACCTGGTTTGTTCTTTTGATAACTCTAGGAAATCTGTGTCATATTTAAATAACATTTTTCTAGTACCTTTTCATCAGGCAGTTCTCTGCCTGTGCACAGATTGTTAACAAGCGTTTACTCCACACATTCCAGCCAGAGCTGCAGTCACTCCATGAGACACTTCTGTTGCTGGTTGGGTTATTTATCAGCCCAGCACAGCCCTCACTGCCAGCTTGCTGCCAGCTGTTAACTATACAATAGCATTGGGAGCAAAATCAGTTCTGGCTCTGCCAACAGAGTTGGACATAATTCAGCTACCTGTTGACAAATGTTGATTTGTTTAACAGCATAAACTATAATATTTTTGTAGCCAAAAGTTTTCACCCTCCTCTGCAGCTGGTAAAAAAAACCTGAGGAATTCCCAGAAGTTCCTCACTTGTGTCTTTTTCAAGTTTTCTTACAGCACTGCCTTGTATTGTTGTCTCTATGCAGGAAAAGACATCCTTAATGGACAAAGCAGTGGTGTCTGCATGCTGCTGGAACAGGGCAGCTGCATTCCTTGGTGCCACTTGGCTGCTTGGTTGGGCTCTGAAGCAGCAATGCCCACTGGACAGTTGGGTTGTAGAGATGCTCCAGGACAAGCCAGAGGCCTGAAAACAAGCCAGGGTTTCTGTAAAGCATTAATCACCCTGTGCAGGGCCAGGCACTGGGAACGGGGTGAGAGTGCTCTCGCAGCACACACATGGTTTCTATCTAAGCTTTGTTTCAGCTGGATCTTTCCCACTAACGCATCCTTCTTTAACACCTTGTACTCATTTACTGTGGGGCTGTTTAGCAGCACAAATCAATTAAGTGCTGCAGAAACCCACTGAGACAGGGAGAGTTCCCTGTCTCTGGTTCAATCGGGGTGGGAGGCATGCAGAGGTTAAGCCTGTGCTTTTTGCCACACAGGGAGCAAGGGTGGAGCGTGGAACAGCCCTCATCTCATCTCCTGTGTGTGTTTCAACCCTGCCCAGCACCCTCAGAGAGACTCACAGCTGCTCCAGGAGATCTGAGGGCCTTGGGGAGTTTCTCATCTGGCATCAAATATCAGAGAACTGGAAAGTGCCAGCTCTGCTGCCATATCCCACTGAGGCTGGCCAGGGAGCCTCACTGAGCAGGGCTGAGCAGTCCTGAGGTACCCAGCTGTGTCATGTACAGGGACAGGGTACAGTGAGGGCCTCCAAACTCACCTTCATGTGTCTCACAGGTTTGTCCATCATGAAATCGTCTATACCCACTGGGGAAGTCACTGCTCCACTGCTCAGTGGTGTATCTACAACTGGCCAGAGGGACATGCAGGGGTTCAGGAACTAGCGAAGTCACAAAATGTGAAGGAGAACAGAGTCAGAAAAAAATGAGTGGCTTTAAAATAATTATTTGGTTGGTCTTGTTCCAAGTGTAGCACCAGCTCAGCATGCCAGGCAGAGCTCAGGAAGTGCCTTCCATGCTGGCCCCATGGGAACAGGATGCAGGGATGTGCCTCTGCTTCAGCCTGGGCTGGAGCTGCTCACACACAGCACGGGCTCCAGAAACAGGAGAGAGTAATTCAAGCCACATGATAAAGCTGATCCACACAATGAAGGAAGATAAAGCCTAACCAAGCAGTCCCTGCTCCTCATGGGTGTCTCTCAGGAGGGACTGAGGCTGTGGGACATGTCCTCAGCTCACAGAGACCATTAATCGTGAGTGTGCCTTGGTCCCTGGCTATTTTAATCACTGTTGAAATACACACTCCTAAAAATGGTATTTGATTCCAATGCACATGATTTCCTTTGGCTTCCTTTCCCCCAATTAAGTACAAGCTGTAACTACTTGGAAATCCACACACTGGGATCCATAGATTTGCTTCTCAACTGTCATGGAGCAAACACTACTTGGTACTACACATGGCATAAGATCTGTGGCACCAGACATAAATATCAGAATAAACTGTAATGGGGCTGTGGTCTGAGTGTGGTACCAACCCGTCCTGTGCAATGGCACACTGGAAATGTCACCGAGTCCTACTGGATCATCAGTCTTCCCTGTTCCACTTTATTCTGGAATGATTGAAAATGCCTCTTGTATATGCAGGCACTACTCAGGATGTCAGTCTGTTGTTGGAGAAGTGAATGAATCATCAGAAGTAGATTAACTGGGAGTATATTCGTAAAGGGTAGGCTGTAGAAACCAGTAAGTCTTTAATTTTTCCTTTAAAAACGCTGAGTAAAAGTCACAGTAAGTTTAAGGAGAAAACAAATTGTTCTTCCACAGGTTCAGAAATGCAGCAGAGAGTCCTAGTACTGCTCAACTTCTCTCATGAGGTAGATGAGCAGCCTGAGGAGTCTGGGGATGCCTTCTTTGAATACAGACTAAATGCATCATGCCCAGCTCCACGGCTTACTGGTACCATGATTTACAAACTGGGTTGCTACAACTCTGAATTGCTCTGCATTTCTTGTCTATGAAGGTGTTCCTATTGAGCTTAAAGAACCAGTCTGAGTTTACAGATAGAAAGAAAAGGTGAAGTTTACAGGAATATCAACTTAAAAATATAAGGAACATTTTGCAGGTACACTGATCATCAGGGACCCCCTTCAGTGTTTGTCACACTGAGCCAGGTCATGGGCCCATGGCACCAGAACAAATAGCCAAGAGGACTCCTCACAATTATAATGTGGGATTTAAATCATTAGACCTGACAGCATTATTTACCTGGGACACCCCAACTGTTTTTCTTGTATTCTTAGTACTAAGTAAACAGCACATACTTTTTCTTTTTTTTTCTTTTTTTTTTTTTTTAAGCTGCATGTAAAGCAGCCTCAAGCTCAGTAACAAGAGGACTTTCTGTCTGTTGGGCTTCCAGGTTAAGAAGGCAAATCCTGCTCCAATGACATAACAAGTTTTTCAAACTTGATGTGGCAGAGAAAGGCACAATCATGGTGTTCTAGATCAGCTGATGAGTTTGTGTGCTGAAACTAGGACCCAGGGATGCCAGCTTACTTTGCTGGGGTATTGTTTTGGCTTTTCTTTAAAAAGTACCAAGTATCAGCCTTTGAACCCCAGGCAATACAAACTGGGCACCAGAACAAGGTCCAGCTCATGTGAAGGTTGGCCCAGCCATCCCACTGGAGAAGTTGTATTTTCTTTCCCACCAACTCCAGCAAATGTTCTCATGGTGAAACGTGGCCGATTCTGGTCCAATTGAAAAGACGAAGCCAAATAACCACCTGCTAAAGCTAAAGGTTCCTTGAAAGCTTGGATTTATTCAGTCTTGCTGAAAATCAAATGTTTAAGCTATGAGGAGTTTGCCTAAATAACTGTATTTCCTCTGTGAAGCACCTATTTATTAATCAGAAACTACAGCAAAGTACCACAGGGCTTCAATAAAAGAAATCCATAAATTTGCCTGCAAAATGTGTTTCCTGCTCTGCTTTTATGCCATGTATGTGTCTGACATACAATTACTGTTTGATTGAACGTACCACATTAAACTGTTCTGGACAGGAGCTGTGCACTGAGAGCAGCTGATAACAGTGCAGGGCATTTCAGCAAGCATCCCCTGCAGCGAAAGACTCCTTGCAGGCATTAACAGAATTACTTGCAATTGAAGAGAAATTTCTTGGTTTTTTTCCCCTTTTCCCTGTTGGGATCTCACCCTGCACCGTTTGCTCTGTGCTGCCTTGGGTCAGTTCTTTGTGGGCAATCACCAATCCAGATGCTCTGCACCTTCCAAGGATGGGCAAAGCAGCATCAGTGGTGGCTCAGGCTTAGTTCATCTGCTGTTACCTGTTTTTCAGAGAAAAAATTGTGTGCATGTGAGGACCGGGGTGTTTTATTTCAACGGGATCTATTTTCATGTTCATGATGCTTAGCACAGACTAGGGATGGCAACTTGAAGGAAGTCTGGGGCAGTGTTTAACAGCACTAGAAGCTGAGGGTATCACCTGAGACTGAGTCTGAAAAAAACCCATAATTGCCTGCATGTATTTTTCAAAACACCTTTATTTTAGGTATTTCTGATTTTTATCCAAGCTAAATTGGAGGTGTTAAGTAGCACTGAACTTTAAAAAGTATTTTAGGTATTTCTGATTTTTATCCAAGCTAAATTGGAGGTGTTAAGTAGCACTGAACTTTAAAAAGAAAGAAAATTCAATCTAGTCAGATTTGTTCTTGAAGTCTTAGTGTGGGCACTAAGAAATGCACTTTGGTCTGTTGACAATGTCCTCAAGTGCTAAAGAGGGACCAGCAGGGCTGGATCCCACAGCAGGATGTGCACAAGGGATCCTGCATGTGAGCCTCTGGCCATGTACCAAGTGACCTACAGACCTTTGCTGCACCAGCCCTCCTCTCTGACAGGCAGTGTGGCACCTGGGGGAGCTGCTTTGGGAACAGATCTGACAAAAACAGCACTAAACCACAGCGCTCTCCTATTTCCCACGTGCAGTCACACACATGGAGGGTTTTGTCCACAGAGGCCAGGATAAGCAGGCAACTTGCAGCTTGCCACAAGGAACAAGATACAAGGTTATAAAGCTCTGGAACAGCTTCTCGGACATTTCTATAGGCAGAGTTCCCACAGCACATAAGAAAAAGATCCATTCATCAGGGTTTGGGCTGCAGGATGAACTGCAGGAGTTGTTCTGTGTGCATCCTCTCTTAGAAGTTCTGACTTGTCCTTCTGACCTTAAAATCCATGGGTGGCTTCTCTTCACAGTGGCAGAGCTGATGTAGGAAGAGGCTGGGGAGGCATATTGCAGTGTTTCAGGGCAAAAAATGTGTTTATTTTAACATAGAAATATCCTTATTTAAAGTGTTGATACTAAAGATAAAAATTGTAACAGAAACTCATCCAAAAAAAGTTACAAACCCCCATTCCCGATCCTCCTCTTTTCATCACAAAGAATATTCCACAGTAGTAAATGTTGCTTCGCAGCCTGTTAGCAGAAGAGGTGATTGGATCAGTTGACTTGTAGGTGTCAGAATCAGAACAGATTAACTAATTCCATCTACCCATCTTTCCAAGGAAATATTCAAGCCTTTTCATCTCATTTCAGTATGCAAAGAAGACAGGAGAGTTGCTGGATACAGAAGTCCTTGTGGAGAGGAGCAGCAGATCTGGGGTTTCCTATGATGAGGCAGTCTCAGAAATCACAAGTCTCAGAAATCACAATCAAAGCAGGAAGTCCCAACACAACAACAGTTCCAAAAGTGTCACATTCCTGGAATCAGCTGGCACAAAGGACACTCCTGGACAGTTCTGTGTGGCCTTGAGCAGCCCAGGTTTCTTTGTTCCCTGTGGGTTGAACAGAATCCATCCTTCATTGACAGCGGTGCCTTCCTTGTGCCCATTGTCTCTCTTATCTGTCACACTGTCACTGGAACAAGGTTTGTCCTTTGGGACTTGCTTACACAGCAGCTGCAATAACTACAGCAGGATAACTCCATGTGAACACTCATTCCACAGCCATGGGATCAGCTCCTGGTTCATACCATACCTTAAGTGGAGCAGCCTCGGTGTGTCAGTGTGCCTTACAAAGTTAAGCCAGACCTGGGACTCAGCTCAGGGTTTCTAGTCACTTCTCCTTTATAAAGAATTCAGCTTTAAGAAAAGCAGTTGAAATGCTCCTGAGAATGACAAATAACAAATGAGTAAATCTTGCTCCAGAGCCATAAAACCCAGTTAAAAAAAAAAAAAAAAGAAAAAAGCATGCACTCCTAATCTATTGGCATGAGCATATAAAGCAGAATGAATTGATAAACATATCAATTAATTGATAAAAATGCTAAAAGCCATAAACAAAGCCTTTTCAGAAAGGTAATGAATAAGTAATCCACACAGACAATGTGAAAGGACTGCTGCTGCTGTGGGGCCAGGGAGCCATTAATTTGTGTATCCATACCCCTGGAGTTATAAAAGGATAAAAGCTTTGAACATTGCTGCGGAGTTCAATGAAAATAAAAACTTTTACTCAGCATACAGAAGCTCTCAGAAATGAAAATAAAGTATTAGAATTCATAAAGATGGCAAATAATTGAATATTATGGTTCTGTTTAACAAATTGCTTCCTTGCACGCAATTACTTCATCATGGTCTGATCTGAGATATGAGAGCAGGAATAAAGCTCAGAGAAAGATGCTGTGGATGACCAGAGACCTGCAATGAGTTTGCTGAAAGAAGAGTAAAACAGATTTGGGAGGGGAGGAATGGTTTGGGTAAGGGCTCTTTCTGTGGGCTTGGGGTGCATCTCTCTAGTTGCATTTATTTCTGGTGGGGGGAAAATGTCAGACAGACACAATAGGGAGGGAAAGCACTCAGCTTGTTTAATTTCTCCATCTTTGCGCTCCAGTTCTCATGCCTTGAGCATCATAAGAAGCACATGCTCCACACCACGGGTAACAACTCCATGTCCTTGTAGTTCCGTTCCTACAGAAACACTGTCCCCAGCCTGACACCCTGCTCCAACCTGACTGCCCTCCTTCCCGAGGGCCTTCTGCCCTCGAGCTCTCCTTCCAGGCCTCCCTGTGCCACAGTTGACTATTGCAAGAACAATAAGGATTTTTAGGGGCATTATGACTGGGTTAGTAAAACACAGCTGCCCCTGAAAGTCCCTCATTTTTCTTGCTGCCGCTCAGTCGGTCCCCAGGAGGGAAGGGTCTGACAGGGTCCGTTCTCTCCAGCGTGGCACACATGGCTCTGCTGATGTGCCCAGAAGTGCCCCAGCGCCCAGCCCACGTGGCAGGGGAAGGTGTGCAACTGCTTTGCCATCCCTGTGGGCTCCTTTTAAGTGAATGCCATGCTGAGTTTCAGTGGAATGCCAGATGGCTCGTCTGTCACTTGCAAGGATGCCACCAAATGGAGCCTGGCACAGCTCGCTGCAGGCAGCCCTGGAACACCCCAGCCAGAGGGGCAAAAGGCAGGATTACCTCATCATTACTCCTTGTTCCGGCACCCACGTGAGCAGTGGTCTCTGGCCAGGGGAAGTGGAGACCCCAGGGCTGACTGGCCCCACACATCCCACACTGGGTCATACTCTGCAACCCCAGGGGCACTTGGAGCTCCCCTGGGGACTTGCAGCACTCAGGTCCCAGCAGGAAAGTTCACATCCATCTGCAGTAGCAGTTGCCTTTAATTTATTAAAAAAGGCTGAGAATTTTAGGGAATTACTTCTGATTTCTTAACAACTTTCAGCTAAAGTAATATCTGAGGAAGATCTATACATTTCCAACTAAAAAGGGGCTAAGTATTTGGCTGGGAATTTTCAACCCTCATTCATAAGTCCTCCTGGAAATCCCACCCCAGCCCTTCATGTTCTTAGGGCAACAATCAGTATTTTGAAGACAGTGGACTCAACAGAAACTACAGGCAGATTCTCACAGTTCTGCTCTGTTGTTGCCCCATGAATTCTACCTGTAGAGAGCTGGGGTGGGCCCCATCCCATAATGGGCTTGCAAGCATCCCTGCAAGCTGTTGCCCTTGAGAAGGACTTTGTGACATGCTCAAGGATTTCCAGGACAGTTTGTGTCAAAGCAGGGAACCCCTCAGCACTCTCAGGGCTTTTCTTCTTTTCCTTCGTCTTGTAGAAAAAGCACCACACTGGTGTCTCAGCAAGGGACCCTTAGCCAGCATCATGTTTGCAGGTGCTGCCATTCACACAAGCCATCTCCGGGGATACACATGCAGCTGGTGTGACCAGGGATGCCTGGGGAGTCACAAAGGTCCCAGTCCTCTGCAACACAAGACATCCTCACCCATCCCACATGGGATGAAACTCCAAGGTAACAGACAACTTGGCATCCAAAAACCGTGGAGACCCTCTCAGAACTACACAGAGCCACACCTTATTTTCATTTACAATTTCTTCTGTAAGTCAACTGAAAGCAAACCCTATGCCTTGATTTGGTAATCAAACATGAGCCATGATTGAATCCAAATATTATTTGCATTTTTGAGAAAGTTACAACAGTAGTGTAACAACAACAACAACAACAATAATAATAATAATAATAATAATAATAATAAAAAGGCAGCAGCCCTCTAAATGCTAATGACGTTGGTGTCCTAAATGAAGCATAAAAGCCAGAGCCCGGGAGAAGCAGAACATGAGTCAGAGCATCAGTAGTCCCACACTGAAAGCAGCACTCCTGGCTGCTTCATTCATTTAAGGAATCAATTCTTTTGGAATGAGCATCAAGTAGTTTTTAGGACTAAAATGAAAATGAGATGCATGTTGTTATTATATTAAAAAGTTTTTTGTTTTTATTTTCTTCTCCTTGGATTGACAATAAACAATTCTTTCTAGTTGAGGGGGGCCCCAGGCAGGACCAGGTTCCTGCAGCACTGGCTGCTGTACCACTATGGAAGAAAATCTGATGAGCCCCTGCCCCAGGGAGAGCACAAGCTCCCCGGCAGCCAGGACCCCACCACGAGCAGGCAGAGCAGACCCAGGGCACAGAAATGCAGTAACTGGAGTTGTTGCAGCCTGGGCAGGCTGTCTCACCCCCAGTTTTATTTGACTGGCATTGGGTCATTGGCAGAATTGAGTGAGCACGGATATGTGCTGAAGGGGAACACCCTCCACAGAGGTTTTGCATGTTCTCTCTTGGACTGCAAAGCCAGCACCAGGCTGTGCACTGCAAGAAGAGTGAATATTGCCTAAGGTCCCTGCTGCCCCCGTCCCACTTCCAGATAAAGCACAATCAGATTCTGATGATTAAAGCACACATCTCTAGGTTACACTGTTAACTCAAATTATTTTTGTTATGCTGTATCTGAAACTTAGAAAATGCAAGAGCAGAACAAAACCAAAGTGAAGGTAGAAAATTATTGCAGTTTCTAGAATTCTTCCAGCTTTAGTCATGGAAGGGGATTGTTAGAAACGGACAAAAGGCTGTTTCCCTTAATTTTTTTAAGTGTGAATTTTGTCTTGACAGTTTCCTTTCAGAAAGAAAAATTGAAAACAAATTGTCCCATACACAAAACAAAGGGACAGATCCTCAGCTGGAATGGACTGGTATTACCAAGTGAGTAACACCCACTCGCAGGAGAGATCTGAGCCTTTTAACTGGGCAGCTGCCGATCCTGCTGTGCCCAGACAAGAGCTTCAGCCTCCGGGTGTAGATGGCAGCAGTGCTGGATCCATGTAGCTTGGAGAAGCCGAAGGGCTGCTTTCAGAGCAGCTGAAAGTACACCAAGGCTCTGAGGACTCTGGGACTGTACACTTCCCAAACCTGGAGCTGACTTGAGGTGCATGAGCCAGTGGACACAACACCAAAAGAGCAGCCCATATCAGCATGGCCCTGAAATTAATGAGCCGCTTTGGAGAAATGCTGGCAAAACTTCCAGAAACCATGAATTGTGGGGTTTGCTTTCTGGAACAAGGGGTGGCTCTGATTTTTCTCTCAAAACCAAGATCAGGCTGATCACCGTCTTGAAAATTACTGGAGCAGTCCCCAGGAAAGTATTAACTGTACAGCACAAAAGGAATGCACAGTGAGAACTGTGATCCATCCTGGCCAGTTCTGCCCCTGTCCCTCACCCACAAAAAATTAAAAATACACACATTAGGAGAATTCAGGAAGTGTCTCACTTTGCCAAGGAACAGACCATGTCCCCATTGTCACTGTCTCCAGCAGAGCTGCCCAGCTGAGCTCCTGGCCGGGAAAGCCAGTGCCCGGGGGAAGCTGCCTGGGACCCAAAAGGGCAGGAACAGTGGAGCACCACTGGTAGATCACCCATCCTCCAGCGTGCTTATCCAGGGCTGACAAGAGGTGGGTTTGACCACGTGCATTTGACATCTCCTGTCTTTACAATCCCCTTTTTGGAGCATCACTTTTTTTTTCTCCCACTCCCAACATCAGCAGAAGAGCTAGAAAGCCAGAGTTATTTTTAGGAGATGGTACATCTAGGCTCTGTTCATCTTGACTGGGTCCCTTTGAAAATGGCAAGGTTGGATAATCAAACACATTACACAGACTTTCCATAGAGACTGCTTTGCAAAGGAGCCTCCCACCATTCAGATACCCAGGTGACAATATTTCAAAGAGGAGCTTTTAATGCTGCCCTGGTTAGCCTCAGCATGGTGACCTCACTAGCATTTATACACAGAGCCTTGGAGAAAAAGCAGATTAAAGCAGCTGACTTAAAGTATATAAAATAAAACAATTAGTCATCAACAAGCTACTAGAGGCTGCCACATTACACTCAAGGCGCAAGAGACCATGACCTGGCTGAGGTTGGCAAAGAAGATGGCAGTGCTGCCTGGTCAAATCACCCACCCAGAGCAGCTCAGGTGGGAGCTCGCTGGTGTGATGGCTGACACATCAAACTGGCTGGCACCAGGACAGGGACAGGAAGGGAGAAGAGTAGAGCAGTAGGAGAAAAAAGCCAGGGGAGGAGCTGTTGCTGGAAGAGGCTCCATGATTCCTAGCAAATTAACCAGGGCATGGCCAGCCAGCCCAGTCTGGCCACTGCTGTCTTGTTAAAGTCTCCAAAAGAAGGGGGGAAAGGGGACACATTGAAGCAGCCTCTTGATAATGGCCCATTGCTCTTGCTGAGTTTCAGACAATGTCCAGTACTGGCTGGAGGAGTCCCAGGTCACAGTTCTGCCCAGGACCACGCTCAGTACCACTGGCTGGTGGGTTCAGTAGTGCAGCTGTAACCCAAGGCTCTAGCCCCAGCAGTGCTGAAGCAGCTGGAGAGGGCTGAGGGGTATGGATAATGACCAGCAGTGCCCCTATGCGTGATGGCTCCAGAGGAGTGTGTTCCCACAGAGCCCTGCCCAGACTGATCAATGACAGGAAAAGCAGCCATGTTGCTGGCCTTGACCTGCCAGTGCTGGCCCACCTAAATCATAACCAGTGAGTTAAGAGAGAAGCTGCCAGCAAGAGGCTGCCCCACCTGGGCTCTGCTGGTCTGCCCAGCACTGAGGGAAGCAGAGTTATAGGAGAGCAGCAGAGAATTACCAAGCAAAAGGGTTTTTAAAATAATTTCATTTAAACAAAACTGAGGCATTACCGTAAAGTAAATGGCCACACCTTGCTATTTACTCGGCTTTGCTGAGAAGACCAGCTTTTCCGTAGCTATTCAAATCTAACAAGTTCTGGGTGCCTAACTCACTCTTTTAAGCTCATTTTCAAACTCCAGCCAAAAATCACTTTCTGATTCACCACTTTCTCAGGCACAGCATTATTCAGAGAATGCCTGCAGGCAGGTACTGTGCTGTACAAAGTACATAAGCACAAGTTTAATTACTCTGTGGACAAGGGATGTGATTAATTGTATGCTTTAAGTTAAGCATGTGCTTAAGCATGCTACTGACCTGGAGCTTTAAGTAGATCTATCAGGTGTTCTGGAGCTCTCCATTTACCAGTTCTTTGAGGTCAAATAAGTGGAAAGAATGTAAGAATACTCCTGTGCTCATACACCCCAAAGAATTCACACAAAGTCCAGTTTATGACTTTTTTAAAAATTAAAAATTTGGACTTATTCTCCCCATTTTTGCACTTATTATGAGCATTACAATACTACGCACATGGCCAGAATGTATTAACATTAAAACATGAGCTAATTATTGTCATTTTCAAGCTTTTAAAAAGCATTTGGCTTAGTTTTTTACTTTGCCTGGATACTGCTTCAGGTAAGAACTTAGATTCATTTCATTTGCACACTTCGTGGATTAGTTCCCTTATGTCTGGGCAGTGTACAAGGTCCTAAAAAATATGGAGCATATAATTGAAACTATTGCCCCTGCTAGCAGTGGACTCATCACATGGAAGAAGTCAAGCATAAAATGTGCATCAGCTATGGGTGGTCACGTAAATCCACATTTCATTAGCTACAGCTTACATGATCCTGGGAATTTTTTTCACTGCGCTTTTCCACCTTTCCATCAAAGGCTTATTCCTAGTTCAAAATAATATAGGAAGGTCAAATTGCGTCCATTCCCTGGGGAGGAGCAAGTAGAGAAGACTGGGACCTGAAAGCTCCCCCTTTTTTTTTTTAAAGACACAACTACCCTTTTTGTGGCACTCGGGGAGCCTTGATGGACTGGACAGAGCCACTCCTCGAGGCAGGCGTGTGACCCGTGTGCCGTGCCAGCATCCCAAGGGCAGGGAACACCCACGCCCAGCTACACCCACCAGCAGTGACATTTCACAGGGACAAGCCAAGAGACTTCCACTGGAGCAAAGCATGTGCAAATCAATTTTCAACAAGCGAGGGAGAGCACAGAGGGTTTGGTTACAAGTGAAGAGGCACGTGCCTCTGAAGGGAGCCTTCTTTGAGGAAGTAAACAGATACAATATTGATAAGTGTTTTGGCTTCGCCTCATCACTAATCCCATCACACGCTGTTCCTTGCCAGCACATTCATGAAAAGTGTCTGTTTTGGATACTAGGGCACAACAGAGAAGAGAAAAAACCCCACAGTTCCCAGAGAGACAGCTGGCCAAGCCCAGGTGCACTCACTCTTCTTGAAGCACTAATACGTTGACCTCAAGATTTTAAACTATATTGCTCTCTGCTTAAGATGTTGGTTTTTGTTGTTAGCTTAAGCTTTTCTTTTTGGTACTAAATGCAGTAAAATCTTGCACAGAAAATGAAGTTTACATTACTAGGGATCCCAGACTGAGTGCTGCATGTGTGGGAAAATTTACAGGACTTTTCTCTCTCATTTCAGCATTACTTCTTACGGGTTACTCTGAAATGTTTTTTCAAAGGGATCAGGTTGCCAGGTACAAGTTCATAACCACTGGTTACTGTGGAGAATGCCCCTGGTTTTGGGATCCAACTCTATATATCCAGAAGCTCCTTACAGCAACAAGTCACAGGACAGCCCCCATAATTTGCTGAATGTTATTAATTAAAGTAGACAGGATTTGGCAACATGAAGCTGAGCTAGGTGTGCTTAAAATTGCTGTTAGTTCAGAGCCATAAGAATAGGTTAAAGAAACCAAATTCACTTGCCATGGAGACTGAAAGAAAGTCACAGCAACATTTAGAACAGCTGGATGCTGCAGGCACACCCTGGTGCTGGTGCCTGTGGGTGTTCAGTGCCCAACCACCCTGTTACAGGAGGAGCTTCTCATCTACAAGTTTTAGATCTCTCATACCAAAGCCATCAAGCAAATCTAAGAGTTAACTGAAATATGTGGTTAAAAACCTTTCCATTTGCATCAGTGGCTGGGGAACCTTCACATCTGTGACTCAAAACTGATTGTACAAACTTCCTGATTAGTGAGGTAAGAGCTGTCTCCCAGCCTCAAGTATTAACTTACTCAGTGAGACACCCTGACCCTGGAGCCATCTCCCCCTTTCCTCTGCCTTGAAGGGAAGTCCAGACCAAGGACCCACTGTTTAGGCTGATGAAGTTAACTGAACTCCATATTAGGTGAATGAGGAATCAATTTCCCAGATACTTCTAATGAGATACTTCAGTGAGAATGAGACATTACCAGTTAATGCTCTGTGAGTGTCCAGGTTCATGACTGCCCTTCAGTACACAGGGGGCACAAGAAATGCTTGGCAAAAGGGGAAATTCTATCCCTTTAGAAATACTTCTAATGAATAAGAGGCTTCTGGCTGTCAGGTAATAGCTCAGCAGCGCTGCTTACATTCAAAGCTGTGCCTGGAATAGTGAAGTAACAGCAAATTTCATTAAAAGTAACATCTTTGGTTGCTGTGGAAATCATTCAGGTGGGAGACTATTTCTGGAGGCTGTATTGGGATGTACTACATTTCTTTCACTAAAGTGTTTCCTTCCGGGTGTGAATTCACTCAGGCGGGACAGGAGACAGGAGAGGAAGAGCTCAGCTGGTGACTGATTCCGTTCACCTCCTGTGCAGGCCACAGGCAAGAGAGGCACAGGTAACACAAGATCCTGACCACAGCTTTTAAATAAATCCTTATGTTTGCAGCCCACCAGGTCAGAGTTTCAGGGATTATAATCCCATCCAAGCTAACCTACAGCACAGCTCATACTGTGTTTTTCAACAGCCTCTTTAGATGTATTTTTAAGCGCTGAAACTCTGATTGCTGCCTGCAAACAACTGACTGTAATCGGGCATTGATCTAATACTGATAGCTGACCAGTTATAAAATAGTTCTGTGTGGAAAACACACTTCAAAGTTAGAGAAGGTTTGAAAGTATCAGAATTTCCCAACAGTTCTGAGCATAGTGCTATAAAATGAAAGTGTGCTCGTGACTGTTTGTCTGAAAACATTACCCGTCACCAAAATTAGAGCTCGGGGTAAATCCTGGGCTGGTGCAGATCAGATCTCTGCTGGCATACAGGAGATGTTTTATTTAGCACTGGGCACACCTGCTGTTTCTTTGGAGAGCTCTAAATTCATTCCGTGATGTAGCCACATCTACAAGCCAAATTTATGTATTTTAAGACAAAACTACTACCAAATGTTTTGAAATTAAATTGCAGTTTGTGTTCTTTTTGAAGGCAATAATGCCATAAAAGTATAAAGACATCCAAAACTTTATGTAACTAGTATTACATAACACCTTAAACTGGCTCATAAGCATTTTTCTTACTTTGGATTTATTACATTTTTATTTGGAGCATGTGAAACAACTTGCTGTACAAGTGCAGTTACATGGAGCTGGGCTTGGGGGGGCGGAAAAGTTCACTCTGATAGAAATTCTAAAGTGAGAAACTTATTGCTATGTTTGCAAAGAAACATTGTCAGAATAAAAAATGTTTCATTGTTTCTCACTGCCCTTGATGGCAATTGATACAAAAATTAAATGAAGCCCTGGAAGGGGGCTAGAGGTAGCATTAGTTTTAAAGGCTGACTGCACCCAGCCCCTCATTAATGCACAGAGCATTAATGCCATAAATACGTGTGAATGCTCTCATTCAGGCTGTAATTTATTCCCCAAGGAGATGCAAAACTAGCTCAAATATGCTGCAAGAAAACCAAACTCTTCCAATGAAGTGAGTGCAGTATGTGAATCCTGGAGCTAAATTTAGGCTGGGACTTGGAGTAAAGTAATTCTAACCTCAAAGTAGCACTTTGAGTTGCAGTAACAAACACGGTGCAAAGATTCAGAGAAGTTCTGCTCCTTTGTTATAATCTATTGTGCATGACATTTTGGGAGCTCTTTAGTGACTCAGATTTAAGAAATTCGGCTTAAGTTACTCAGTTGAATTTTATTGTTCAGTGAAATTGTTTAAAATCCCCCTTCATTTAGGTTGTTTCTAAAATGTGGATTCAGGCTGGTTTTGGGGTGTGTACAGCAGCACACATTCTTAATGTACTGAAAGCTTGATGTAAACCATTAACTGCAGTGTTGGACAATTCACAAGATGGAAAAAATGGATATTGTAAATATCTGATTAGGGGTTTTTTTCCAAATGACATTATTTTTTTGGTGTTATGGTCCAAGGTAAATTAAAATGGGTGAGCTCACTTGTGATTAAGCACCTTTCTGTTTCTTGTTCTGTACAACTGTCATTTGCATGGAAATGTTTTTCTTCTCCAGAAATATTTCCTTCCAAACTAACAGATGAAGTCACAATCATACAAAATATCTCAGTAGTCAAAGCAGATTTTTAATAAAAAGTACTTTAATATGCAACTGAGACTTCAAGTCTTCTATAGTATCCTTCAAGAGTAAAATACACCCATAATGCAGGAATTGAGGAAACCTTTATCCTTCTTTTAAAAATCAAAATAGCATTTACAGTTTTAAATCAAGCATATTTTAACTGAACTACATTCAAATTCTTTACAAAACAATCTCTCATTTCATACAAGATTTTTCATGCATATTCTGGCTCCAAAGCTCCAAATCAGTTTGCCACAACTTGTTTCACCGGAATTCATCAAAAGACTAAAAAGCCAAGTGCCAAGGAGCCGAGTTCTGGCTGCGGCAGCAACTGCCCAACCAATCCCCACAGCCTGGAAAGCCCCAGTTCTCAGAATTAGCTGATGCTTTAAACAAGAGATCATAATCAAAATCATGATTCCTGACAAAGTCTCAATATTTCACTCTATAAATTCTTAATTCATTTTCCAGCCATTTGTAGGTTACTGCTCGCTCCACCCTCTCAAATATCAGCAATTGCTGCTGCTCTTAAAGAAAATTCCACTTTGGGGAAATGTGATATTATTCCAGATGTTTCAGTCCACGGCAGTTCTGCCTAACCCAACCTGATCGTTGCTCTGTAATGCAGCTCAGCCTTGAACAGCTTCTGGAATTTATTCCTCAAACTACTGCACTTGCATATTTGAATTTAACCCTACCAACAGTCATATACTCAAAAGTCCTGTTCTTTGTAACAACAGAGCCACCCCTAAAGAGTTTTTTTCCAAAAACATAAAACCATGACTAATTTTAGCAGGCCTGTGGGCCACTGTAAATTAGTTCCTACAGCCTGCTGATTGAATTAAAGTGTTTTAAATTGAGTTCCTCACCATACTTCAAAAGTTATCATGCAGAGAGATTTTGTTGAATCAAATCTGCTTTCAAATTTTATAGTTTAAGGAAATTCCATACTTGGAACGGGAAAAGAAAAAAAAAAGTGAAGTGCATTTATAGAGATTCAAACCAGTTGCAAGAACTGGATTGCTACTATTTTCTTTCATTGGATTTCACCAGCAAAAGGATGGGAAAAGATCCTGCTCTGCCTCCAGTTGTCCAGGACTAACCCTTCCAGCAGATTGGACAGTTCAGGTGATGTTTGCTTCTCAGAATCCCACCTGGAGCAGTGGGCATTACTCCATGGGCTTACATCTGCCCACCACTGGCCAAGTTCTGCACAGTAACTGCCTGAGCAGGAGTCCAAAGCCTTGGTCAGGTGGGATGCTTTGTATTTAAAATAACAATAATAACGAATTACAGCTCTATCAGGCATGATCTGGGAGTCACAACTCCAGCCCTGGACCTATAAATGGTGTCACTAAAAAATCTGTATTGGGAAAATACTGAAATCCTGCAAATGTGGGCACAACATCCATCCACGTGGACAACAGGGACACCATGAAGGACTTTCTCCCAAAAGACACAAAGAACAAAGGCCTATTGCCAGCTGCCATAGAAGGGAAAACCCAACAGCCTAAGCCTCATAAACTGACAGGCCACCGAGATCCAAATAAAATTCAGGAAGTTTATCCAAAATCAAATATACTGAGCAATGTCTTGGAAATATTTTGATTCCTCAGTGCTAAAGAAATATGTCATGAATCCAAAGCCCATTAGTTGGGAAGGGGAAGCTGTCCCCAGACCAGCATCACCCTGGCTCATTTTTTTCAGTCTGCAGCCACATTATTTCTTTTCCACACTGCTGCTGGCTCACACAAATGCCCAGGCTGGCAATGAGACCTGACAGAGGTATTCTGCCTTCAGCAAGGAAGGGTTTCCCTACCCCAGCCATCAGACACTCCCCTCTTTGGGATCTGAGCAGTTGCAACCCTTCTTGCAGTACCATCACATAGATCCTCCTTCTTTTCACTTGCTCCCCCAGAGCAATCAAGCCCAAGAGAAACCCCTCTACCAAGCAAGAATCACACTGGCAAAAGGAGACAGCAAAGTGCTTTGGGAAAGTCACACAGGTGCCACCAATTTACCTTTGACAGGGTTGTCACTCAGACTGTGGCAAGGAGCCAAAGCCTCAGAGTTGCGTCCCCACCTGTGGGCCAGCATCTGCCATCCTGCAGCCTCTTCCAGGCTCTCCTCCCCTCTTCCCCTCCCCTCTGGGACCTGGCACTTTTGGGTCCTCAGGTAGGGAAGTGATGAAATCAGCAGGATCTGGAAGGATTTTCTCAAGTAGGCCAGCAGTGGGAAGGAGAAGCACATTCCCCTCCCCATCTGGTTTGCCTCTGAGTGCTGAAGAGCTGGCCTGGAGCAGGAGCTGGCATGGAGCACAGCCCAAGCTTGCCATTTGCCATCTGCAGATGGAGCCAAGAGCAGAGGGAAAAGTGCCTGCAAGCTGGGCACACACTCACTGCTCCACTCCTGTGGGGCTCAGCCCTCTCCACGGGCACAAGGCTCTAACACAAGCGTGTCCAGCATTCTGTGAAAGGTCTGTACTGAACAACAGAGCAGATCCCAGGCACGATTTGACTCCAACCTGTCCCTGGTTACATATATCTGTAACCCAGACATCACAGGCTTGCTCTGCTCTGTGCCCTCCTGCAACTTAAAATACAGCCCTGGCTCGAAGGTCTCTACTTGCAAATATAGAGGAACAGTGGTTCTTAAATTGCAGGCAAACATTTGACTTCACTCAGGGCAATTCAAAGAATATCCTGCACGAACCCCACCCTTCTGCCTGACAACTCAAACCTTAATGCCTAGATAGTTCTCTTTCAGGCCTTATCACAGATAAAATATGGCCATTTTTTTTTTTTTTTCTGAAGGAGTAAAACCTGCCAAATATTTACCAACTCTTTCAGAAGTCTGAAAATGTCACCCCTACAGTGTAACAAACTTCCCCGGAAAGGCCCTGATAAATAGAAAGCCTTGCTGTACTGCCCAGAACTAGTTTAGTGTGGTCTAAGTATTGCCAAGTCTGACTGACAAAGGAAGCATATTTGTACACACAGAAAGATTAGCAAGAGAGGCATAAAGTTTATAAGTGAAAATAAAACAAAGCCCCATTATTAACCGGGGAGGGGGGAATAATTGAATCTGCATCCCAGAGAGCACAGAACATTATGAAAGCCTCAGAGCTAAAACAATAATTTAAGAGTTTGTCCACAACTTGCAGCAGAAGCTTGAACCATCTTCTTTAGCATTTGGAAAGTGCTAAACCATGGTCTACCCCCAACCCAGCCTTCAGAGCAATATTATTTAAAAATAAAATATTTTTACTTGGTAATTTGACCCACAAAAAGTCACTTGGGGCATGAGGGAATGTTCCCTTCCAGCCTGAACATTAATTCAGAGAGAATGTTTAAACTCCACAGTGTAAACCAGATGCTGAGAAGTACATCTGCATTGTACTGTATGTTCTTTGGGGCACAGACAGAAATTGGAAAGTGCCTGTCAATGCAGTGTGTATGGCTACCATCTAAATAATCCAAATAATGTAGATGAATGGACAAAAACCCACATTCCTAGTACCAACCAGTCTGTCAACAGAGTTCTCACAGCTATAGACAACTATATCCACACTAGTGCAAACAGATGAATATTGCTTAAAAAATGTGTCCTTTCGCCTTGACAAATGCCATTAGGAAAAAAAAAACCTCTAAAAATGGCTAGGGAGTTGGAAGCTCAAAGGTACACATATAACAAGCCTTAGTGACCATAAAATGCTGAGCACTCACTTTCTACAGAAGCCAGGCTTCCACTGAATCTTGACTGGTACACGCAAATGAAAAGGTAGTAACTCAAATTATGCTGTATAGTGCTCCAAAATAGGTTTCGGGGAGACAAAACTTGCCAGAGCTACTTAAAGGCAGGAAGAAACTAATTGTTTCTGGAAAAAAAAAGAATCCAGATTATGTTAAACCTGACAAAAGCTAAACTCAGCTGTTTACCCAGTCTAACAAAGAACAGCACAGTTAAGAAACTCTGGTATAAAAGAGAAAACTTCACTTTAGCCTACTAGCAAGCCCAGGAGCCCGACTAGCAACACAACCAACCTCCACAAAAATCGCTGCTTGCCAGAGATGCCTAACAAGCTGCACAAGCTGGAAGGAGTGGGCTGAGGAGGCACAGGAATCTGCTCCCCGTTCCCCTTTCACACCATCAGGTTTTAATGTTAATGATACGGCTCCGCGTGCCTAAAGTATTTTTACACTATGCTGGTCTTCTTGTAGCGCCGACTTGTTCCAGGGCGGATGATTAGAATCAGATTTCTGTGATTTCACTGCAGATTCATTTCGTTAAGGGCTACAGATCTGCAGGGGGAATACGGCTGCAAACAGGCCAGCGGAGTGGGTTCTCTCCTAAAGGGGTAACAGTATCTTTGCATTTACTCCTGACTTTCAGGTACTTTTCCTTTTTGTGGCCACTAGACTGGGCTCTTTGGAAAAACAAGCATATAGGGAAAAGAAACATGCAAAAAGTTTTCCTTGAAATTTTGGTTTCAAAAAAAGCTCCCAACCAGAATAGGTTCATGAGAACAGGCCCAAGTAAGGCCTGACTGCATCCACTGTCCCCCAAGTCAAAGAAGCACCTGAGGGACCACACATGGGTGATAATTCTGATCTGTCAAGGTCTGTATCTCCTGACCTGTGTCAGGAGCTGTGTCAGAGCAATAGCTATTAATATATGTTAGTGTGCTGCATGCAAGTGTTTGGATATAAAGGGCTGAAGGAGAAAAAAATATGCAGAGGTCTGTAACAGCATTTGTAAATTTCTCCTAACTGCGAAAGAAATAACACTTATTTTTCGTGGGCAATGGCTACCAAAAATTGTGCTGAAAACCGAGTTTGTTCGTAAAAATTTCATAGGAACAGAGCATAAAAGTTGTGTGAGTCTGTGTACACACATGTGGAATGTAGGCTCCTACAATGTTACATCAGAGAGAAAATTAAATTCTAAGTGGCTCAAAAAACACACAGGAAGATTTTAATTTTCCATTTGTTTTTATAGACCTTAGCCATGAGAATACTGTTGCCACTTGGCCTTTTTCTTTACTGGAGGTCAATGTCATTGACTTTTTACAAGAGAGAAATAAAAACACCTCTACATAAATCAAAAAATTATGAGGACCCTCAAAATAGTTCTAAGAACTTAAAATGTAATGTAACATAACACAGAAGGGCACAGAAGTTATAAATACGACGCTATACAAGCCAAGAGTAATATACACACCCGGAGTTGTATATACACCGTGCCCAAAGAAGGAGCACAAACCAGTGTCTGCAGATGTGCAGTGTGCCGAATCGAAATCCGACAAATAATGAGGAACTCCGGAATGCTGGGTGGTAAAAACGCTTAGGTGAGTAAGAGAATTTCCGGTAGCCCGGCTGCTCCGTATGGATGCGACTAGATTTACTAAAAAAAAAAAAAAAAAAAAAAAAAAAGGAAAACAGATGTGTTTTTAGAAAGCGAAAGCGGAGAAGCGGAGGGAAGGATGCACATGGTCCTGAGGGAGCGAAACCGAGCGCTCGCTCCGCCAAGGCAGGGCCGGGCACAGCCGGTCCGGACCGCCGCGAAGCCGCGGGGATGGCCGCCAGCACCGGTAGGACGCGCACGTTTAAGGCCCTTTCCGAGGCAGAAGAATACAAAATGCACTTACGGTTCGCGGAGAACCAGCTCCGTCCTCTCCCCGCGGCGAGCTGGGCACCCGCCGGCCCCCAGCGCCGGGCAAGCCGCGGTCCCCGAGGGCCGCCCGAGCACTGCCCGCCGTTTCCCCGGACCCGACCCGCCCGGGCCGGGCCCCGCGTCCCGCCCGAGCGGCCCCGGGCAGCGCCAGCGGCGCCGCCGCGCTCCGTCTTCGCCCGCTGCGCACCCGGCAGGTCCCGGGAGCCGAGAACTGGGACTTTGTAGGCCAGTTGAAGACACGAACCTCTCATCTCGCCCGCAAAGACCCAGCCCTCAGCTCGCCCATCAGGCGCAGGCGACCACTACTCACCGCTATCTTTAACTGAACCCCTTTTTCTGGCCGGCGCTCACCGCCAGCGCAGAGCCCCCGCCCCGAGGCCATCGGGGACCCCGCCGGAGCGGGATCATTCCCCCGGCCGAGGAAGGCAGCGATCCGCGCCGCCCCCTCCCCAAACTTGGGAGCTGTCCCGGTCCCGGCTCCCGGAGCCGGTCCCGCGCCTCGGCCCGGGCCCCGACGCCCATCGTGACTCGGCACCGCTGATCCCGCTCCCGCTCCTGCGGGAACTTCGTGCGCGGAGAGGGGGGAGCAAAAACACCAAAAGGGACAGAAAATCCCGAGCCCCTCCGTTACCTGCTCTGCGTAGGGGAGGAGAGAGCACGGAAAAGGGGCTTGTGGGCCCCCGCCGCCGCCTCCCCGCCCAGAGCCGCAGGTCCTCGGGAATCCGCACGGGAAGGGCTCGGGCTGAGCTACAGCCGAGCGGGGAGCGGCGGCGGGCGGGCGGCCGCGTTCCCCTCTCCTGCCTCCCGCAGCCCAGAGGCTCGCAGATGGGTATTTAAGCCGGTATTGATCAGGATGGGTTTTTTCCTACCCTTCCTCTCTGCCCTTGCAAAAGGCAAAAAATAAAAAAAAATAAATAAAATACGTTGCCACAAGGGACGTTGCAACTCGTTTCTCTCGGCTTTTCAAACGCGGCGTTTGCCCCAGCGAGATTGAAGTGTCCCGACACAAGAGCACCAGAGAAGTAGGGAAAAGAGGGGAAAAATACCAAAACCACCCAAGGCAGAAAAAAAAAAAAAAAAAAAAAAAAAAAAGAGCCAAAATCCAGCACCCAAAGCCATCAAACCGGAGAGAGACGAGCAGTGATGCGGTCCCGGGCGGCGGGGCTCCCGTCCGGCGCAGGCACGCGTCCCTCAAAAGTTCGCTCCACGTGTTGCGGCCGCGTCCCGGGAGGGTCGGCGCGGTCCGGCGCACCGGGGCGGTGCGGGCTCGCTCCGCCGGTCCCGCGCCGTTTAAGGAAGCGGCCAGTCCCCACCCCTGCGCCGGGCAGCTCCCGCCGCAGCCCGGCCCGGCGGCTTCGGCAGCTCTCCCGGGCTGCCCTCCCCACCCGCTGCCCTCCGCGACGCCGCGCCGGCACGGCCGGCCCCGCACGGGGCAGGCGGTGGGTCCGCGGTCCGGAGCGGCCCCGCGCCCCGCGCAGCCCCGGCCGCTCCCGCCCTTCCCCGCGCTCCTCCCGCCGGGGCAGCCCCGCGGCCCCGCGCACCGAGGGGGCGGCGCGCCCCCTGCCGGCCGCTCCCGGCGCTGCGCGGAGCGGGGCGAGGGTCGAGCCGGGCTCGGGGGGACAAACCCCGCGGACAGAGCCCGCAGACAGACCCTGCAGACAGAGCCCGGGGACAAACCCCGCGGACAGAGCCCGCAGACAGACCCTGCAGACAGAGCCCGGGGACAAACCCCGCGGACAGAGCCCGCAGACAGACCCTGCGGACAGAGCCCGGGGACAAACCCCGCGGACAGAGCCCGCAGACAGACCCTGCGGACAGAGCCCGGGGACAAACCCCGCCGACAGAGCCCGCAGACAGACCCTGCGGACAGAGCCCGGGGACAAACCCCGCGGACAGAGCCCGCAGACAGACCCTGCAGACAGAGCCCGGGGACAAACCCCGCGGACAGAGCCCGCAGACAGACCCTGCGGACAGAGCCCGGGGACAAACCCCGCGGACAAAGCCCGCAGACAGACCCTGCAGACAGAGCCCGCAGACAGAGCCCGCGGACAGACCCTGCGGCCAAACCCTGCGGACACCCCGGCATCGCCCGGCGGCGACACCCGCTCCGCACCACGCACGCACCGAGGCTGCTCGCAGCCAGCATCTCCCCACACACACCTCCCTGCCCTGTTCCCTGCACCGCTCCCTATATGTCCAGCCTTCCCCTGCACACCTTGAAGTGGGCATGGACACCTTGTGTGTATCACAGGTATGTCAGAGGACATACTCTGCCCTTCCATGTGCGCCAAGTCTCTTCATTTACATCTCCTGTAAAGCTGGCTGAGTACACCCTCTGTGACTGAGAAAATCTGGGCGCAGTGCATAGCTGTACCCTGTATAAATGATGTAGTTTCTTTACACTACACTCAGTTTTAAATGTGTTTTAAGTAAATGCCACAAGGACCTGAAAATGTTTTGGCTTCTTTTGGGTGACTTTTGTGCTCATGCATTATGTAATTGTGTGCTCATGTGTGACGTAATTGTGTGCTTATGTGTGACGTAATTATGTGCTCATGCATGAGGTAATTGTGTGTTCATGCATTAAATAATTGTGTGCTCATGCATGAGGTAATTGTGTGTTCATGCATTAAATAATTGTGTGCTCATGCATGAGGTAATTGTGTGTTCATGCATTACATTATTGTGCCTTCATGCACGTGGTAATTTTGTGTTCATGTATTATATAATTGTGTGTTCATGTGTGAAAAAATCAAAGCTAACAGCCAGAGGTCTCATCTTTTAAATCTTTGGGTTCAGCACCCAATGCACCTCTCTGTCATCTACACCACATTTTTTTCCTGTATCTATACCGAACACAAGGCAGCCCTGTGTATGCATCATTATGGATGTGGCAATTGACTCTACCTGGCCTGTGTGGAAGGAATGCCAGAGAGAGAACTTGAACTGATCTGCCATGGAACTGCTCTCAATCAACACTGTGAAGCCATCCTCTACACAGAAGAACATGTTCCTTGGCTAGAGGCCTGATGAATATGTAGAGCCAAGGAACATGTTGTTTAAAACTGATAGTAGAATGCAAAGTGAATCATGGGCCATGGACAAAAAGGTTGGAAGAGGGACAGAGCTCTATGAGCCTTTTGAAAATAAGACATTGCGGCAGAAGGTAGAAAAAGAAAGAATTTCTTGACCATCTGGAAGTGTTCTGCAGAGATGATGCCTAGAGAGTACAGTAGAAATTAAAACTTCCCAAAAAGATGTAAAAGACACTAACCTTTTCTCTGGTGAAGGGAATTGATGATGTAGAAATCACTTGGGTTGAACAAGAAAAGGCCTCATCAGCTTTTAGTAAATAAGAGACTGCTACTCTTACAGGACGCAGATTACATCCGCCAACTTCACTCTCATTTTTAATTTTTTTTAAATACTTTTTTTTCTCGGTTTCAACCATGTAGCTGCTTGAAACACCACAGAATATTTCTGAGAACAACAAATTCACAGCAAAAAAATGTATCCGTGCATGGAAGGAAGAGCATGAGCCAGGGAATGGAGTTCCTCCCTAAGTGAGCTGATGGCACATTGCCTCTCTGATGTCCTGACCAACTGCTTAATTTGCTATTTTCAGCGGCCTCAAAACATGTTGCCTCTTGTCTTGACCTGGCCCCCACTAGTACTGATGTGAAGCGCCATTTAATTCTCATGAGAGCAGAGCAAGACTTTCACACAACATTTTTGCCCAGCAGGAACTCTTTTGCAGGGAGCCTGATCCCATGGGACGTGCTCAGCTGCTAGCAGCCCATTCCCACTTCCACTGATGCCCCTGGCAGCCCTGTGGTAATAACAGGATAAGGCATATTTCAGGCAAGTCTTCACTTGGCAGGAGGTACTTCCGTACCTGAGAAGGTCAGGTCTTAGGACTTCATCTCCTCTCACAAATATCTGCTGGCTGCCCTTCATGGTGTGCAGAATCCATGCACAGGGAATGCATGAGTACACCCCCCACCTGGATGGGAGCTGGGAAGAGGATTAGGTCCGCATAGAGTTCAGATGTAATCACAAGCATATCAAGTTGTAGAGCATCACAACTTACACAATTCTAAAAATAAACATAACCAGTCAACTGTTTGGCAGGCAAAAGGTTAATATATTAATAACATTTGACCAGCAACAGCCCAGAACAATAACTATGGAACAACAGATAATAGGGCTGAAAATAGCCCTCTTTGGAAAAAAAGAAAACATTTTCACAAGAGCCACAAACCAGATGGAGTACCTCCTTTAGAGGTGTTCACAAAGTGGAGGCCATGTTTGAAACCTCCAAAGTCAGGAGTGATCTTCTGTGGGTGGGAGAATGCCCTGCCTGCTGCTGAGTGGGACATGGACCCTGTGGATGGTGCTTGGCCCAGTTGAATGAATACATGCATTAATCTGAGTCTGTCTTTCTCAATCCTGCCTGTGCTTATGCAGTACCTTTCTCTGCCACTGATTTGTTAACTGATCCACTGATTTGTTAACTCTTGTGTGTGGTACTAAGCAGCATGTAAGCAAGAACGGCTTGTAGCCAACAGCTTGGTATTTCAGCATCTGACCTTGCTGAGAAAGAGAATGGATTGTCAAAGACATTAAACTTGAACACAGTGTAACGATAGAAACAGTTGAAATCCACTGATGGCACAGGATGAAATTCTGGTCTTCACCCGCAAATATGAATCCATGCCAGAGACAAGGGTCAGATCTCTCTCTCTCTCCATCTTGTTTTTTTGGGTTTTTTTTTAGCCAGAACAGTAGGAATAGCAAGTTTGTGATCAAAAGTTCAGAAATGTGCAAATATGATGTACTGCAAGGAGCTGGCCTGATCCCATGTACCTGTGCAGGAACACCAAGCAACCAGGTTCATTAAGGATGCATAGAAAACTGCAGTCCCTCCTCTGAGATCCTTACTAGAACCTGGTGGTTCACCTCAGAGCACCCGTGTATCACCAGTGAGCTGCAGCCTCCAGTCACAGCTCAGACATGCTCTGGTTCTCTGCTCACTGGCCAAGGCTCTGCCTGTCCAAAGAACCTCTGGCAAATCATCCATACAAGAGGAATGCCCTACCAAAAATTGGGCCTTCATATTTAAAGCATGTGTGCATATATTGGAGAAAGGAGAAAATCACAGAACTAATGAGCTCTGATTAAGCTCAGAAATAATGGTTTCCTGTTCAAACACAGAGCTCTGTCTCTTCTTAGGACAACTACCTCATCCCCAGTCGTGTCTATTAAAGACAATTACTGGGGGAGACAGATATGTGTAACCAGATGTGGAAATAACGGTCAGTGCCATATGCAGTTTAAATTCTTTGGGCCTGAACAAGTTACATTAAAAAAAAAAAATTGGGTGTGTGTGTATTTGTGCACTGTGGAGCAGCTGTCAATGGGGAAATCCCCTTAGCCCACTTTAATCCTACATTCCACAATCCCCAGGGATTAAACAAATGCACTAACATTATTTACTGTAATGCTCCCTCCCTGGGGGGCTTCAGTCCATGAAATCCACTCCAGCATTTGCAAGTTCCAGTTGTGAAATAGGCTGTGCACATTCTATATTTGGTAGCTCACAAGTACTCTTTCAGTTGGGCCGAGAGTGATGAAAGGACAGGAGTCAGGAATTCAGCCCAAGCAAGTCTCAAAGGGACCAGGCTCAGGCTTGGAGCTCATTTCTCACTGTGCAGGTCTTACACAGGCACTGAGGCATTGCACTGACTGCTGAGAGGGGACAGTCATCACAGGATCACTGCAAGAGGCTTCCCTAAAAGCATCTACAAGAACTTCCCTAAAATTCAAGATGCTGCCACAATATGAGTCCTCCTATCTATACTCTGGACATATGAAATGAGGCTTTAAACCCAGATACCCCCAGATACACCAGTACAACCTCACACACCTCCCACTTTACTTTTCCTATGATGAAATCTGTGCTCAAACTTGGGTACAATCCCTGTGAAATTAGTAACAGGGATTCCCCCGATCCACATGCATAATCCTCACAGTCCCAATAAGGCTGTGACAGTGCAAACTGCACGCCATTGAACTCCTGTAACCATCTGAGTTCAATTGATAGCCACAATGCCCAGCAATAACACAGACGAGATTCAGGCTCCCAAGGACCCTCTGACATACTTGCAAGGCCAGCTGATTGCTCCATCTCTTGCTTAAGCTTCCCGTCCAAGTTTATTACAGCTTCTTCAAAGACAGTAAACATTGCATTCTATATTAGGCTGTCCTTGCCTTGAATTCATATACAGTTTAAATTCTTTAACTTGGGTGATTGTACCAACTCAGCAGTAGTTTGAAGCACTGCTGCACAAATAAGCTGGCAAGGCAGAGCCCCAGAGAGCACCCTCTGAGGCAGCCACTGCTCTTAGTACAGGGGATGGTTTGGCACCATGTCCTTCAGACACAGCAAACAGTAAAACTTCAGAGGCAAAGGAGTTTTACAGAATAGCTGAGGCTGAAACTCTGGAGGTCACCTGGTCCCACTCCCTGCTCAAGCAGGGTCACCTAAAGAAGGCTGCCCAGGGCTGTGCCTGGATGGCTTTTGAATTTCTCCAAGGATGAAGACTGCACAACCTGTTCCAACATCAGTCCTGCTCACTTGGAAAACTCTTTCCTTATGTTCAAATGGAACCTCCTGTACTTCAGTGTGCGCCCTTTGTCTCTTGTCCTGTTCATTGCTGAAGCTTTTGCACTGACCTGATATCTCAGGCTGGCCTCTGAGCCTGGCTTTGTCACTGTAATCACCAGGCCTGTGCAGCTGTACTGTGTAGAGTGCAAAGGCAATTCCTCTCTATGAAATTCAGAGAATCCCTGAGGTTGGAAAAGACCTTGCAGAGTCCAACATTAACCCAGGACTGTTAAGTCCCCCACTAAGCCATGTCCCTAAGCAGCACATCTTTTAAATCCCTTCAGGGAGGGTGACTCAACCATTTCCCTGGGCAGCTCTTTCCAAGGCTTGGCATCCTTTTGGTGAAGAAATTTTTCCTACTATCCAACCTAAGCCCCCGCTGGTGCAACTTGAGGCCATTTCCTCTTGTCCTATTGCTATATTAATCCAACACCTGACTCTGCTCCCATGGCACTGCATTTACAAACATATCATTTTATCAGCTCAAATAGATTTTTTTTCCAATTTACAGAAAGATCAACACAATAAAATCTATACTCGTGTAACTGCTCTTCATCCTGCAACAGCATGCTCACTGCAGTGAACTTCATTCAGTGGTAAAAGCAAGAGTGTACAGATAAAGAGAACCCTGCACACAAACCTTCCAGGCCTAGGCTCTGATACCCTTTCTATTTTTTTTTTTTTTAATATAGTTTACAGCCAGGAACATAAGAAAGTACCTGAGAGGGAGTCAGGGAGAAGAGCAGGGCTTCTGTGAGCAGCAGGCCCTGTGCTGCTGAGGTTAAACAGGCTGCGAAGAAGGGATTAGTAATCTCCCATCCATCCATCTTGCTCCTCCTTCCCTGCATAATTACAGCTCATTTGAGACACGCTGCTTGGAGTGTCAGCTGGCATTTTCTGGGTTTCCCAGAAGCAGTAGCTGCCATTCAGCACCACTTTCTTAATCTAAAATCTCTTTCACAGGTTCTCTTGGGAAGCTGAGCGCTGCTCAGCTACACCAGCAGGGCAGTGAGGACTCCCACTCCCTCTCATGGGTGCCCTCGGAGCTCATCCTGCAGCTGTCATTCCCACTGGTACCCCTGGCTCTCAGAGGAGCAACAGCATTGCTGTGCTGGGCCCTCCATCTTTCCTGGTCAGGTAGGAATACCCTGACCTGTCCATTAATATCTAATTACAGATGACAGTAGCAACCTTGGGGACCTGTGTAAGAGTTGCTACTCCTGTAGTAAAGCAAAAATACTACTGGGTTCCTCACAGGGGAACTTCCCAACTGCTCCCCTCACATTTCTGGAGAAGGGGACACTAGTAACTCTGTCCCTTGAACACAGAATAAGGATTCTCACTCTGCCTTTCCTACAGTGACATAAACAGAGTTTTCAAGGGGAAAAAATAATTCTTATTTCCTATCTCACTGTCATTTTTAAAATTAGTGAATTCTGCAGCATTCAATGGATTACTATTCACAAACACGTACCTGCTCCTCTGGCAGAACAAATCGAGTAATTTCTGTTTCTGCTGGAGCCTTCGGCATGCAGACAAAAACATTTTTTATTCATCAATGGTAAAAGGCTACAGCCATTTGACTTTAAACACAGACATGCTTCTGGGCTCTCTTCCAGGAAGTCTGTGTCACCCAGGCTTTAGATCGATATGTTTGTCTGCAAAGTCACCCTTTTGATCTGTAATTTTTCATTTTGACACAAGAAATGCCTTTTGGTCAAACTTCAGCAGTCCATTAAATTCCAGGCATAATAGAAATGGGAATCACATTGCTGTAGCCATGCGAAGATTTCCACAGTTTGGGGTTTATTTACTCATGGGTTAATTTACTCTGCCATGTATTTGGGACCCAGACAATGCTGCAAATATTGTTCTGTGCCTCATCTGAGCTTACTGCTTCATGCCCAGTTTGGGGTGGTCTCACTGGCAGCTTTATAAAACCCTTCATTATGTATAGTTGTCCAACCTGCAGAAAATGTTGTTGAGGTTTTGGACTGAGCACGTGGAGCATCCTCCCACCCTGGTCATGCTGTTCACCTTACAAAGAGGGGGCTGGGCTGCTGGGACAGCTGCCCACAATGGGAGGGCAACTGTGCCCATGGCCCAGCTGGCTCAGCCTGGTCACCCCTGGCACACCACGCTCTGTTTGCACAATCCAGCACAGGCCTTTTCTTTCCAAGGTCAAGGTTTCAGGGCTTGCGTGGCTGGGTTTTTTTTCCTCTCTCTCCTCCCCCACCCCCCCCCCCCGCCTTTTTTTTTTTTTCTTTTTTTGTTAAGGTGCCAGCCACCCCATGGAAGGATAACCCAAAAAGCAGAGAGGTGGGAAATCAATCCAACACATTATTAATGGGAGAAGTGGGTCTGCCCAGCTTTTGGGCCAATCCCCCTGCCTGGCTCCACACAGCAAGGTCTGAGCAAGGATCCTTTCCAATGATCTCACTGCTATTTCTGACCCAGACACAGCTCCTGCCGTGTTCCCAACATCCTGCTTTTTGGTTGCTGAAGTTTGACCCAAGGGAGGATGCAACAGACACTCAGGAGAGTTGCAAAGCACTGAAAATGTTCATATAATCCAAACAAACCCCATTATTTTCAGTGTCCATTCACATCTTACCTTTAAAAAGCAAACATTTTCTGTCAGCCTCTTAAAAACACATAACTCAGACATACTGCTAAAATTGAAAGAAATACTGTTTACAAGAAATACTGTTAAAATTTATTAATTTTTATACTTATTTTAAAGCAGTTAGGAAAATGTCTGGATTCTGAATAACTGGTTTGTCAAGCAAGAGAGGACAGGGAATTCTGTATTTAAATGTGGCCAAGATTTCCAGCAGTAACACATCTTTTAAGTACTTTAATTGTAATATGGTTTTATTAGGTAATTAACAGGGGCCTCGTTTTAATCCTCATTTAATAGCTCCTCATTTCATAGAGGTGTTATATTTAGAGAAAAGCAGCTCAGTATTTTCTGGGAAAAAAAAATCGAAGATCTTAAAGCACTCAAAAGGGCCACCTAAAATATTTTATGTTTTCGGTCAGGACTTGTGTCCAAAATAAACAACTCTTTCCTCAATTCACCAAAAAACCCCAAGCCAAACCCATCTCCAGCACAGCTATGATCAGATCATAAATGCCTTGATTAAAGTTCATTGGCTGGCACTTCAGGACTTTAGCTACTAATTAAAGCCAAAATCAAATTTATTGCCTGAGTAAGAAGAGGGGGTGGGAATTTGGAAGGTGAGCAAACACATGACCTCCCCAACACAACCCTGCCCTGAAGACAACAATAAGGGCAGGATGGCATACACGGAACTGCCTGTCCCTGAACAGAAAGGATCCTGTCGTGGTGTTGTTCCAGAAGTGAAGATGCACAACAGCAATCCTGGGCCAAGGCTGTCCTATGGGCCTCTCCCCTGGGAATTCAGTGGGAGCCTGTGAAGGACCTTCCTCACAGACACCTGGGAGCTAGAAGGGAATATTCCAGTTCTGCAGAGACTGAAGTAAAGCAACTGGTGAGCTGCCTGGATGTGTTATGGCCACAGAGAACAGCGATGCCAGAGCTTTATTAAAATACCTGGTTCATAGTCCTGGGTTCGTGGCACACGTTTGGGCAGGACCTGACTGCTCGAGTTTACAGGATGGGAAACCTGCTTCAGGGAGAACCTCAGTTTCACAACTGGTTTCAACCAGAAACAAACCCACAGAATTCTGACAATCTCTGCAAAAACAGCAAGATGGCTTTTGAACCACTAGAAACATTTTGGTTTGACATTCCGCTGTGAAATGATGTAGGAGGAAAAAAATAAATCAAAAGAGGGTGTTTCAAAGCTGGAACTTTCGTCCTCAAAAGCCTCCAACAAAGATGATGGGATTTGACAGCACTCTATTTTGCAAGTAAAATAGTGTCTGCATTTTTCTAAACAAGTTCTAAACTGCATTTCCTGCTTTTATATCAAAACGTACTACAGCTTGTTTTGTGGCTTGCTAATAACATCCTGCACAACCATTTTGTACAGACCTCCCCAAACACCTCATTCACACACATTTCCAGTCCCTGCTGGGAAAGGCAAACAGCCTCCTGCCAGTCAGCTCTAGGCCAAGTGTAGCACAGGAAACAGCAAAACCAGCTTTTTCTTAAGCATCAAAGGAAGCAGCAAGTTGTTTCGAAGAGGCTCCTCTGCTCTGCCCACATATCTGGCTATTGCTGATTTTGCAATACAATGACCCTACTCTTTACATATTTCAAGCTCTATGAAAGCAGCAATAACCAAAGTGATGTTGCACGGAGGCAGCAGAAATGCCTTCGCACATGTGTCATGCTTTGCACAGACTGATCAATCAAGAACCAAGCAATTAGGATAAATTCTGATATAAATGGTACAATCTCATGGAAAGAGTGGTCAGACATTGGAACAGGCTGCTCTGAGAAATGGTGGAATCGCCATTTCTGAAAGGGTTAAAAGATGTGGATGTGGCAGTTGAGAACATGGTTTAAGGGTGAATATGGCAGTGCTGGGTTAATGATTGGACTCGATGATCTTACAGGGCTTGTCCAACCTTACCAACCGCATGATTTTAACTGCACTAAGCACTTGCTTATTCCAGGATTTGGCGTGTCTATCTGTGAGAACTACATCAGACCCAGCACGTACATAGAAAGCACCAGCAGGAGGATTCCTCACACCGAGTGCACCTAACACATGCCCTGCGGCATCACAGCGCAAACATCTGCTTTGTTTTAGCTGTGATTCACCCAGTTCAGGACACAGGTCCTGAAGCAAAACGCCGAGAAATGTCGTCTGCAAGGGGCTTTCTGGATCTGGGATGCTGGGGGAGACACCGGAGCTCCGAGGAACGCTCATCCACGGGCAGTACGGTACTAACGCGGGCTCACAACCTCTTCTGCGGCACAGACACGCGGGACTCGGGAACACCCGGCCGGACGCACGGTGGAACGTCCCCCGTGATCCGCAGCTTCCTCGCGGGGCTCCGGGGCTGGATCTCCGACACTGAGACTAAAAATAAGCCGCAAACGAGGCGGCGTCCGCGGCCTCCCCGCGGCGGGGCTGCCAGCGCACCGCGCTGCCTCGGCAGGCACGGACGGGGTTCGAACCCGCGATCTTCGGTTTACGAGACCGACGCCTTACCACTTGGCCACCGCGCCCGACGGGCTGGCTGCACCCGCGCGCCGCCAGTGGAAGGCAGCGAGCGGCGCGGGCGGGCCGGGCCGGGCCGGGCCGGGCGGGGACGGGACAGGACGGGCCGGGCCGGGAGGGCGGCTCGGGGCGCTGGGATCGGGGCGGGGCGGCCGCGCCGTGCGGAGGCTCCCGCAGGCACGTGCGAACGCGGGGCGGAGCGCCGGGAACGGAGCGCGGGCGGCCCTGCCCCGCCTGCCGAGCTCGGCATCCCCTGCCCCGTGTCGCTGCAGCGGCGCTCCTCGGAAAGCCCTTCCCGCTGCCGCCACCCCCGCCGTGTCCCCGGTGTCCCCGAGCGCCGCTGCTCCGACACCGCAGAAGCCCCAGTGAAGCGTTGCTTTCCTCCCTCCCGGTGTTTCTCACGGCAGGAGAACGCGGAGCATCACTGCGAAATCACAAGGCTGCCTCGGGAAACGAACAGCAGCTGTTCGGAACGAGGAAAGTCCTGCCAAGCTCACACCTCCAGCGCTGCCGCTCGGCGGTGCTCCGGTACCTGCTCCCGGTTCGGGGCCGGGGAGGATTCCCCGGGGCAGGAGCCAGCCCTGCGGCACCGGTCTGGTGGGACACATCTCCCAGGGCACGGCACGGACTGTCCCGGCACGGCGCAGTTCCATTCCGGCACTGGCACCCGCCTCCCTGAGAACCAAACAGCAGCGTTTCCACCCCTTCCCTTGGGACAGTATCAGGCAGTCTATGTTTCCTGATATTCAAACTGAATTTTCACGTTTTACTTCAAACCCATTATGTTCTGTTTACATAGTCAAATCATAATAGCATAAATCATAAATACAATACTGCATTATTAATATTTCCTCCTTTGGGTTTCCAGCTACCAAATATTTAGTTTTATGGCTAACACTTGGTTAAAACCCAAGAAATGAATCAGCTCTCATTTTTATCACCACTAGATGTAGGGTAGGAGGGAAGAATTTGAAGGTTGTGGTTTTGAACTATTTAGCTTTGCATTGAAATTTTTCATCCTGGTTTCTAGTTTTGAACCAATGTTGGGCAGCAGAAAGTAATCCAGTATTTTTTTGGCTTACATACACCTCCTGAAAACGACAAGCCAAACCAAACAAATAAAAAGAAAAAAAATCCAGGCACGGTTAGAACCAATCTGACATAGTAGAATCACTATTTTCACTTTATGAATTTGTAGCCAGGCCCCACTCTCTGCTGAATCAGATCTCAGTTACACAATCTTTATTACAGGGATGCATCCTGCATTCACAGTGTGCTCCTTGCTTGAATAAACCAACCACGTGAGGCCTGATCAACTCATTCCAAAGAGAAACAGTTGCTTTCCTGAGGGTCCCATTTTTAGGTCTTCATATAAATACTGCAGCGAACCTATGCAAAAAAGTAAGGTTTACTTTTTGAGGCTACAGTCATTTGGGAAGTCAGGATTCCAGGGACATTCAGATCCTGAAAACAGCAGGATGGCAAGAGCTGCTGGGGTTGCAGAACTTGCAGATGTTTTTCAGCCACATCCTGCACCCTCTGGCCCTGGACTTTGCATTTCAGGGCAGTGAAACATCCCTGAGCACAGGACAGCCCTGGCAAGGCTCCTCCTCCCTCCCCTGCTCTGGCAGAGTGATGGGAAGAGCCCGGCTGCTTTCTGCTGCAGGGAAGCTCTACTGTGCCCATGGCCTGGCCCTGCTGCTCCCTGGAATGAGGCCACTGAGAAGGGGCTTCAGAGTTGCACCTTTAATCCAGATTTACACAGTATTTCCAAGAACGAAAGCAAGTCCCTCTGCTGCTGCTGCTTTTCTTCAGGGCATCCCCCCATTCACTGCTGAGCACAGCCAGAGCTAAGGGACAGGCTTGGACAGGGTTATTTCTCTGTCATGTGGGACAAGTGCTCAGGCTGACAAGAGGATTCCTAAAGGGCTGAGAGCAGCTCTGCCCAGTGACTGCTCAGGTTTCAAATAAAAGCCTGAGCACGTTAAGAAAAGCCACAGGTTGGCCAAGAGAGACAGTGCTCCACAAAACACAACTAGCACTTTTCTCCAGTACAGCAGGGAGAGAGCAAGCACAGCTTTCAGCAGCTGAGTTCCATTACAGCTGTTGGTGCCACAGCCCAACTCCTCTGTCTTTTCAGCAACAGTTTGTACTTGAGTCATAACCCCTGTTACACACTATCACATCAAAATACAAACTGCATCCTTGTCTGCTAAGGCAAAAGATCCCAGTGTGATGGAAATTCAGATTTAAGCACCATGCCAGAGGACATGCTGAGATATGATCATTGTAAAGTCATTTAAAAATCACCGTTAACCCAAATAGTTATAGTTATACATCCGAGAGTCTTCAATTTACTGGTCATATGCATCCAAAAAGCAGTTGGCTCTAAGGATGAATTTCACCCTGAGTTACACAAGCTATGAGAGTCCCTGCTGCACTGCATGTGTCAAAAGGCATTTAGAGTGGAGTGACACATCCCAGATCCCAGTCTGCCATCAGAGATTCAGAACAACATTGAAACATGGGCCATCATGAACAGTGAACAGAGCAAGGGAAAACATCACAGTTAAGGCTTTGAGACTGCTATGCTGAAGAAAACGTGTCAGCCAAGACAATCTGAGCAGATCAGAGACTGCTGCCAGACTACAGGAGCTGGCTGATGTACTCCCTTGGTGCTCCCATGAGATCTATTTCCTCTTTGCAACAGTTCACCTTGTCACTCCCCAATTCTCTTGCAATCTCGTTCCTACTCTGCTACTACCCCAGCTAGCCTCCGTCTGCCTCCAAACCCACTTTTCCCTCCAGACAATCAGAGCAAGGCAACAATAACCTCCCAGGAGTTCTGAGCTTTAAGTCCTGATTGCAAAATGACTGAAGGGTCTTGCATGTCGCCAGCCCCGCGAGAACAGCATAACTTGCTACAAACTATTGCAGACTTTGTGATATGTGGTGGTGATGACTCCTGCCCACATAGTAACGTGATTTGCTTTCCCACTGTGTCTTTCTCATGTACTAGCAAGTAACTGCTGTGCAAGTAGGTCAGTAGTACAGCACATTAGACTGAGCTGCTGAGATTTGGGAACAAAACTGCTCCCTGTCTCTCTGGTGAAGTGGTTTAGCATACACAGTAGGAAGTTTTCTTTGAGCCTGCTGTTATAAATCTGAATACCCAACATCTCATTGCTGGGAGGAATCTGGGAACAGGAACCTGAGAAGAAAACACATGGGTACGTTGCTCCATGGATTATTCGTACAGTATCTTTGCTCTGATTCCCCAAATATCCCCCAAATATCTGTACCCACTGTGAGAAAAGCTACTTCACATCCTCATGGGATGATACTCAAAAAGACATATACCAGGTTTAGAGACTACTGTCAGTCAAATGAAAGCTGTTTGGTATAGTATAATCACTTGAAGACCATCAAAATATTTTTGAAAGGAAAAAATTTGCTCTGCAAGACTTGAACTGACTAGTGAAGTCTTTTCAAAATTCCCTTTCCTCTTCTGCCTTGCTCCAAGCCCAGCTGGAGGCAGAGATCTTACCACCTTAAACTCTGCTTTGTGTTTTAGATAATATGCCATAGGCTTGGTTCCCTGGCTCCCTTCACTATCTTTCACACAGGTGCAAAATGGTCACATTTTGTTAGCCCAAGGACACGAGGTGACACAGGCGGTGCAAGCTGGAGGTGGGAGCAGCAGCTTCTCAGGAGTCAAATTCCAAACCTACGAAACCCCCTGTGGAAACATATCCCTGACCCACCTGCACCCTGTGGCTATGTCAGGGTGGGCTTTGCTGACATTCTCAGGCCAGCCCTGGTGGTTTCATCAAAGATGCTGCTGGGCAGATAGGACAGGGAACTGCACTGGGCTGCTTGAGGGAACACCTCACCCTGGAGTGTCCCCAACACATAAAACAAAGGCTCCAATTTTCCCAAGTAAGGAGCATCCAGCATTTCTCTGAGCTGACAATGTCTGCCCCTCTGTCAGCAGCATTTTCCCAGAGCATTGGACTCCTCTGTTTGGCAATGTGCCCACAGACACCAGCTCAGGACTGGCTGCCCGCAGGGACCTGCCCATGGCGCATTCCCCTCCCTCCACACAGATCTTGCAAAAAGCAGCCTGGAACCCAAGCTGCTCCTCACTTGTTATTCTTTAGACTCCAGATGTTAAAATAAAGCCCAGAGAAGAAGCCAGCAGGTGTGGTGGCTCAAACTGGAGATTAAAAGAAAAAATTACCTCAGAGTGTCAGTCGAGCAGGCCCTGGGTGTGTCCTCCACCATCGCACCTCATGCAGAGCCTGTTCTGCCAGCTCAGGACATGGTGAGTCCTGGCCTGAGCCCACATCAGGCTGAGGGTCTCCTCTGGTCCGCACAGCTGGCATCTGTGACAGGCCCTGGCTCCCAGTCACAGCCAGAGGTGTCCCAGCACTGTCCTGGCCCCTCGCGGACAAAGCCTGCGGTGCTGCTCCCAAGATGGCCCTCCAGGTACAGCCGGGGGCCTCGGCCTCTCCAGGGGCTGCCCATGGCAGAGTTTTCCCCCAGGACTCTGCGAGGGAAGCTGCTGCCTTCGGTCGAGGTATGAAACTCCCTCAGCACGTGCCCTGGCGTGGTCACTGCTGGCCATGCCAGGTCACACTGCCCCAGCACCAGATCCCTCCAGGACACAGCTCCAGGCTGTGCCCTCCCCACAAACAGCTCACTGCTCCCCAAGGAAGCACAGCACATGCTCATTAGCTACACGGGTCAATAAATAATTATATTTAAGTCACATAAAAAAGCTGGAGCCAAAATGCTGTTAACAGCTCCCAGCTGGAGTTTCCATCAATTGAGAAGGGCAGTGCTGTTGGCCGAGACATTAATGGGTTGGGCCTATGAAGCTTGAGCTTGGAAATTTAACACAACTGTGGATGTCAGGTAAGGCATGTACAGAGCAATCATCTTCCCTGGTGCCATCTGTGTAACTTATGCAAAGTTAATGAAGCTGGTGTTTGGGCAGGTGAGAACAGAACTGGGCAATCCTACTTTAAAGGAAGCACAGATATAGAGGTGGACCAGAGAGGAAGGTAAGGAGAGACATTGAATCAGTTACCTACCACAGACAATGCTTTAGTCATGCAGGGAAAGCAAATAATTTATTTACATATCTGATTGTACATTACAGCTACCTGAAGGATCCACATCAGCAAGGACAGCTTTATTGTCCCCAAAAAATATTTCAAGAAAATACAGAGAAAATAGTGTAATGGCACATTGCAACAGTACTGACATCACTTCACTGATGTTATAAATAACAGAATGAGATTAAAAATAGGAATATGCCACTTTTGCTGGTTGCTTTTTTTTTTCAGAAACAATGGAGCAAGTGAACTTTGCTCATTTTCATACCAAGCAGCCTTGAAATAAAAAATAAAACCACCTCCTTGCTTCTAAGGTAGCTTTATATTCTGTGAAATGGGTGTCAAATTCAGTCAAAAATTTCTGCTCTGTGATAAAGGAACATATTCTTTTCTAGATAAAAACTTTGGTTTTTTGAAAGATTTAGGGGATATTGATGATTTTTTCCTTGAGACTTACCACAGTTTATTATCTCACTGTCTGGGAGCTGGTGAGTGGGATATTGATAAACAACAAGGTGTAACAGAGGGAACAATTTGAGGATCTCATCAGATGAGCAGGGTCAACACTCCAGAAATTAAACCACCAGCTCAAGAAGAGGTTGGAGGGAGGGAAGGACACTTCTAGGACCAGGGCCCTTGTTACCAGTTACAGATGTCCAGGCTCACAATGCATCTATACAGCTTCCCAAATGCTGTGGGAGAGTGCTGTGCTACAAACCCCAAGGGAAGAAGTTTGTTCAGCATCTGCTGAAATGTGAAGAACAAGACACCCAATCTCTCACATCTGCAAGAGGAATGCAGATCCAGGGTCTGTCCTTAGGAAACGCTGCCACAAAAGCCAGGCAGGGAAGACAAGGAGTAACTAAAGCATTTTAGGCACTCCAAGATGGAGAGTCTATCAACTGGTAATGCAATTTCTTTTTCCATTTCAATGGTCAAAGTAAATCACTTGCCTGATCTCACAAAAATAATCCCAGAATGGAAGTTAACCTGAAATGGGCAATGTGTTCAAATGAGGTTTTGGTCTGGTGCCCATTTCAAGTATAAAAGGAAGCAAATTTGCTTTAATGGAAATAAAAACTATAATCACCAAGTCAGGACTGTAACATTTAATTAAGTGTTTTATTATTTTGAATTAACTTAAGCCAACAAGTGGATAGAATTGGTCTCAAAACAATACTAAACCGATAAATCTGCAGTGTGTGACATTGCCTTACAAGAGACCAACCATCTGACACAACATTCCTAAAAGAAGACAAAGAACTGCTAATTATGTTAAATTTCATTTGCTACGTAATTTAGACCATGACCTAGTGCTTCTAAAAAAACCTGTACAAAATGAATATTTTTACATCTCAGAGGCACATGAATACAAATCTGATCTATTTTATATGTACACATGTACATTACAAGAAACCAGATGATTAAAGAAGTGTATATAAAAAGTGTCCAAAACCAGATGATAAAACGTGAAAATAAAATGTATCCTCACAACAAAGAAGTAAAAGGCACAAGTACTAAAATAGGTAACCATGCAAAAAAGTGACTAGTCTGTGCAACAGAGAAAAACAAATGGCTCTCACAACTGATTTTACAGTAATTCTGAAAATATCTCAGCATTTAAACATTTATCAGTGCAACATTTACTGCCCTGTAGTGTACTGAAGTGTTCACAGGATGCTAAATTCTTGTTTCTCCTTCTGATGTCCTTTCTCCAAAGCCAGAATAATTTAGCTATGGATAAAGTAGTAAATAAATCAGGGCTGATGCTAGGCAGTGTGAGCTCATCACTGGGAGGAGTAGTGTCTGCAGCCCCCTTACCCCTGCACAGATGTGTTCCCCAGAACAGTCACCTGCCCCCCCAGGGCACAGTGGCTCTGAGGGGTTTCCAGGGTGTCACTGTGCCCAGAACAGTGACAGCAAAGCTGACAGCTCAGGTGTCACTAAACTGTCCACTCACAGCTGCTCCTCTCACAGCACTGCCATTCCAGGGCTAGGTGTCCAAATTACACTGCAGAAGCCCATGTTTGTTGATGTTTTCATTAGATTTAAAGTCTAAGTAAAAGCTAATCTCTCTAACAGTATGTTTGACCAGGTACTACTTTTGCAGTTGAACAAAAGCCCCGGACTGAAGCCAGCAGGCTGAAGGTGCAGAGAACACCAGGAGCCCTGTCAGCTGGCTCCACACTGTGGCAAACTGTGGTAGCGTGGCCCTGCCTGCAGATTTTGCCTGCAGATCCTCACGGGCTGCTGCTGTGACCTCTGCGATGTGCTGGACACGCTGAGCTGCAGGCCTGAGCCTCCAGAGTGTGTCAGAAGAGCGTGCAGTGGGACATCTGCACAGAACTGAGGCACATCCCAGGGATCCCTCACCTGGATCACCCTCAGTTTATTCACCCTACCGGCTTTTATACCATGAGAACCAGCTAAGTTTTGTCATGTACATGGGACACAACCAGTTTTCATGACCACAAAGAAGGCAAGGACAGGCTGGCCTGGTATAAAGACAGGACTGAAATTCTTGCCTTGGAAGCTAAAGTCACACTGAAGCCAAGAATACTGAATTTGTCCCTCCCATCTGCTCAAAGTGCTGCCCCAAGGCACACAGACACCTGATGGTGGCTGGGGACAAGACCAAGAATGTAAATGTCAACAGAACACTGAGGAAGAGTCCCAGAAAGAAACAACTCTCTTGCACATCAGACCAACTCCCAGGGCATTATGCAGAATGACAGGATTCAGACCCAGCACTGACTGCAATCTTCATCAAACTCTAAAGCTATATGCAGAGTTTCATTAACTAGAAACCCATGCATGATTTAACAACAAACTGCTCCTCAGATTATTTTGAATTCAAAAATACTGAGATGCAAAGGAACAAAATATCAGAACTGTGGTACTATGTCATCTTAAACCAACCAGTCGTGACTTCTTGACAATGTTTCTTGAGTAACAAATTACTTGACAAGAATATGAGCATTGCTGCTTACACTAGGAGCTGCTCAGTTGAAGTCTGAGTCAAGTTTTCACTTTAATCAGTATAAGCCAAGCCACTGATTTGGCAAATGTTTGATCAGCTGCTACTTCCTTCCTTCCTTGGAAAAAAAATCCCTCAGACCACACCATACAGTATTTGTTTTAAGAGAAAACCACTGCAAATTCACTGCCATTAAAGAATGTAAAAAAAGCATTCTTTTATTTGTAAATTCTAGTTCTTAGACTCATCACATGTCATGGGCACTATGATGCACAGACCAGTGAGCAGTGCCTCGTGTAGCAGCCCACAATCTGTGTTTATATATCAGCTTCCAAGCCCTCATTTACAAACCAGATTAGGGAGCCTAAATACTGCCCTAGATCCTCTCTGGAGAGCAATGCAGTTCTACCAAAGTAAATGGAGCATTGCTGCACTCAGACAGCAAAATATTTGTTGATACACATCTTTGAGAATTAATAATGCTGTGTTCAACTCCCTACAGAGCTGGCTGAGAAATATCTGAATTTTTCCCAACAACCGTGAAAGGAAAGTTGGCAACAAAAGTTCATTGGATGCTGGGTTTCTTTGAAACTTCCTACATATTTGCATATTTAAAGTTCCTTAAAAATAGATGGGAGAGTTATAGTTCATCAATGTTGCACTTCAAGAAAAATTCTTTAATTCTTCAGTCTTAAATAGAAGCTATTCAAAAAGCTGAAAAATCTTCTTTTGATGTCAAAGCAGTTTTGAATCAGCATCATTCTGAAATCAGAACTAGGCTGCAGCTGAAGACTAAAGTCTGGAGGGAAGCAGCCAATACCAGAAAAATCTTGAGAGACTACATTTCAGGTACTCTTTAAGTGCAAGTTTTGAAAGAGGTAATTTTTCTGCAGTACCTTGTGTGGCATTAGCCTGACCAAGGGCAGCTTCTAGCCAAAAGCCAGTCTTTTTTTTTCACTGTCCAGAAATACCTGTAGTGGTTTGCAGAAGGTTTGACCAGAATATCATTTAGCTTTAAGGTCAAATGAACCAAGGAACATATCAAGATACAGTACCTGGGATGTGTTTGCATCCCCAAGGGTTAAAGAGAACCATGGGTTTGACACAGAAGTGTTTACTGCATCTGTGTATTGCTAGAAGGAGATGATCCCACATTTCTGAGTCTGAAGTGATTCACCCAGGGAAGGGAGGCCCTTGTTCCACCAACAGTAACACTGACAGAGGCAGGCTGTACTTTCCTGGCCAGCCTGAGAATACAAAGGATGTCCACAGCAAAGAAGTAAGAAATTTATCAGAGAACAGACAACAAAGTTAGTGTCTCCCCATTTCCAACATCTCCTGTCTGTTCTGACAGTGTCTGTTTGACACTTGATCAAAATATGCACTCTCTGCAACACTGGTATCAGATTACTCTTCTCCCTGCCCCAGTGAGCCATCAAGTGATCCTCTATTACCAAATTACCTGCATGTCATAAAACACTATGACTTCTTTTCTGGGATAAAAGGGCTCTCCAGGGCTTGAGTTGCAAGATGAATTGCTCTAATATCTGTAGTTACTCAGACTAAGAATGCAATTGCTAATTAGTATTTTTAGAGGTGGATACCTTAGAGGAAAATATATCTGCCAGTGAAATGCTTCTCCCACCTCCAACTCACATTATTTGTCAAACATAGTAAGTATCTGGATATGACTTCCACAGTAACAGATGGCAGTACCACACTGAGGGCCCCACAGGAGCAGAAGGATACCTCCTTTACACAATAAAACACAGCTACAAACACCACCAACATGGTGGTAAGACATCTCTTCAAATGCAAACACTGGAGCAAGGAAGAGTTTCTAAATACTTACACAGCTGGGTACAGAGCTGAACAAGAAGTCCTGCAAGTTTTAAAGAATTTCCACTGCTGAGTACCCTTGGCTAGAACATTCCTTTTGGGATATCAGCCAGATTCGGTGACTACATGTCACTACTACTGACTGTTCACCTCCTACATATAATAATCTGCACAAAAACTTGGCTCTCACTATAGCAATATCTTCTGTTCAAATCCACAGGCTTTGCTTTCAGTGCAACAGTCCTCAACACTTCCACCCTAGTGGGAATGGGCTTTAGATCACTGAAATTTTGAAGCCCCAGAGTCCAGTTTACTTAAAAATAATTAGGTAAAAACATTCAGTCACCAGCCTAAGCTGCAACAGCTTCACTCTTATTGAAATGCACTGCATGAGAGCAGGAGAGCAGTGCAACACAGTCAGCTCCAGAAGCAGGGCTGCTGTGTCACCCAGCCCTGCAGGTCACAGCAGGTTTGCAACAGCCCCCTAACAGCGTGGAAGAGTTCTCTGTGACCTACAAAAAGAGTGAAGTCTCTGGCACTACCCACAAACAGCACCAGGCAAAGGGAAATGCCATCACTAAAGTGCAAGTGAGGAGTCCTGCAGACAGGAAGCACCAAGCTGGCTGAACCGTTCCTCTCCCACCTTCTGGGCAGCACATCCAGAAGAAGCAGCAGGTGGGAGAGGTGGATGTGTGGGGTTTCCATGGGGTTCCACCTACTTCTGAACAAACAGAAGCTGCTGCAGTGTTGCATCTTACACCATTCCCAGGTGGCAAAGGAGTGGTCTTTAAATCCTTTCCTCCAGATTATCCCAGAGCCTCAGGAACCCAGCCCTGTGACTGTTTGAACCAGACTGTCACATTTCTCCCAGAGCACTGCAGACCTTTGTGCACTGGGGGTGTTGTGTCTCTCAGTCAGTCCTCTGGTTCCTCTTTCCACTTACTTTACACCTGCCTATGCAGATACATAGAAACAAACTGTTTTTATTTTCTTGCCTTCAAGAAAGCCTGATTTCAGTACGTCCCCTGCTTCCCATCACTCCAGTAACACATCACTGAAGGCAAGAGCACAGAGATTGCAGAAAAAAAATTATATATATTTACATCCCTAACTGAATACAGTTTTATGTATTCAAATTCAGGAAAAATGCATCACATATACACACCAAGATACAACAAGAGAATACTAGGGGCAAGACACTGCTAACAGCAAGAAATACACAGAAAAGCACAGTCATTGCTACTGTAACATTCTTCTGGGGAGTGTATTCAATAGAGGAAACATCTCTATGCACTGGGGAAAGCCAAATACTCTGGCTGATTTTTCTGCGCCAGTTGGTGTGAATCAAAAGTGTGAAACTTTTACTTAAAAAAAAAAAAAAAAAGTGCATGGAATAAAATTTGTTTTTAGCATTCAACTACCCAAATAATTCCATAAGCTCCTTATATAAGCTACATTATTAATTAAAAATGTCCTAGCCCTACAGTATAGATCCAGCTCTGGTGAACACAGGCACATGTTGAAATCATCCCTATTTAAGGCAGCATTTAAGCATACACTCAACTTTAAAGCTTAATGTTCTGTCCCACTGATGTCCATGAGCAGATGAAGCACACACTTAAAGTTAAGCACCTGCACAACTGCTCATCTAAATTGGGATGTGCTCCCTACTTAGAGCTTTAGATATGCACGTGTGTGCTCAGTCTGGACTGGCAACTCCTGCAAGATGAAGCTCTTTTTCTTTTTCCTGTCCTATAGGTAGAAGCCACTCTGTCAGACTGTCCTCCACTGCCGCGCCAGGAACCAGCCCTTCCTCTGCACAGCCTGCCCAGAAAATGCCATTCTCAAAGGAGTGCAGCTGTCTGGGGTGGGAGCAACTCAGCACGTCATGTTGAGGGCTGGTCCTCCTCCTCCTCCCCCTAAGGTGAGATATTTCATGCAAATATTTTGTTATTGGTCTGGGTTTTTTTGTTTGCTTGTTTGTTGTTTTTTAATTTTTTTTTTTTTTTTGTTAAGAACTGGAATGTGTTCTTTCAGTGAAATCTTTAAAATCAGGGTGAGGGGAAGGGGCAGAATCCCAGAATTCATCTTAATCACCCATGATATACCCCTGAAAATAGGGGAACAGAATTGAAGCCTCATTGCCTCAATGCTACAGGGACCCTGGCATAAAAAACACACATGCACACATACTAGAGAGCAGGCTCAGAGCATCCAAAAGCAGACTCCAAAGTGATCTTACATGAAAAACACTTTGTGCTGACAGTGGCAAACAAATGGATGGTAATTTTTCATAAATAGCAAAAATTCTGCAGTATCTTCCTTTCCTTAAATTTTGTGGGTTTTTATTGTGGTTTTGGTTTTTTTGGGTGGTTTTTTTTTTTTTTTTTTTTTTTAATCTCATGTGTGGTTTAAGTACTAAAACTAAATCAAATAGGAAATTACACAGTCAGCACCAGTCAGGAACTGAACCTGGGTATGTGGTACCCAAATGGTTTGTGGTACCCAAATTCCTGGAAGAACAAAGAAAAAAATTCTTGCTCCTAAAGTTAGGGCCACATCCATATGTTTCCATTGTCTATTTTTACCTTTACAACTAGAGGTAGAATCATTTTGTCCAGTATCTAAAACAGCATGATCCAGTTACATTGTTATTACATTAATATACAGTGTCCATCTCATCACAGGTATTGAAAGTGCATGGAAAAAGTCTAACCAAGCCAATTCAATGACAAATAACAGTGTACCAAACATCATATAAACACACCCGCGCACCCACACTCACACCTAGTGTGTATTATATAATTTATAGATTCATTTACAGTATCAGAGTGCTGCTTAGATCCAGTGGCATGTGCAGAAATATCAGGCAGTTGCTGCTTTTCCTTCTCATATGCTCTTCAATTCTTTATTTCCAAGATGGATGGATTGTGGTCGAGGATCGCCAAAATTATCTTGTCCATATACTGTCGCAATCTGTAATTTATCTCTTCCTGTTCTTTGAGGGCTTCCATGAGCTAAAACACAACATTTCCAAGTTACTCCTGAAATATTCTCAGTAGTTTATGTAACAGCCTGAAATTGAGATAGGTGAGAGACCAGTGACTGCTCAAGATCACCAATTCCTTTTGTGACAGGTTTTCTAACTCCAGCTCCTCCCTGTATCTGTATTAGAAAAAATTCTGTATGTTACAGATCTTTGCTATCAAAGAAAGTGGTGAACAGTCATCTCCAGGGATCTTCTGGCAGGTCATTTGAAACAAGTTCCCCATCTAACATGCCAATCCATCCTGCATCCATACCATGGATCAACTGCTTCATCTCTTCATCAGAGCAGGAGCTTCATGATACTCAATTTTTTTCATTACTACTGAAATCTAAAGGTGCTTGCATGAAAGACTGCTGAACGGAACAAATATTTCAGTGTTTTGCACCAGGAAAAATATGTGCTTCCTCTGGATCATGTGCATACTCTCTCTCAAAAAAATCCCCAAAACAATCACTACATACTCCACAAGAACAAAGCACTTGATCCTCAATGTTCTGTTTTAAATACATGTGTTTCACCAGATTTTTGGGCTGTAAAAGGCCTGTCAACCTCTCTAAAGATGAAGACTGCTTTGCTTTTCATCTCTGAATGTTTTATGCCAGACTGAAAAAGCTGCCAAGGCATGTCAGAGCCCCAGATCCTCCTAAAGCTCATGCTATTTGCCTGTCCATTTTCATAAGACTTCACAGAAGTCCCACCCTGAATCTGCAGATTGTTACCTTTGTTCTGATCATATAGGAAAATGGCACAATGGAAACAGTTTGTGCAGGTCTGTGAGGTTTTGCTGAGTCTGGGCCACAGCTTCCAGGCACTTTCCTCCTTTAAAGGGGGAGTGCTGGATGCTCCTCACATGAGCCAGAGGCATGAGATTGAAAGGGACAAAGTCAGATTTTTCTTCACAATAGTAAAAGCCAGTTTGCTTTTACCTAATTAGAGCTCTACAAGTAAACAGCCTTTCTTCACAGTGCTCTGCTTCAACAAGAAATTAAGTTCTCAAGTATGTAATTCAAGGGCCTTCACTTCAAGGGCCTGCCCAGGAGCTAAGGCTGACAGGTCAGTCCAGTACAGACTGGGTAAAAAGGACATTTCTGTCTCACAACTTTTCTTGATGAAGAAATGGGAAGTTCTGTCTGGAAGAGATAGAGCATCAAGGACAAACAATTCCTTTGATCTCCTTCACCACTAATCTGTCTTCTTCCCTGGGAGCTCTCATGTATCCATTGGCCTGATCTCACAATCTGTCCTGGAGCTCAGAGAAAGCTACACCAGCTGGACTCAGCCCACATATAAATGGGTTCCCCAGAATATCTTTCAAAGCATTACCGAGTTATTATTTGCACACAAGTTACTTTCTCCAAGAATTCAGCTCTGCTAAAGGGAATATATAGCTCAAATATATAAATGAGACCTTGTTACTAAACTAAACTAGATCTAGAACAGAAAGGAAAAATTAAAGTAACTAACAATGGCCATTTTTGTATGAAATTAATGTCATACTCTCACATTACTCTGCAAGATACAAAATGTTAGAACTGCAAACCAGTTCACTAAGATCCTAACAATTCAAATTTTTTTGAGAGAAAAACGGGAGAGTTATAATAGAAGGATACCAAAACAGTGTTAGATTTAAGGCAATCTTCTAACACCCTTGAACTCTTAGCAAAGCAGAATTTTCTGCTGGTCATTTGTCAACTTCAGATAGTTCAACCTTGACAGTTAATTACATTGAAAATTGCATATTCTTGGATGTAGTACCTGATTAGAAAAGCACATTACCTCATCTCTCGATGCAGAATCAATTTCAGCAGCCAGTGACTGGGCTTTTGTTTGCGTTGCAAAGAGGTTTTTAGCTTCATAAAGACTGAGGCTTAGAATCTGTCCATTAAGATCATCATTTTGGTCACGAAGTTTCTGATTCTCCTATTTAAGGATGAAAAGACATTGCTTTTTAAGTTCTTCTTACAAGGTTTCATTACAAAAAATATTTTAACATCACAAGTAGCATGGATGACATACAGCGAGGCTGCAGCTGACAGCAACTCTTACCTTCAGTGACAAGACCTCCCTGCCTGAGTTTTCCTGGGGCATAATTTATATCACCAGTGCAAAGAAGTCCTGCACAGATGCAATAAGGCTCTTGTGCTTGTGTGAGAAAGGGGGGGGGACAAAATCTGAAGGCAGAATGCTTGGGCTTGCACTTTTCAAGGTATTCCCGTACATTTGATGTGGATTGAGAGGCCCTTCCCTGCTCACCTGCTTCAGCCGTTTTATTTCATGCTCCATTTCCACCTCTCTGGTTTTGGCATTGAATTCACTCAGGCTGGAGGAAGAGCTTCTCCCACGTCCAGGACGTTCACATTCCAGCTTGTACAGCTGCAAGTGCTCCAGTTCCTTCCGCAGGTCTTCAATGAGCTGTGGGCAGCAAACAGGCCCTGTCTGTGCAGCCCTCCCTGCAAACAGCTCCCTCTGTACTCCAGCAAAAGCACTCCTTGAGCCTGGCTGAGGCCACAGTCCTACAACACAGCCTCTTCCTCTTCCTTTGCAAGCACAGGTCCCCTAAACGGCCCCAGAGCTGGCAATGGCTGTGATCGCTAAGCTTCATGCACAAGAAGCATAATTTCCCTTGCAAACAGAGGGAAACGTTAGGGCACACAGTTCTCCAAGAGCTGTAAGCCCTTTGGGTCAGGGATTGGCACTTTTAAAGTATTCTTGCAGCATTCATTGCTCTGTGGGCACCCTTCCCACAGAAACACAATCCAGCAATAGCTTCACTGGATATGGTGCTCTCAGTGCTCATCCTGTCTGCCCATTCCTTCTCCCTGGGGTTTCCATGCAGGTGGTGTGAGACTGCCTAGTCTTACATCCCCCTCTTCACACTTACCTCCTGTGTGGCTTCCCTCTCCTTGTTGAATTCCAGCCTGTTCTGCCGCAGCTTGTCCATCATCCTCTTGTACAAATCCATCTCATCCTTCAGTCGCAGACTTGTGTCCTCCAGCCTATCTGACATGCGCTGCCTCTCCTGGAACAAGCAGGGAACTTCAGAACACGCTGGCCAGAGCAGGACACAGCTCAGCTTCACACCAGGAACCTACAGACACAGCTGGCCATAAACTGCCTTGTGTCTCAGGACATTCCTGCCCCTAAAGGTGACCAATGTTCCAATTCCATCAATAATCTTGTTTACAGAAGGAAAATTTAGGAAGCTGGGCCAAGCACTGTAAGAGTTTGCTCTTACATAAACTGCTGTTAAATTGCTCAAGGACTCAGGAGTTTTGTTACCTCATCCAATCTCTCTGTTTGGGATTTCAGCCGTGTGACAGTGCTTTTCAGATCACCATTTTCTTCTTCCAGTTGCTGAACCCTGTGTCAATAACAAAAATCTTATAACAAATACCTCTTCAAGATCGTAGATATGCACAATAGCATGCTCTAAAAAGCCATCTCACTTGAACTTGACAGAAAGACCAAACAGGGAAAATCTTTCTAATCACAGCACTTTTTAACATTAATTTTTGCTTGTTCGGTTCTAAGGCCCAAAATGGTACCCTGACCCTCACATTCTTGTGCTCCTAACAACAGGTAGCTGAAAAAACATAAGTTGGAAAAAACAAACGCAGGCACAAACATTTGCTAGAACTAGTCACAATTCTCTCCTTGAATCTGTGCCAAATATCCAGTTAAGCTGTCTACATGGGCCACGTGGATTAAAGCATTAATGTAAAGCATACTCCAAGCTTTTGGGCATTAGACATGTGACTGCAGAGCTACTCTACAGAGCTGCCAACCTGCCACCATCTGTGCATTGTCTGCTGGTGAACAGCCTATATTTACAAGCAAAGTAAAAACGAAGAAAAGAAGATCTTTTGCCCTTGTTCAGGGCAGCACCAAGATGTTTGTTACCTTGTATTTAGCAGTTCAATTTCAGTGCCTTTCTCTTTTTCATACTTGCTGTAAGCTTCTCTATGTCTCTTTATCTCTTCTTCCAGAGTCTGTTCTGCTGATGTTTCTTGGTCTTTCAATAATTCCTCTAGTTCATGAACTCTAAGGAAATCAGAACTCATTTCAGGAACAGCTTCAGAAGCAAATTCATTGCCTCTCTCTTTCCTGCCTACTCCTGTGTTTCATTCTAATTCACCATCTATTTTGGCATTTAACATCTCCCAGTATCTCTCATATTTACTAATAAACACAGAATTAAGTAGTGTCAGTTTATCTAGTATTCTTTCAGTCTCATGAAGCTGGGACTAAGACTTAGCCTTCTGCTCAAGCTACGTGCAAGGAAAAAACCCCAACCACCAGGGGTAACCTCTCTTACAGCAGGAGAGTTTTGTCTGTACAAGTCAGTAACATCTCTGTCAAAAACACTTGTCTGTAGGCCTCTTGCTGAAAATTCAGCAAGGCAGCCCTATTCCACCTGGACTTCTCAGATGAAGGCTTATTTCATCTGTCAGCATTAAGGAAGAAGACTTGATCATACTCTAGAGGTAGAAATATTGCTTCCCCACAACTGTGCTGGTGAGGAGACCTGGCTCTGTGCTTTGTTACCTGTGAACCAGCTGTGTGTTCTCTTGTTTCAGTTTGCTCTTCAGGTCACCGTTTGTCAGGCTATCATTCTCCAGTTCTGTCACCTTCTTCTCTAGGTACGTTACCTGGAAGGACAAGCAAAAAAGACTGAATTTGAATCTCTCTTCAAACCCTTCACTGCTCCTAACTGGCATTTAGCTACTCTACCATTTTACAAGGGGACATATTTCTCTGCAAAGCCAGCAGCAAAATTAAGCTCCACAATTCTGAGTTCCCCAGACCCTGCATGTTCCTTGAAGATGATCACTGCAAAGACACCATAAAGAAGTCCTAACACAATGCCTAGATCTGTGCTTGCTCAGTTCTTGTGTTAAGCCTGAAAAGTTGCAATAGTAAGGGAACATCAAGGACATTTTGAATAAGCTACTTCAGATCATGGGTAATTCTAAGCAAGATCTTGATCCCCTGATGCTGGCTCCAGCAAGATTTGGTTGGGTACATGACTCAAAGGGCACAGAGATTCTCACCTTTTCAGTGATATCATTATCACAGGAGTCTATACTGTCTCTGAACAAGTCTTCTGTGCTGCCATTACTGCTGCTGAAGTTACTGTTGTGGAAGAGTTGTCTGAAAGATCAGAAGGATCATTATTTTGCTGGATGAGGAAGGAGGACAAAGAGTCTGGCTTCAGACTTTGAACATCCATGGTAAAATCTGTGCAATCATTTCAGTGACAATTACAACTGTTTAAGTCCAAGTCTTACAAAAGACTGGTAGCTAAATGAAGCCATAGCACAGTCAATGACATTAGTTCTATGGAGTGAGTTCTTTGTTGCTTTTGATAGGATCTGCCACTAGCATTAACATAGTTTCTAAAATACTTAAGTCTTATTCACACTATGCATTGAATTGTATTTGCCTTATTACAAATTTAAAATAAGGTCACCACTGCACATTGGTTGGTACAGTTAAGCTAGAAAATGTCATACTGTAAGAACTTCAAAAAAAAAAACCAGAAAAAAAAGAAATAGCAAGCAGTTCCCACTGCAGAATAGTGAGAGAATATGTAACATGGAGATTATCTAAAATGTCCTTGAACCTTACAGCCCTCCCGAGACTAGGGCTGGTTCACTCAGTCAAAGGAAGATGATAATTCTGTATGTCCTTTTTAAAGGGGTGCTCTTGCTTTCCTTCACATTTTGGCAAAAGCAGCAAGGCCCACATTATGAGGGTTAAAGAAGCAGTAGCTGGACTGATGAAATAGCAGTACAAAGGAATACATTCCGCAGACAAGGAAGCAAAAACTATCTGTATTTTTAACAGAGCTCTTTCCAGTTCAGGGCCTGCTCCAAGAGTAACAGGGGCAACATTCATACCAAACACAGGCCCCTTCCCTTAAAAACTTGTTTTGGTACATTTTTGTTTTCTAAAATTATTCCTACTTTCGTCTCCTACTCGCACTTATGGAATTGTTATGAGTGATTCCACAAATATTCATACAAAATTTGAAGACTCTTACCTTCCAAAAGCTGTGCTTGATATTTTCCTGTTAGGGCTACATGGATACAGAAAGAAAGATATAGGAATTAAACACTTATTTGATTCAATTTCAATTGCACAATGAAACATAATGGACTTTTTTAGCCTACTCAAAAGATGATTCTGTGAACAATATTCCTTAACAACTGAATCAAAAGCTGCAATTGCTAAGGACACAAAGATGAGTGAAGCCACAAATTACTGTGATCATTAATAAATCAATTTGCAAATACTGTTACATGTAGCAGAGATTTGTCAGTGTAAATCAGAGCGAAACTAACATTAGAAACACCACAAAGGGACACCAAGTTAGTGATGGACATTTATTCTAGATTTTCAGTTTTTAGATGATTTTATGAACAGTTAGTTTATCCTTCCCCATAATGCTTCCCAGTTCAGCACAGGAACTGAGGTCTTTCCATTTTTACAGTTCTCTTGTGCAGCCAGAGACTGGTGCTATCTCAATGAAGACCCCTTGCTGCAGACAGCACTGGAATCAGATCAAAAATATCCTGCTGCATCTCTCAGTAAGAGGATGTCACATCTCTGTGTGCACAGACACAGCTCCTGGTCAGGCATATCCAGCCTCCCTCAGAAAATTCCCAAAGCCCTGGCTGGTCGTGGTCTGGATGTTGGCAGACTCCTTGCTAGGGCAGGAACATTGTTCATGGCAAGTTCCACGCTGCTGTGCATCACGACAAGCAGCAGGGCAGTGTGTTGCATCCCAAGGATTACACCGACAGGCAGGACTCACATCCAGTTCCTAGGGGGAGCCAAAATCCCACCAAATAATTCCCTTCAAAAACTCTAGGTGATTGTTAGAAGCACTTTTAAGGTGCTCAGCACAGCTCAGGAGTGATCGAGTGGCAGAGAGAGAAACGTAAGGAAAAGGCTGAAATTGCAAAGAACTCAAAAAATAACTTCTGCCATAGGATTTATCATTTCTCCAAGTTCCACTGACATCACAAAAAAAATCCCAGAGAAGCCAAGTACCTCTGCTGACCAGTAGCTTTAGGAGAGGTGTATGTAAGGTTATATGCATTAGCCAAGGATCTGGAGATCCCTCCTTCCCACCTGGAGAAAGCAGGAGCTAACTGTAGATCTGCACTAAGCAGCACAGCAGATCCCACCTCCTGAGGAAAATTCCTTGAAATATCACTCTCACTCTGCAATCAAAGAGCTCATTGGTTAAAAATATTTGAGTTTAGCAATGATATCTGCACCTTAAATCAGAAAAATATTTAACAGCTGATGAAGAACAGTATTTTAGTTTGGGCTACATACCCAAGTCTAAATTTCTTACTGTTTTGTAAGAACAACCATGTGTAAGATAGAATGGGATACAGAAGGGAGAGGGCTTGCCCTCCCTCTCCTCCTGCTATTAGCCAGTCCCATGTCAAGGGGGCATTGCCAAAAGCAGTGCAATAGGCTGCTTACCTGTTTGCTTTCAAGTTTTTCAGCCTGGCTTCCAAATCGTTGAGGAGATTTATCTTTTTGCAGCACTGTGAGCAGTAAACATCCAGTAACTCGCTGTTATAAACATGTCTCATTTTTCGGGGGGTTTGGCCAGCACTGTTTGCAGGAAAGGAGAGATGTTACTGGCTGTAAGTAACCAACCTACAACAGGTTTTCCTTGTGACTGTGTGTCAGAATCACAGATGAGGGACTTGAAGAACCATCTCTAACCACAGCTCATCTATGTCAGAGCTGATGATGGCCAGTGCTGCTCTTAGGGCAAGTCCACCTGTCTGAGATGAGGCCTTCCAGAGGATGTGGATGTTTCTGGGTAGCAGTGAAAAGAATCAGTTTGGGTGACCAAAAGAACAGCAAAAAATACACATGGTCCACTGTGATGCACATAGCAAAGGCAGCTACATGAGTATATTCAACCTCAGCAATGTCCCCCTCTCGTCTTGCCCATCTTCCCACTAGAGCCTGGCATGCAACCTGAAGAGTCTTCTTCTCTCCAAGAGAAAGGCAGGAAGATGAAGAAGAGAGTGGTCTGGTAGGAAGTCACATGAACCCCCTCAGATGGTAGGATGATAGGAACCCTAGAATGAGGAGGGAGAAGTGGACACAGGTCTAGAGAGGAGATAACAGTACCTCTTGGCATGATAAAGAGAAAATAAACTCAAATAAAAGACAGCAATCATGGCATGATGTGCACTGAGCCCCAGGAATGAGAATGGAAAGTGCTGCATAAACCTCAGGAAAGAGGGGATGAAAGACACAAGCCATCACCATGAAGGGGCAGTGGAGAGGGGTCTGGCTCTGCATGCATGAGAGACATAGCCAGGCTGGATTGCAGAAATGCTGGAAACACAGGGGAGCACGTGGGGGCCGCATGCAGAACAGAAGGATGCAGTGAGCTTGTCCTGCGTTAGCAATGAAGACAAGACCTCTGTGTGCTATTGATCCAAGCAGACTAATCCTAGAGAATCTTCATGCTCAGCTCTTCCAACCCTGCTCCCCCATTCCCTTGCCTGGGGGAGGGACTGTACAACGTGGACCTGCCTTGATCACAAGATGTAAGAGTTGCAGAGACCGAGGATACATGCAGGAGGCAAGTGCACTGCTGTGGATTTGTAGCTCCTAACAGACAGCAGCTACTTGCTTATGTTTCCCAAGACATTCCAAGTCAATAGGATGCTTGTTTCAAATATCCCCCTGAACATATTGCAGCAGTTCCCCATACAGATTAGTGCTAACGATTTGTAGTATCAGAATGCTAAACAAAAACAGCTCTCTTTTAAGTCTTCACTATACCAGGGTGGGTACATAATGCAAAGTTGGTTTCCTTTGCAGCAAATCCCTTCCAACACTAGCCCTGAACTGTGGAAATATTGTCTGCAATAGAAAGAAATCTCTACAAGCAAAATAGCCCAGTTATTTCAACAGAACCCAACAGAGGTTATCAGAAACAACATATTTGCTATAGCTCTTATTATTACATGCAGTCTGTCAATTAGAAGGCAGGAAATGAACTGAGAATATTTTGCTTTTGAGGTGAGTCTATCTAACCAGTGTAAACTCTGCTATGGTCAGAGAAGAATAAAAATGAAAAACTGTTTGTTAATGAATAAGGAGCAACCTGGAAGATACAGATGAGCCAAGGTCAGAGTAGGCGTTGGTTCTGCTCTCATCATCAGGACATGGGCTACTGGGAGTAAAATCCACATCATCTCCTTCCCCATAGTCTTCAAACTGTTCTTCATTACTGATCAGGGAGGCGGTGGAATAAGTGGAGAGGTCAGATGCTGCGGAAGGGTTGTGATGACTTGACCTGAAACAAGAGGTCAAAACATCTCGAAGGCCGACTTTGATAGCACCTCACCTCATATGGAACCTTCTACCTTCACAGGCTGTCCCCTCTTTGAAGCTGTAACCCACCTTTGTGCTAAAGCCCTGAAGTGCTAAATGTACCTGATGTGCAGCTGACAGAGTGCCTTGAGAGACAAGAGCATGAGAATCTATGATCAAGGTACCTGTGTGACAAGTTTGGATCAACACAAACCGTTTTGCTTTAAAGAGCACACTTTGATGATCCTCAGCCACCACTTCCATGTGAAGACTACATGGGGATTTCTGCTCTGAATGCAGGGACCATGCAGACAGCTCTGAAATGCATGGGATAGTGAGAGGAACGTGTGTAAGACAGAGGCTGTCACTCTACTCCACAATCAGAGAGTTTCCCAGTAATCCAGATACACCCTCTCCCACACCCCAGGAATTCCAGCCACTCTCCTCTGTGTGGTCAGAAAGAAACCTCCGCTCACCACTTACCAGAGAGTCACTAAAGCTACTGATGTAACTAATGGAGGCTGGGTTCCTGCCCTTCCTTCCATCAGGACAAATTCTGTCTTGCAGAGGACAGAATGGACCACAAGAAAAGGCTGTCTAACTACCAGAAAAGTACCCAAAATGAAGTTAAATGGGTAGAGAGTGGCAGGACCCTGTGACTTCAGAGAAAGAGGGCACATAGGTAAACAGATCAGCAGTCAGGCACCACAGGAAAGCAGCTGGCAGAGCAGTTTTAAGCACATCAAATCTAATAAAACAGAGCAAGGTGGCTGCAGAGGGTGCATAGGGTTCACCTGCCCAGACTCCAGACTGCCCTGTGCAGTGCACCTGCAGAGTGCAGGTGTTTTACACAGGCTTACTCAGCTCCCACCTTGGTGATGCATTTAAACAGACAAGTCAATAAATTCACAAAAAAGTTCTTACAAACAAACTTCTCTCTACAGAAAACATATCTGGAAGACCTGAAATAGATGCTTCAATTGTGAGGCCCTGGCATTGCCCAACTGTTCCCTCTACAGCAGAATCCCAGGCCTCTGCAGTACAGACCAAGCACTAATGGAATCTGCTGGCACTTTATGCAGATCAGATTAAGTTTTTCTCTCCCTCTGCTTCAGTGCACAGTGCTTGTATCTCCAGCTCCACCAGCTGAGCCATGGAACAGTAGCTCCCAGGTGACATTGTTCTCCAGCAGCTCAACAATATTTCCTCCTAAACTTCTTCTGAGTCTACCTTGAGCCTCTCAACCTCTCTACAGGGAGAGTCCTCTTCCTGTAATACTCCACTTGTGAGCTGTAAACAAGAGATGCACCAGTGTTCCTTTGGTGGACGGTGCAAGCATCATTTGCATATCTCTTCCCTCCAAAAGCAATTAGTAAAAGAGGAAGTCTGCCAACATTTCAGATGTATGCTCTTTTGTTTCCCCTGTTTTGATGAGATCCATTTATAACCTGCAACTCATTTATCTAATTCACATTAACAGAAATTAGGCCAAGTCAAGCCAGGCACACTACTGAAGGATAAAGATAGGAATACTAATACAAGAAATAGATGAAACTTATCTAACAAGGCTCCTTGGCTGAAGGATTAGTGAGAAGCTCAATATATCACACTAACATTTATTCATTAAGTGCTGCTGTGCCACGGACATACTGTGTATTTGTAAGTTTTTCGGAGATCTTACAATCCTGCTGCTGCTTGCATCTCAACTGCAGTTACACCAATTGAGTTTGGGAAGAAGCTCCTTGTAACACTTCCACAAAGATTAGAGGTCTAGGAATCACACAGTCATTTGCAAAGGAGTTGCTAAAAGCAACTGGTTTTCCTCATTCTAACACTTTCTGAAGGGAACTTTCAAGTGTTTGGTGCTTTTTTGTTTGTTTGGGCTTTTTGGTTTGTTTTCGAAGGTAATCTGTTCTTCAGAGCAAGATTTCAGAAGGCTGATACACCTGATACACAACCCACCTGCTTCTTCAGCAAGCAGCAAAGTAAATCTCTCTATTGCCCAAAATAAATAGCTCTATTGCCTCTTTTAACACAAAAGCATGAAGCTTCTCATGCTTTCCCCCCACAGATTTACCAAAGCTGAGGAGGTCTCAGAGAATAAATCAAGGTCTATCAGAGCACAGTAGCTCTTGGTAGTTCCTGCCTGGCCTAGAAGGAGGGTACAGGAGACAATGCCTTGCCCACCCCCTTCACAAGAGCCTGACTGGCACAGCTGGGAGGAAAAACATTTCAAACACAGCATGGGGAAAAAGTCAGTCACCACAAGGACGGGGCTTTGGAGAACTGGGAATGGCAAGCAAAGGAGAGAAGCTTGATAAAGAGCTCATGGAAACTGTAATTATCTTGATAAAGTCACTGAGGTTGCTTGGGCAGATGGGAGAAGGCCAAAACTCAGCTAGCTGAGAAATTCAGGAGGGCAGGAATGAGGCAGCACAGGGAGCATCCGAGGAGGCCCAGGAGAGAGAAGAAAGGCTGCCTTAGCAACAAACAAAGCTCAAGAGGCACAAATCAAGATGACAGGCCAAAAATAGGGAAGACAAGGCAGAGGCTTACAAAGCAAGCCCAGCTGAGCTCTGTCTGGTGGTAACTGCATTAATTCAGTTCAAAGCAGGATTAAGCCAAGTTAGGCTCTTTTCCCCCACAATCATCTTTAACCAGCACTCCCAGGTACACACCTGAGAAGAGTCAAGTTAGGGTTACAGAGACATTGGTGTTAACAGCAAACTATGGTTACACACGTACATGCCAGGACATCCTGTGTTAAACACAATTTACTGTTGCACAATAAAGGTTATGAAAAATTAGAAACACAAAGAATTAACTTGGTACATGAAGTTGCAAAGCAAATCAGCAGAGCCCGCAACACCAGGTACACAACTAGATGTACAAAAGACTGCAGCAGTATTCCCCATACTGAACTGCTTTGCAGGAAGGTATTGTTTTAATTCCAGCATAAAAAGCTTATGGCAACAGAGAAGAACCTACGTTTTGGGGGATGTTATTGCAGTGATCTGTTCTGGAGAGACCCAATGCTTTCACTTCAACACACAACATGCAAGTCCTGTGAGTGCTCACAGAACGTGCCAGAAGGAGCCAGGACTGAGACCATCTAAGCCACTTAGAGGACCTGGGCATCCATCCCCCTTATGTTGTAAATGCATGTTAAGTTTCTAAATCCATCATCCATCCTCAGCCTCCTCCAGTAGGGATTAGCCACATAAAGGCTCCTTCCTCCCTGGCATGCGCCTCGGAGCGGAGCTGGCACCACTCACTTGTCACCGGGTAGGAAGAGGCCACCGAGCACGCCGTCCTTGTCCTCGCTCCGACAGACGTCCGAGGCCTCCGAGCTCTGGGCGCTCTCAATGGCACTGTCCATGTCAGACTCATGGTGAACCTCCTGCTGTGCCAGAGTCATCGCTTCCTCATCAGGAAACAGCTCTGACTCGCTGTAGGTGCTTTCACTGTCCAAGTAGGCACAGTCCTGGATTTCACCGCCCTGGCACAAGGAAAATCGGGAGTCAGTTCAGATCAACCCTAAGGGCAGTTCAGCAGACACAGGAGAAGCAATAAGACACTGTCTGGATGCTCTAGTAAGCAAGAGTGATACTGAATAAAAGCCATGAAACAAAAAGCTGACCTGCTTTACAACGCCAGTTCCTGCAAGCCAATAAAGTAGCCCGTACCTTCCAGAGGGGCTCATGTACTGCCTCTGACTTAACAGGAGAGAAGGACACAACACCCAGCTATAAAATGCAGTCAGTTTTACCCTAATTCACTACATTAAATAATATGTAATAAAATGTAATCAAACGTACTTGAAATAATAAATATCCTTAAAGTTTTATAACAAAATCAATCATCTTTTGAGAGATGCAATATATTAGTCACCAAGAGTTAGTCCTCTGATTAACATTACGGATTAAACAAAAGCAAACCAGATAAGCCCAACAGTTTACCCTGTCTTTGAGGATGGACAAAAATGTGTAAGATGAAAAAAGCATTTGCAGGCATTAAATTGTTTAGGGTACGTCTTGGTGATAATCAAAGATACATGAGAGCAGGAAAAAAAGGGCAAAATCATCTCATCCTGCTTCCTGGAGCCACATGTCTTGATTAAGTATCAACTAAAATAAGACATCATTCTCATTACTGCAACTCCTTGCTGTTGCTGTTTGCCCTCTCCCCTTCCTGCCCCACGAATACTAAGAATAGCCAAGACAAACTGGGTTCTATTTGCTTGTCCCTGAGGCACAAATAAAAATTCTTAATTGAAAAAATAAAGGCTAAGATTTTACTCTATCCTTTGATAAGCAGCCACACAATGCAGCTTTGACAATTCCCATCCAGCATGACACAAATAACTCAGAGCTGCAGAGCAAGTCCTGACTCAGAGCTCTACTCCAAAGCTCATCTGGAAGCTCCACAGGCAGCCTGACCATTGAGCTACTGCTAGCAAGTGAAGCTTTTAAAGCTGAGTTCATTGGCACAAGGAATGGAGCATTTCATTCAGGGATATACCTCATGTTTAGGCACAACTGCCATCCCACCCAGGAATCCCAAGGCACTGGCACTATCACCAGCACTCCCTGCCCTGCTGGTGAGCATGTTTGCTGGGACACTGTTCTGCTGGAGCCAAGGAGGCTCAAATGCACTTTTGCAGAACCAGTGATGTTCTGTGCTGATGACACCAATTGTCTTTTCCACTTCAACAGGAAAAGAGTCAGGCAAAATCTGTGGCTTTTCAAGATTTGCAGAAACTCCTATTAGAAATGCAGGTCTCACATCCATCTTTTTCCTGAAATACCAATTTATATAACTCTGAAATCTCCTAGCATATGGAGGTTGAAGAAATTCCAAACAACCCCACCTGCTCAAATCTCATTAACTAATGAATACCGCAGCAGGGAAAAGGACAGCACTGCCTGCTGTGTTTGAAACTCCAGGTACACACTCAGAGCAGACACCTGGATGCTTTTCCAGCTGAGCTTTCAACAAACCTTCCAGATTAGCAAGCAATGTCAGTGAAACACCTGGCACTATTCAAAAAGCCTTTTCCCACTTTTTTTGTGTCAGCTTTATTATGCCTGAAACCTTCCTGAGGTATTGCTTCGAGAGGTGTCCCTAAGGATTTATCCTTGGTCTATACCACGTAGTACTTATTGAAGCCACGCTGCCGCATGCAATCAAATTTACAGCTCTGAGCCCCAGCCCCTCATCCCCAGCGAGCCCGGGTCTGGCAAGTCAGACAGCAGCTCTGGAACCTGCCCTGCCTTAGCCCGCGGTTCTTTAGCACACCTGACTTGCACCCTCCCAAAGCCAGCAGGGACAACGCCACTGTTGCTCTTTGCAAATTACCTTGGGACCTACAAATAGCACAAGCAGTAAGTCCTTTTTGGTAGGTGTTGAAAAAGCAAAGACTGCAAAGACCAATTACAATGTCTCAGAAGTACCCTGAAGTGCTTATTTATCCAACATTTTCCCGAAGTTTCCTCCCCCACGCTGAGCCCCACAGGCACAGACATTATTTTCTTAACAAGTTTAATGCAATAAAGCCTGACTGCTATTATGGAATTGCACCAGCTGGTAAAAATCTGATCCAGGAGGGAAAGAGAGGGACAAGCAGTACACAGTGGATCCCTGAAGCTCCCAATAAGCTTGTCTTTCTCAGAGATCTTGGAGAAGTCTCTGCTTAAGCAAGTTTTTACAACAGGAAAATCTCTCCGGTATTGAACAAATTAACACAAGATAGTAAAGGTCAAGAAGATCACGAAAGACCCCCTTTTTGCTCCCTGTAGGTAACACCACACATTTGCTTGCTCTAATAATAGCAGCTGAGGTGCTCTTTGAAGAGTCCATTAGCAATTAAATGTGGAGCGTCATCTCTATGGGCTGAGGGCTCACTTCTCTCTGTCCCTTTCTGGCAACCTTCACATGCTTACTTGTATGGGAGAGCTGATCTACACTACAGCACACACTCCACTGTCCCCAGCCTGCTCAGTGCCAAGGATTCCTTTCCAAAGTGTAATTCCTCTATTCCTGCAGTTTAAAGCCTCCGCAAAAAAAAAAAAAAAAAAAAAAAAAAAAAAAAAAAAAAGAGAGAGAGAAAAAAAAAAAACAGGAATAATAAAAGAAATGAGTTTTTGGAGGTGATGGTCCATCACCTCCAACACCTGCTTTACAGCTTCTAAAATGCCTCACTGCCAGACTTGGAACCCCTTCTGGAAGCAGGTCCTCCCTTCTGCTGATCCCACTCAAGCAGTGGGGAGCTCAGGGACTGATGGGGACTGGATAAATGGAGAACAGGGGCCAGCCGAGCTCCTTGGAGGAGCTCTCCCTCAGCTGCTCCCCCACAGAGGGAGGACGGATGCCACATTCCAGGTTGCCAAGGCCCCTCTTCACAAACCTGGCCCGACCCCACTGCCGATGCAAGCAAAGTGGATGTTTAGGAAGCACATCTCAGTTGCTCCCTGGAGCACCCGGCAGCCAAATCACACACTGAAGACCTCAGCCCTTTCAAAGCCGGCAGCACCACGAATGACCCTGCCAGGAGCAGGGGGGTTCAGCTCCAGTAGTTGTCAATTCACGTTTTTAAGTGCTCAAGGTCCACCTTCAATCGGTGCTAACACGATTTCAGGTGATGTACGGCAGCCAGGATCAGCGACAGCCACCGTGCTCCAGTCTGCTTCCTGTGGGCAGAATTACGTGCTGTACCACTGAGCTTTGAGAGCTTAGGGTTGTGGAATCCCTGCCCCCTGATAATACAATATTCCTGGCACATGGGGACCCCTCGCACAGATCCTGTAAAGCATGGAACTCGGGTAACACCACTCTGGTGTCTCTTCAGCTCCCTGGGTGAAACCAGCCTTCTGTGCAACTGTCACAATCACACACTGAATTAAAACTTTTCCTTCTGTGGCCTAAATAATCAGTAGGAGAACACAGACAAAGCATCTTTAAAACAACTAATACAGGTTTAAGTAAGCTATTACAAGACAACAGAATCAGGCCGTGTCGCTGTTAAACAATATGCAGGCATCCACACCTTACTGAGTAAAGCTGCAAATTATACGAAGCTGTAATTGTTCAGTGATCATGGTTTCTCACAGAACTATACTTCCAATGATGACATCTAGCACAAACTGCTTACAAACCACACCTAAGAGAATTAAACTGAAAAAAAAATGCTGATTGCACACATTAGCCTCTCAAATTATTCCTTTATAGTTTAGATATCTACAGTATTTCATATACCAAATTAGAGGTTGGCAAGAACAAGTGTTATTCAGGTAACCTCAAGAGAGCTAACTTGAGATTAAGGAGAGTTTAAGAAGTTTTAAGATGAATAGACACTTCTAGCCTGAGTCATTTGTTTCCAGTGCACATGCCATTAGCAGAAACCAGCAAGAGAATGAGGTTCTGACGACTTGAATATGAATCACTAGGGTTGTCATTCTCCTAGGCAGCTCCCTTCTTTGTTGGCTGAGTCAAAAGAGATAAAGCTGCTGCTTATGATCTTGGAAGATTCTCACAAAAAGAAAACCCAACCCTGAACGTTAAAACATCACCAACACAACATAGCTGCGGGTATCTTAAAAGCCCTAAGTGGTTTGCACTTTATCCAATCGGATGCTCAAGATAACTCCAAGTGCTTCACAGGCAGCCGGCCAGACGCTTGTGTAGCAACTGTTGAATATTCAGCAACAGTTTGCTCTATAGAAGCACCTGCTGCCCACAGATCCAAGGCCACTTCACAGAAACTAATGAATTCCCTTCCTCGAAAGAGGCTTTGTGTGGCTGCATTGAAGGCAGATGAGTAAGCCCGGCCTGCCTTTGCAACAGCCACCCCAAACAGAATCAGGAGCCAGAAGACAGCGATTCCCATGGATTCCTTCTGATCCTTGTGGGGCAGGAAAGCAGTGTCAGCATTAGGTGGGTATGGGAATACAGCTCTGCCTTGCCCTGCAGTGACCTGACTGGGCTTTCCCAGGTTGGAAGCAATCTCCAAAATATGCATATAAAGCAGCTGAAAACTAGAAACTTGGCTGACAGACAGGCTACATGACATGCCTACATCAATACATTCATGCTGGCGAGCAAGCCTCGTTAAAATTCACTCCCATCACAGCCAAATCACCAGCACCCGACATTTAGACAGCCTCACAGTACGCCAGGGGAGACAGGGAAGAAAAGAGGATCCAAGTATCCCACCACTCTGCAATTTGATTAGTAAGAGTTGGGCCCATCACACACGACCAGAAACTAGAAATGCCACATGCAGATAAGCCATGGCCCTTCCTTCACCAGAATCATGCCTCTGACCCCTCTGACAAGCTGAATCTGCTGTGGGACAGATACAAGCCTGAGTCTCTGCACCTTCCCCAGCCACTTTCTTCACAGCAAAAGCAGAGGAAAAGTCACCTCACCACAACTGGAAGGTTTGTGCATGTGCAGGTGTGCCAGGCTTGGTCTCAGATGAAAGTTACTTACTGTTGCACTCCATCATAAGAGAAAATCCAGGCTCTCTCATCTTTATTTAAGCAGCCACTGCATTGGAAGACAAGTATTCTCTTACTTACCGACTGACAAAGAAGGGCGTGAAGCATTTCTCACTAATGTGTTTTAGAAACAGCCACTCCTCTACAAACATTTGCATATTTACACCAAGTGGGCTACATTTTTTAAAGCACAGGTTTTCCCCAGCGTATTTCCTTTCCTTTTCAGTTGTCAGGCAGAGGTGGGGAGGTGCTGATCTACCCTTTGATCTGATGGGGAACAGGAGAGACGAGGAAGAGACAGAAGAGGAAACTGTAGGAGCACTAAGTGAGACCACACATGTGCCTCTGTGCCCATGACATGAGTGAGCTCTCACCCAGGGCTGGCTCCCTCCTGCCCACATCTGGCTATCGCCCACATCTCTCTCTCACCCAGGTTGCTGTGCCTGTGCACAGCTGCTGTACCTGCTCACAGGTAGGCTGACGGGGGAGGGAGTAAGTCAAAGAAACCACTTCCATCTCCTGTTGCAGAACACGGAAGAACACCCAGTCTCCTCGTATAACTGGGAATATAAAATCTCTCAAAGTTCAAGATCAGCATGCAGAGCACTAATATTCTACTAAGCTGTTCAAATATGAAGTTATTTAGGACCAAAAATTAGTTTGGTCAATGCAATAGCTTCCTGTGATTGTTTAGTTACTCAAATCTAATATCTGAAGCTCCATTTAAGGGAAAGCTTCACACATTGTTGTGGGTATTGGAAGGAACTTCTGGGGGCAGGATTATTCCTAAAATCCAGATCTTGGCTTGAGTGCTGGACAGCATCCTGGAAAGGCAGTGAAGAGTCCCCAGAGAGAGGGCAAGCCCGTGCTGCAGTGCACTGCCAGCCTCGTTTCCCTCTGCAGGATAACATCTGTCTCTCTGCAATTGCACAATTCAAGGACAACAGGTTTCGACTGGAAGACCAAGCTTCAGCTTCTGGGCTGTTCCTGCTGAACCACCCGAGGAGAGGGCACAGAGGTTCTGAAAGGCCTCTGGCTGGGAAGTTCAAAATGACTTCGTGCCTTCTCCAAGGCAGAGGAGAAAGGCCATGTGCAGCCAGGAGCCAGCCAGGGAACTCAGGAGTGTTTACACTCTGCTGTCACTTTAATTGGCCATAATGGAGATGCCAGACTTCATCATATGCAGGGTCCAGATCCAAGCACTCCTTTTCACAGGTCATTGTTTAAGCTCTGGAAGTTTTAGCATTAAAAGGCTTTAGCAGACTGCTAATTTGATCCTCTAAAGAAAGTAAAAACAAAAAGCTCTTCCTTTTACTTTGAAGTTGTGTCCCATCGCTCCCTGAGCTGCTCCCCACTACTGGACTATCATACACTCATCAGCCATCACTGGAGGGTCAAAGCAAGGAGAATCCCTTTGCAGATGAAAAAACATCCTAATTTGCAGTGTTAGGAACAAGAGTGCATTACCTTCAGCACATCAACCAGAGTTCAGATTTAAACCCACCACATCGTTTGGCACTTTCTTCCAGCATTGCTTAAGGCACTTTTACCTCTGAACTGCAAGACAGTTTCCTCTTTCTTTCACATATCTAGAAAAAATGGTGTGACGTGGCACCATGCTGACACATCACAAACATCACTCAGGAAACTCCCAAGTTTCCACTGCCTGCTACAGCAAGAGCAGAAACGAGATCTAACCACCTGAAAAGTCTCTGGTAACATTTCTAGAGTGAAATGCTTGTGACTGCGCAAGCTGCCAGACCTCCTCAGAGTGCTAACACGGCCCTTGCCACAGAGTGAACTGCTGGGAAGCCCACAGCAGGTACCCCCTGCCACCCCCTCCTCCCGGACAGAGCACCCTGCTCAGGCAGCTGTATGTTCAAATGAGCTGTGGGCAACTCAGCATCACCTTCGTGTCGTGTGTGGGAGTGCTGCAGACCTTGGTTTATAAAAGCTAGTATACAACTTAAAAAAAATACTCATATTTGCCTAAAAAGATCTGCAGAGCAGATAATACATGTGACATAATGAACCCTCTTGAGAAGCCTTTGCCTTGAGATGAGACAATCTTATTCTATTTTTAAAGTCAGAACGGCAGTAACAGGGAGAGAGGACAGAAAATGTCAAACTCTCAGCAGGGTTTGTTGCCTGGGTCTGCGGCTCAGCCCCTGCTGAACCTGCCAGCAGGGCCATGAGGACAGCTCTGGCACACTGGGGGCAGCAGCATTCACCATTCCTTTGACAGGAACACTTGGTGGCAAAACTGTGCCCTAGGTTGTGTCCTGGGTGCCCTGGCCACATGTCACAGCATTCCTCACACAGCAAACACAGAGCTGCAGCTCATGGTCAAAGGCACCCCAAAGACCCCCCAGTACAGACCAGTCTTAAGACCAAGGGTCCCAGGAATGGTCAGATTACATTACTTTGAAGCAATGGTACAAGTGAACACCTGTGTTGTGGCAGAGCTGGAGGCTGCTTTCAAAAAAATGTCCTTATGCCTAAGGCACAGTTCAGCACTCACTTCTCAGTTCAGACCCCTAATTAACCAGCTCGAAGTTACAAGATGCTCTTTGCCAGTGGTGGTTGCTGCTCAGGGGACAGCTGAGCTCACACGCCAACATGTTTTCCTTAACCAGCCTCAAGGTCACCCTGCGGGGCCTCAATAAACAACAAAACCCTTGCATCACACTTGCCCGGGTGCTGCAGGCACATGGGCAAGAGCTCCCTGAGCTGACTTAGTGCTGCCCCAGCCCCTGGGTGAGGAGGAGGAGGAGGAGGAGGAAGCACCTCCTGGCACCTCCACAGCACCATTAGGCACAAACAGCGTGAAGAACAGGAAGAAGCTGTCCCAGGCAGGAACAGTTCTGCCTGTGTCTAAGCTAATTATTCACAGGAACACTGGTCAAACTCCCTTCCCCCAAGGAATTTGGAAACTATAATTTTTGCATTTATTTTCTATACTACTGCAAGTCTGGTCTGCAGCAAACACAAGGAAATAAAGCCATTTAAAGAAAAACGACGGAAAAAAAAAGATTTTTGCCTCATAACTCATACTTCTGTCTTGCCATCCACCCGGGTTAGATTACACTGCAGTCTCCAGCAGGGAGGGATGCTTGGGGAATGGGAGCAATTTCAGACCCCAAGAGGTAGAGAAACATCTCGAGTTTCTCCAATACAGTAAGAAGTCCAGCCATGCCTGATGAGGAGTAGTTTATGTTGGCAAGCAGAGGGAAAGCATTAAGGATGTGGCTTTGCTGTAGTTTATACAGAAACACTTCCCAGAGCTCATTGGTCACTGTGAATGTAGACAAGCCTAAAAAGTAATTTACTTCATGTTTAAGAAACATTGAAGCAGCTCTGAAGAGCTCCTCATTAGGAGAAGAAAGAAGTGCAGGACTTTGGCTGCTCTTCAGATGGTGGCTGGGCAAACCACAGGTTAAGGCATTTCTGCTGCAGGAATAACTGGAATTGCAGCCTTTAACTAGCAAAGACTGCAAGTGCTGAATTTTTAAAAAATTTAGTCTCCCCATCTATTCATAAAAGACATTTTATTTATTTTTAAACAAAGTCTTTCACATACCTGCTCTTCTTTCAGTGAAAAAGTGCTTTTTTTCCCTTTTTTTTTTTTTCAGTTTCTACAGTGAAGTTAAAGCATTTAGTTGCAGAAGGGCTGCCATGCACATCATCGAGTTCCACACATGACAAACACAAACTAAGAACCCACTGATCACAGAACCTGGCTTGGTCAATAAGCTGGTCAATGTACTGATTTACACAGTAAATAGACATAGGCAGGAGATACCTTTGAACCTGCACAGACAAAGCAGATGGGAACCAAGAAGAAATCCTTTATAAGATTAGGCTGCAAACTGAAAACACAAATCAAAGCAGAGTGATACACAGAGACCCCCTACCACTAACCAGCACTATTCTGTATTAGCTGCAACACAGTGCTGTCAGGAAGCACTTACAGAGCCTGTCCTGTGTTTGGTGCAGCAACCAACCTAAATGACTAAAGAAAGTACAAAAGGAGTGACATTATTATGCTGCATTTCAGAATTTTAAGGGGTCAGCTACATAAACATGGCGAGCATTTGAAGATATTAGTATTTGGATAATAGTTAATTCAGAAACAACCTATGATTAGTTTAATAGCCACTTAAAGTGTTTCACTAAGACACTATTTTAAAGAAAAAGTTAGCTCGATCAAGCTATGTTAAAGATGTAACAGCACTGGTTAATCAATAACTGGAGCAAAGCAATTCCATTACCCCTGCTATTCTGGCATGGGAAGTGTTTTGTTTTGCACATGGCATAGATTCCCCAACTACCCTGGTGGTTAAGAGCCCTGTCAAGACAATCACAGCTCAGAAACATCTGCACATCAGGTGGCTTCTGGGAGACTTGCTGCTGTGTGCAGTAATTCTTCAAATAACAAACTTGAAAGAAACCCATCACAAATGATTTTAAAACTGCTTGGAGGCTGTCACATCTTGTGTTGGATACAGCTCACGCTCCTCTTAGTTAGGGCAGACGCTGCCAAACAGCCAACAGAAATTCCATCCTCCTTCTGTGCCCAGTTGTAAGAACAATATCCCACACTTCTGCACATATTTGGTGGTGACACCAAGTCACTCTCCACCTCCCCCAAAAACTGGAGGGATCAGAGGCAGAAAAATAACTTACGTTGGAAAAGGGCAATCCAGTCCCATCACTGCAGCAATCCCCCCATTCACATGTCATCTGAATGGAAGGAAACTTTTCAACAGAAGTAGTTATGACAACATAGCAAAAGGGATCAAAATAATCACAAATTTTACTGGTATACAGGTAATAATATAATATACTGGATACAGGTACCATTGAGTTCACATTTAGGGAGTCTATTATGAACCCATTTCAGAAGTTTTCTCCCATCTGTGCCTCCTCCTTACCCACAGTAGATAAATCAGCCGAATACCATGAGAATAAATAATTCTCTCTGTCCCCCAAAGCCACCAACCTTAAAAATCTGCCACAAGAAATGAAAATACTGCTACTACCAAAGCTTCAACATTAAAATTCCACCTCAAAATCAGCACAGCACAAAGCAATGAGGGCGCCTGCCTGCCCTGGGATCTCTAACCACACGTCACTTTTGCCTAACAGAAAAGCACAATTGCCCTTCTCCATTTCAGGGACACGACGAACTCCAGGCCAGGAACTGCTCACATCTACAAGATCTCTGCTGTGAGCTGCTTTCATATGCTGCCAAACACATCTCACACAGGCCCATCGGGGGCAGAACCACTTCACCCACTGCACCAGGGCAATGCTGGTCCCACACAAGGGCTACAGGCAGCATCTGTAGTTCCAGCACAGGCTGTCGTGACAGCCACACACTGACCACAAATCATTTTTTTCTGCCTATGTCACTAGCATCCCGGAGCCAGCAAATGCATTCAGAACCACATTTGGGTATTAAAAACATTCAACAATAAGTAATGGCAACCCAAACACATTGCCAGCACCACAGAAAGTAATTACAGAGCAAGCCCCCTTGCATTCATCCTTCAAAAGTACTTGTTTTTCTTTCTTTTCCCCGTTTAAAGGTTTAAGTCCCAGGTATTTGGGCACCTCCAGGTTACAGAGCTGAGAGCTGGAAGAGGCTCAGCTATGCAGGAAGACATCTGCTTCTTCCCCTACACACCCATTTCACCCCACACAGCTGCTGACAGACACATACGCTTTTAGATTTTCCCGTATAACAACATCCCCAGGACCCGCTCACTTCCATAGCGAGCCCAACCTTCTAGCACACACATCCCCGGAGCGAAAATCCCCTCCTTCAGCAAACAAGAAAAAAAACCCAGCAGATTTCGCTCTACCTGCAATTTCATGCATTTCACGAAAACGCCGATACCGCGCCAAAAACACCAGCGATGCTTTCCCCCCTCGGTTCTGGATCCCCACCGGAGCAGAGCGGCCTCACGGATCCCCCTGCCATCACGGATCCCCCTCTCCTCACGCCGCGGCCCCGGCGCGGGTTCCCCGGAGGGGCAGAGCGAGAGCCCGCGCCGGAGCTGCGGCGTGGAAAACCCCCAAATCCCCGCCGCAAACTTCCTCCTCACCCCGCAGGAGACACCGCTCGGTTCCCGCCTTCTCCTCCTCCTCCTCCTGCCGGGCTGCCCGTACCTGGCTCGGCGCCGGGAGGTCGGTGCCGTCCCCACGCCCCGTCCCCGCCCCGCGGAGCGGGAGGGCGGGCGGAGCGCGGGGGACGGCGGCGCGGCCCCGCGGGGCGGGCAACAGTTGGAGCATCCCCGCCCCGCCGTTGCCGGGCGACGCGGAGGGGCCGGGGCCGGGCCCTCGGTACCCGAGGAGCCGCCGCCGCCGAGCGCGGGGTCCGGGCTGTGGGCGGACAGCGGCGGGCGGGTCCCCGCCGCACGGGCTGTGTGCGGATGGGTGTTGCGCTCCGGTGGGTGTGAGTGACGCGCGCTCGACCCCTCTCCTGGGTTTAGTCGTAGTCACTCGGTTTTGCTCAAAAATAATGCGGTATTGCTCAAAATTATCTGTTATTAAAATTATGCGCAATTGCTAGTGAGAGGGGAAGATGCCTAGGGTTCCTGAGGAATGAAATGTGGCTTAAAACCCGATTAAAACCCGATTAATTCTCTCTATATTATATAATGATATATTATATAACTTTGTATTATATATACAATAAAATTGATGTAATTATATGTTTATTGTTTATATATTTACATATTTCTATGTAATGTATATGTTTTTATATAATTATGTGTGGGTAAATGGCACAGCTTGCCCAGAGAAACTGTGGATGCCCCATCCACAAGTGTTCAAGGCCAGGGTGGACAGGGCCTCCCCACCCCAGGGTTATAGACAATCTTCCTGCAGGTGGTGACTGTTCAGGAACACATCTGAAATGGAACAGAAGAATTTTTACAGACTGATTTTGGATTTCTCATATTTCCTAAGTGAAGGGGTTGCAGTAGCAGGCGCTGAGGGCTGTCAGGTCCCCAGGCAGGGACGATCTCTGGGGACATCAGGGTTCACAGGGGACAGCCTCACCTGCCTGATGTACCCTCATTCCTACAACAGAGTCAACACATGTACAGCCTGCCGGCGATGGTGACAGGCTAAAGCACCCTCAGTGTGCTCAAAGCAAAACAGATCCTGTTAGGAAGTGATGTCTGTTTTGTCCTTGATTTTAATCCCTTTAGTTACAAGATAATGAGAAGCAAAACAAAAAGGCTGAGAACAGTCACACTGACTTTGTTATTTTATATTCACTCTACTTCTTGGAAGTTGTGTAACTTCCTTTTTTGCAACACCTCATAAGAGCTGTGTTTACTGTGCTGTCTGTGCTAATAAAGGAAAAAAAAAGAAAGAAAATATATTTCTCTGGCTTTGCAGCATTAGACTACAAGGCAGAAAGGGGAATACAAAAAAAAAAAAAAAAGTTTCCATAAAATTTCTATCTGGGAGCCAAACCCTGCCCTTATTGACTGTCACAGTTGTCACTGCTGTGTCACACATAGAAGGAAACACCATCCTGCAGATTCAGCCAGCAAACAAACACCTCCCTCCCAACTGTAATGGCACTGAAAGTCTCAAAAAAGGAAAAGGAAAGAATCCCCAGCCATTACCCTGCCATTTGATCTGGCCATATTCCAAAGCCTGTCTTTAATGTCACCTCCAGGTATTTCAGAAGGGGCAAAGCTCTTTGGGGTGTACTTTTGAAACAGTGCTCATACAAGGAGTTACCAAGATGCTGTAAATGTAAATCGCTGAAAGATCACTTAAGTACTTTATACTTCTAAAATATTTTGGACTTTATTGTGTCCAAAGACAGAGCGTTTTCCAGAGAGGCCCAAAAGTTACTTGAAGCAAGGGATAAGGAAATTCTCAGAAAACAGAGCAAAGCAGGCAAGCACAAACCCATCTACCAGCGTAACATCTCATGTCCCATGTATTCCTTGAACCTACCCTTATTTTCATCACACCCAGTGACTCCTAAGTGTAAAACATTGCTGTTCAACAAGCAAAAGAAGAGAAAGAAATTAATCAGACCTAATTCTTACATATATGCAATGCTTAAAGAAATTCACTGAACTTGACTCTTTTTGCAGTTCATTGAAAGAAAATGAAAATAATTCCATCTCTGCTGAGCACAGAAGTTTTGGAAGGGTGGGGGATGCCTGAGGTTTAGTGTAACAAAGTGTAACAGCAACAGATGAAAGCCAAGAGCAGCTTCAGCCAGCACAGACTGCCGTCCCCACGTGTGCAAGGAGGTCATTGGGACTCGGCAGGGCACAGCTTGGGGCAGGTCCCTGCACAAGGGGACTCAGCAGACTCTGGGCTCCCTGCAGTGGCAGTGGGGCTCCAGAGCCTTCCTGTTCAGGGGCTCTCCCGGGAAGCTGAGAAGCTGATAATGAACGGTGCAACAGGAATCAAAACCCCTTCCCCAACATCCTCCTATTCATTCATCTGAATGAATGTGAAAACAATTTCTACAAGACAGACTCAGGGACAGACAACTTCACTGCTTTTTAAATAGGACACTTCTAAAATTTGCTTTTCCTTTTAGTATTCAATTTGAGAGAGACAGTTGTATGTCAGGGGCTCACTGCAGAATAAACAATCATACATGAAATAATTACCTGCATGGTACATTTTGTAATTGTTTCCTGAAAGATGTGTTTGTATTGTTACACAGATCAGGCACTACTATGAACATCATGAAACCTGACAATTACAGAACCATTACCCAACACAGATCTACTTTCAACAGCTTGTGATGAGAAAAACATAAAATAAGCATTAAACAGATAAAGCAGCAATAGTTAAAATTAATATTATAATAGAAATGTTAAGAACATATGCACAGCTGTGTGGTACACCTGCTGAACACCCTACTCAGTTTGCTACCCAGGGCTTTGATATTTATTACACAGTAATAATTGAGAAGACACAAATATCTCATTGATAGATGCATTTCTCATAAAGGTCCTAGAAAATATATGGACTTAAAACAATCACTCCTCATTAAGGACCGACTGTATAAAATCTTCATTAAGTAATAACCCTAGCTATAATACAGGTTTATTTCTCAGTTCATTAAAGCTAAGCCTGATTAAGTAGAGATTGTTATAAGCTGCCTTTGATCTCCATTGAGACAAAAACCTTATTTTTACACATTTCATGGTAAAGTGATAATTTTCTGTTTAATATGGTTTAAGGTTTGTTTCCTACAAAGGGAAAAGCAGAGCACGCTGTCATGGCTGCGGCTGGGCAGGTGACCGTCATGGCTTCTCTTGAAGGAATGAGGATTAATTTTGGGAGTGACACAGGCCTTTAAGTGCTTCATGCCTAAGAGCAGCAAGGGTGCAGAGGAAGGGTGTCTGCATGTCTGCCCAGGACAGCAGCTTCCGCTTGGTGCAGCTGCAGCTCAACTGAGTCAGCGCCACGGAAGGAGAGCTTGCGTGATAGGTTTTTCCCATTGAGACTGGAGTCTATTCTCCTGTCATGATTTCAGGCAGCTGAGGAATTTGTGCAGGTTAGTGACTGCTCAGATGACCACAGACACTGAAATGTGCTCCAGGCTTTGTGTGTGGTTGCAGAGCAGGCTCTGCACACTGATACCCTCTGAGCACAGTATTTGTGACCCCAGCAGCAGCAGACTTGCTGCCTTTCAGAGGAAAGCCCTTCAATGCCTGCACTCATCCAGTGCCATAATTGCTGGACCCAGGGCGTCCCTTCACACCCGGGTTCCACCTAAATTCATCTTGTTTTTTCCAAAGTCCCACCCTCCATATGCCACTTGTATTAAGTGTACCTGCAAAGTACCTGTGATGAGTCCTGTCCAGGGTTTGAGCATGGTGACAAGTAGCTGTCAATGGAGAGTAAATTTTATCCTCATTACCACAGGAAAGAAAGAGATTGGCAAAAGGATGCTTGGCACTGCCAGATCCTACAGATCTCCCAAACAAACACTATGCATCCTGAAAAAGGTGCTTGCAGAAGCATGCCAGAGAAAATCTGGGGAAAATATTCGTTATTTGGGTGATTAGAAGAAGATTGCTGAATATATCACTGAGTGCCTAAATCAAAATCCCAGCTGTCCCCTTCCCTTTGCAGGTGGTGAGGTCGGAATGCAGCAGGGAGCTGGAATGAGATGATCTTTAAGGTCCCTTCCAACCCAAACCATTCTATGATGCCATGACTCTATGATTTCCAGTAGCACCCAGAGTGCCTGCTGAAACCAGAGGCTCCTGGCCAGGAAACCCCAAGCAGGGCACATCATTGAAAGGGCTGATGGCAGGGAAACCTGCTGATCTGGTACAAAGCACTGCAGTTTCTCTGGAGCAGTTCTGAACAAAGGCTGGCACCTCCTCTGCTGCTCCAGAGGCAGAATCCTTCCTCTGCATCTCACTAAGGCATCACTCACAGGCGAGTCACCCTAATGACAAGAAACTGGAGCTGAAATGTGAAGAACAGAGACTAATTAATAATGAAGGTAATGAGATCACCAGAATATATATACACCAAACCTGCATCTTAATTATCTCATGAAAACTGGCAACTCCAATCATGCTTCAAAAGCCTTTAATCATGCTCTCTCTGATGAATATTGGTGGCTGTTTTACAGAGACTTATGTAAAAATACCTTTTGTGTAGGTTTTTCCCCTACAATAAGAGCTGGCCAAGTTACTACTGTGTGTAACTGCTCTGCTCCAAAGTGAGATATCTCAGACTTGTAATTACAGCTGGTCTGATCTTCATCTCATCTACTCTCATCTTATTTTGGAGTGCTTCCTTTGAAGGAAATGCAGTAAGACTGGCGTGAGTTACTGCAGTATTATTACGAATCCCTTTTATTATGACAGAACAAACCAAGAACAATCCCTAATTAAGGCAGTTTCTGCCAAAACACAGGGAGCATACAGTCCCTGCCCCAAAGACCTTGCAATCACAACAGTCAAAGACACTTTGAGGTAGGGAAAAGAGGACAGAATGAACTCGCTCCCAACTACAACTTGTTCCCATGATTTAAGGGGAAGTCAGGAGGAGGCTGAGATAGGATGAACACAGGACAAGCACAGAGCAGGGAAGCTGAAGACTGCAGAGGGGGCAGAAACAGGCTGCATTTACAGCTGGCAAAGCCTTTCCAGAACTTTCTGCAGTTTCTTCCCTGCCCTCCCCATCCCTTCATCCCTGAACAGGGTAAGGAGATCAGCTCCAAACTACAGCTACAGGGAACACTGCTCTGGGTGCAGCAGGCATAGCTCAACCCCTGCTCCCACTCTCAAAAAACAAAACCCCAAATGCCTGCAGAGAAGCTTATTTTAGTAATTAAGGAAGCAGCAATTTAGACTCTACACCACGGGGGTCTGCCCTCCCCATGACCTTCAGAGCAGAGAGCTTGCTTGTGTCCTGTCCCCAGGAAGGCACATCAAACAGCTTGGGTCAAGAACAGGGCTCGCCAGGGAAGGTCTCTGTGCAAGATGAGAGCACCGAAGGCAGGAGGGGGTGGCTGAGGGCCCATGAGCATCGATTCCTTGGGCCTGTAATGAACTTGGGCCCGACTCTGTGACATGCAATTACAGCATGAAGACATTTCAGGAGACTCACCCACTGCTCTCTCCAGAGATGAGCTGCTTGTAACCTCTCTGCCATCAGTACATTATACTTTGGCTGCTTAATGAGGCGTTTGGAGGGATTTTCTGTGTTCCTCTCCAAAACCCCTCATGAGGGACAAGTAGTCAAGAGCTGTGAGTGCAAAGGCCAGATGATGGCATAGGATACACATCCCCCTCTGAAAAGCAGTTTATATTTTGCTCATCACTGCAATGGTACCTTTAGGTTTTTCATATCAAGCTCTGAGGGCATCTCAGAATTGTAGCTGTGAATCCATGATTAAAGCACTTTGGTCAAAAGCATCACAAAAATACACCAGACACAAAATCTATTCTATTTAACCTTTGTCAAAGTGATCAGTAATAAAAAAATAAACCAAAACAGGGTACATGAGGAAATTCAAGTGAAAAATATGTAGCCTGTCCCTAAGAAATGGGCTGGGAGGACTCTGGAAGGGCATGGACACATTCACTTTGCTGACAAGAGCATAGAAAGGAAAGGGAAGTGTGAGCATCCCTCAGCCACCTCAGAGCTTAAACCAAGGTGAAGGCAAGTGGCTCCATATTGCACCAGAAAGATGGAATCACATTTACTCACCTGTTTCCACTGTGGCTGTAGGGAGAGGAAGCTTCAGTGCTTTTTTCCTAGCCAAGCAAGCAACTGACCAGGGCTCAGGTGAGCCTGGAGCTGCAGATGGAGCAGGGGGTTCTGACAGCCCTTCTCACACATGAATATGCTGGATTATGCTCTGCATAGTCTCTAGAAGACAGGCTGCTGCCAGAAGAACTTTTAGGGAGTTTCAGCTCTGAGCATGTTTTCACAACATGTTTTTAAGCTTTTAGTCCCTTCTCTGTGTAACATAACTGGTTAGCAGAGGAAAGGAAAAGAAAAAGAATCAGTTGGCCAGGATAAGAATAATTCATGCTCACCAGGGGCTAGTATTTCTCTCATGGCACATAGCAAGGCTGCAGAACAGAACATCCAAAAGCAAGAACAAACCTGCACTGAGCTCATGGGTGCAACTTCACTTTGGTCCTATTGCTCGTTTGCATTACCACATCTCTTTAATCACACAATTACACACTACTTCCCACTGGTCTGGATGTATTCAGGACCCTGGCTGGCTAGTGCTTGGCTTATCAGCAACTATTCAATATCTGCTTTAGTCTCTTGATCAAAGTGCAGCTTCATGTCTTATTTATGGCTACTACTAACAGCCTGCTCTGCAGACAGAACTATTTATTTCCCCCTAAGCTTTCCTGTGGTGTTCATCACTCTGACATCTGAGTGCTCTGCAACGATTAATTTATCTTCATAAAGTCTCTTCAAAATGAGAGAAGATGGTATTCCCATTTTACAGATCAGGAGCTGCTGCACAGACAGATTGAGGTCAAACATTTCCACTCATGATAGGTTCTAGTATGAAATGTCTCAGATCTAAATTTTTTTAGATACCTTCAAATATAATGCCAAAAAATAAAAACAAACAAGGTTTGAGTGTTCAAATAAAACTCTGACTGGCTTCTTAGAAAGTCAGGTATAAGAACAAAAGAGGATTAGGGACTGTAAATGTTGGTTACCAGGAAGAAGGATGAAAACTTTCTGACCACCAGTCTCAGGAGCACTGAAAACCAGTACAGAAAACCCATGTGAATGTAAAATGCATTAAGAGCCTTTGATGAAGCAGCAGAGTATACCTTAAAAAACTAAACACATAGGGATGTCCTCAGCAGCTTAGGACACAGGACCAGATCCTGAGAGCACAGTTTAGGGTAGGAGGAATTGCAGGTTCTCTCCACTTCTTGACCCACTGAGCATGGAAAAACCAGAAAGCTTTGTAGTGTAGAAGACCACCCCGGGAAGGAAAGGTTTAGTTTTATCACTGTGTTAAAAGCATCTGTGGATCAAATATGCCAGTATCACTTTACAGCATGAAAATGCCGCCCAGGGGACTCTCAAGACTCATCTTTTTAAATGCTGATACCTCTTTGTCAGTTTTAATAAAAGACAGCTACAAAAACAAAGTGGGCCATGTGGTCTCAATGAAGCAGAGACCATGGCAATCAATAACAGAAACAATCTGCACTTACTCTCTGGGAGAATTTGCTTTTAGCAGCAACATTTCTATAATAAGACATCATTCAAGAGCTCCCTTCAATTTTTCTTGGGACAATGAGCCCACTGTGCCCAAAGCACATCTGTGCTTATGGAGATTTGCAAACCAGGACAATGTTTAGACTGATAACTTGGCCATGCACCATATGATGATAGATCACAGCTTGCAGGACTTTGATCCTTCCTTTTCTGCTCTCAAATGGACAGTTTTCTATCTCAAAAGAAAACTTCTCTGTCAAAATGTTGACTTTTAATGCAACATAGACATTAGTTTCTGGTTCACCTTATGATCTCTTTCACAGAAGGCCTCACAAGTGCTCACAGCTCTGCCCAATACAAGCTCCTGTCTCCAGCCCTGTTTTTTAGCAGATGAATAAGGTTAGGAAAGACAACAAAACCTGGGGAGAAGAGGGACATGGAATTTAAAAGAAAACATTTTTCATTTGCTATGCCTGAAAGACACCAAACTGTGCCACAGGAAATGCTTTTTAGTTGAGAATCCTGATACATCTCAGGCCCCAGATTGTGTCGGATTTAGCTCATCTAAATTACATTGTAGATAAAAGTTTTATTTGTTTGGAAAATTGCATCTGAGACCATGAATCTTTTCTGTCTTATCAATCCAGTGCCATCTTCATATAGCACATATCTAGTAATGGGACTCCTGAACCAGCTGGTCATCTATCCCAATGCTCCCAGTACACTAGTGTCACCAGGGGAAAAACACTCATGGGCACCAGGTGGCCTTGGCTCAGCCCCTGGCACTGACAGCTGTGGCCTCTCCATCCAGGCTGAGTGCAGAGTTGTTTGTCAGAGGGATGAGAAGGTTGCAAAACGCAGGAGCTGAACTGTTTGCTGTGTTTGGCCATTTCCTCCAGGTCATGGTGTGATTCTGCCTGGGCTCTGCCGTCTCACAGTGGCCTGTGACCTCTGGCAGTGCCAGCACTGACCCCTGCAGGGCCCTCCCTGCCAGCTGAGCTTCATCTTCCTGTCACCTGTGGCCAGGCAGTGACAGCAGTGTGACAGCCCCCAGCCCCTGCAGTCCCGGGGTCTCCATGGATACAAGAGAGACATGAACTCGTCTGGCTCCTGTGGCTTTGCACTTCAGTGACATTGCTGCACCCCTTTTCTTTCACTTTTGGCTCTTTGCTTCACCAAATGAGGAACCAGATGTTTCCAGTTCCCTCTGATGGAGAGACACTGCCACAGTTGTAAGCAGGGAGCTGGACTGTCAGGCTAAACCTGTTTCAGTAAGTAATGTTCATAAAATCATTTCAGTCCAAGTTGCAGCTGCAGTAAATTTGTACATGCCTGGTTCAGGATTACTTTTGTGTTTAGGATCTTGGATCATGCAGAATGTCAGGAATGGGCTCAATCACTAGTTCTATCCACAAACAGAATTCTCATTTTTTGATATGGCTAAAAAATAGCAACCACTAAAATATTAACGTACAGATGGAAAACCCCCACTACCTCCTATAAGTATTGCCTACAAAGCATTTCAGATGCATGGTTGGATATTACCAAGGGAAGGCAAATCTCAGTAAGAAACAGACAGATTCTAATTTAAAAGTTACACAGGGACAGTCTTATCATCTGGAACATGAATTCTAGCCTTAACGACTCAGTACAGACATCAAAATCATCCAATTTCCAACCTGGGCCATCCCTAGCACATTCCTTTACCTTTGTGATTTGTGGCTCCTATTCATCACCCATCTCCATTCATACTGAAATCCAGCAAGCCAGGTACTTCCATGGGCTCTGTACTGCAGCAGCAAGAAACAGGAAGTCAATTTTCTGTGGCACCGGAGAATGGCAACTCAATGCTTTCCATGACATCTCATTTTGGTGGCTTTTAATCTTGTCCCTGAGAGACAGAGCTGTTGTGGCCACTGCTGGTTTGAGGCTCTTTTTTGCAACTCACAGATATATAATAGGCAGAAGTTCCGTGGGGAGAGGGAAAGGAAACAAGATTTTTGCATGGTGAAAGTGGTGCTTTGGAAAAAGCTCCCACAACTCCAGTGAGAACCTCTCCCCCCACAGAATAAAAGAGAAAAGGTAAATTTTTATCAAACCTTGCAACCAGAATTATACCCTCTTCCTCCATGCCACCCTTGCCCAGCCAAATCCAGTCAGATCCCTCAGTATTTTGTTCTGGTCTAAGCCAAGACCCAGATTTGAGGCTCACAGGGGCACAGCACTGTTCAGAGATAAGCCAGCTGTGTGAAAACCTGGAGTTAGGTTTTCAACAGAGTTTTCAACTCTCAACAGAGTTCAGTGAGCATCGAGAGAGTTCACCTAGAAATGGAGCATCTGTGAACCACCAGTTGTTCATGGGGACTAATGGACTTGCCTTGCTCCCCAGTTATTTTTACTTCAGAAGTACACAACAATGCTTAGAAAACTCTGTCTTGATACTGCAGCAAACAGCCCTACAATGACTTTGACAAAATAACTCCTAGCGCAGATGAGAAAGCAACAGGGATTTTTCTTGTACAGTCATTCTGTGTTCTGCCCTTTGCTCTGGCCCAGCCAGCTGGAGCCTCTCAGGGCACAAAACCCCCAGGATCCCAGACCATAAGGCATAAAAACATTTCTGTGCACTGATTGCCTCCTCACAATAACCTCATTATCACAGCTGTCAGTCACCAGGACAAACCAGTCACTAGCATAGGAACCACTGATAAGGGATGCTCACCCTGAAATGCACTTGCTGCCTGGAACAACACAAGGGACGGCAGCTTTAGCACCACAAGAGGCTCCTCCAGGCTAAAGTAGAAGGAGGTGTCCTGTTCCTCCACTGCAAGGGACTGGAGGGGGTCATATGAAGAGATTCCCTTTGGCTCTGTCACGCCATGGGACTGGCTCAGTGTGGAATTGTTCAGCCCCTTCAATTCCACACTGAGCTAGCACTCACATGGAGATAATTGTTTATATCTTCTAGATTTATATCCCACAATGGTGATGACCTGTGATCAGGCTGGAAAACGTAAGGGCCTTTTTTCTTACAGATTTTCCAGCACATAAATCTTGTATCCATGTGCTATCCTGTCTTAAGTGGCTCTCCAAAACCACCATCATTAATCATTCACCTGGTACATGATCTCTCTATTTTATCCAAGTCCTTGATGTACTGATAAGGGGTGGCTACAATCCTGACCATGCCAATATAAGGCTGGATCACTCATATCCAGTTCTGACCTCAGTATTCCTCAGCCACTGCTCAATACAGTGGTGCTACAGTGAGAATTTAATCATGATTTATAAACCTGAGTAAGTAAAACGTTTTTATCAAATTTCAGAAAAATGCTGTCAACATTTTAAAGTCGGCAAAAAATCGTTCCCAAGGCAAGAATTTTCAATAACTTACCCTGAACATACATTGCCTGAGCCAGAGACTTTAACAGATGGACTCAGAAAGCTTTTTTAATATTGGCTATTAATAAGTGCAAATGTTCACAATGACAAATGCAATGTAATTTTAGTCTGTACTGGGACAGTAGCCTGGTCCTCATCAGCACTTTTTGTCAAACTTTCCTCTTTCAGAGAAACCCCACCTGTAAGCCTGAATGAACAGGCACACAATCATGAGCTCTTTCTAGCCTCACCTTGCTGTTTCACAGTAAGGTCTGTAAACACTCACACTGCTCTGACTGCCTGCCAGGTGTGTCTCTGCTTCTATCTTGTCTTATTTCTCTCCCAGCATTCAAGAATGTTATTATAACTGAGATTGCTCAGTGACTGTAGCTTAGTTAACCTGGAATTATCCAGTGTAAATCAACTCAGCATCAGGCTTTGCAGCTGAAATGAATGGATAACTCATGATACTGTTAAGTAGGAGGAACAGGCTGTGTACTACAAACATCACAAATGCAAGCGTCTTTCATAAAGTCAATTCTTTTGTTGTTATTTGTCAGAGTATAAACTGGGCAGCAGTGAGGAGGGAAGGGGTGGCTGTGAGTCGTCTGTCCTCAGCAGCACATGTACAGGGTCCCAGTCAGCTTCTGCCCTTGCTGTGTCTTTAACTCCCAGCTCAATACCTGGGGCACAGCTACACCAACACCTCCAAAATCCTAGCACTGTGAACTGCCCCACCATGCTGTGAAGCCTGGCTGCAAGCAATGCAAATATTTTGAATTGGATTCCTGTGGCCTTTTCCCTGGGTGACACACACACTCTTAATGGTTCCCAGAAGAACACTGTGGTAAACATAAACTGTGATAAGCTTGACAAATGCCAGCTGACGTAAAATGGACCCATTGTGTGTCTTTAACTGGAAGCAGTCAGAAACTCACACCTTGAGTTTGTGGTTTCTTCCAGATCATTGCAATAGTTTCTACATATCACAAGTTTATTCCAATGGAGGGTCATTTTTAGATAGAGAGGACCAGAAAGGACACGAGGAAACCTGGGGTTATTGCAGAGGGAGCCTGCACAGATGGCTCAATGCTGCTCACCTGCAATGCTGCTGTTTTGTGAACAAACAGCTGCACTCATTTCTCCAAATGGCCCAGGAGAAGCTTTTCTCACTCACTGGCCTTTTGGAAATGCTGTTGTGTGCTGCAGGGCAGACAGGGAACAAGGAAGAAAGTTCCACAGCAACACAGCTGGGATACCATCAGTGTAATTTCCTAACACCTGCACAAAAAGAAAGAGTGGTTACTGCCATTTCACTGCAAAGAAATATGACAGAGAGAGGCTGTGCCTTTAAAGGTGGTCAGACACCTTCCCACCCTTGAATTGCTTCTGTTCCATATTTGTGTGACAAAAGCTCAAATAAATACAGGCTTTGCTGAACAGCAGGAATACAGCCTAGGTGGCCTCCAGCCCTAAAACTACTTTCAAGTGACTTCTCCAACGTCAGACAAGAAAAGTGATAAAGTCAGGACTTGAATGGTTCTTTCCACATTCTTGCAATGCCACCCCCAGGACTCAGTGCAGTATCCTACTAGGATGGATGCTGCACAGGACTGGAATTACCCTTATCCTGGAAACATTTTCCTCAACTATTTGGCTCCACTCCTTCCCTCCTCCCTGAGTAATGGGCAAGGGTGGGGAGAGAGTATTTCACAATTAATTTTCTGCTGTGGAAGAGAGGATACATTTCCTTCTCCATCTGTGCTTTTGTTCACTGGTGCTCAGACAAATGGCTGAGCCCTGGGCAGCAACCTGGAGTGACAGCAGCGCTCTGTCTCCCCAGCAGACTGGACTCAGCTATTTGTGAGGCTGCCTCACTGGATCAACTGTCTCTCCTTCCCAAGTCATGCTGCCATTTTATCATTAAATCACTATTAATATCAAAACTGGAAGTCTCCCCAAGCCCTGAATAAAGTCCATCATGGAGTTCTCCAGTTGAAACCAATATTCCACCTGCTGCTCTTGGGAAAAGCAATGTGTTTCTTTGACATCCAACTATGCTAAAAGAAGCCATCCACCAGATAAAGGCAGCCCACAATGACTCAGTGAGCACCTGCACTTTTGCCCAAGCCTGGTCTGAAAGCTACTGGCATCAGTAGCAAACCTTTATTTCAACAGAGACACATTTGGCATTAGCCCTCAAAACCCTCATTCAGTTATACTCACTTGTGTTGGGTCCCAGCTACACTTCATGAACATCTCTGTTGCTTTAATCTCCCTGTTAGGTGCTGTTGTGCCCTGCCTGGGGACAGTGTTGATCCCATGAGTGCCTCCAGGCAGGCCAAGGCTTCCCAGGGCCAGGAGACAAGTTGGAAACTTCTGGTGCCCTTCATCCACCAAGCTTAAAGGGGGACAGGACAGGAAGTGTGTCCTACCAGACTGCTCTGCTCCTACACCTTCCTGAATGCTGCCAGCCCCTCTTTGCCAGGAATAAGTTTTATTTTCCAGGCTCACAGAGAATAAATTCTGCATTTTGGCACTTTCATGCACTTGTAAGTAGCAACTGATATGAAGTAAATGCTTCAGATACATGACTGAGTGGCAGCTCTGCCCGGAGAGTTTGCATTTGTACCTGTGCTGCAGACACAACTGCTCTGCCTGGAAACAGCATGGATGCTGCAGGTGTGGTTTAAGGCTTCATGCGAGTCTTGGGGGAAAAATGCCCTTCACCCCAGAGATAAACCTGCCCTCCTTCTCTTCAACCCACTTTGCAGAGCTGGCTCTGACCAGATTTCCATATCCATCTTCCAGATCTTTTCACTTCTCCCATGTTTTAATTGCTTCTGTTTTACATCTGGCTGACCAAAGCTCAAGAGAAACAAGTTCAAAGGCTTTCTCAAATCACAGTATAACAGTAGGTGGTCCCCCCTATGGCAACCACACATCTTAAAACTAGGAAAAAGGAAAATGAAGGAAATAATTGCAGTGTCTGCACAGGCCCCATGCTGTCAGTTATCCCTCATGGGGAGTGTCTGCTCCCTGTTTCCTTCCTGGTGGCTCAGCCCCAGGCAGGCAGAGGCAGCACTGACAGACTGACAGCTCAGGGATGGATCAGCACCATCAGTCACTCCTACCTGGTGTCCATCGTGACTGAAGATTGCCTACAGCTGCATGAATACAGACATTTAATGCCACTCCAAAACCTCAAGGTATTCAAGGCATTCACATGGACGTGACACAGCCCCTCCAGGAGTCCACATCACAAACGGTAGGCACAGGCACCGAGGAGAGAGGGTAAGAAGAGCCACAGCCTCCTTGGAGCCAGGCTCCTCATCTCATGTGTTGAGATGTGAACACCAATTCACTACCCGGCTGCAGTTTGTTGGGCTTCTTAGGCTGCCTGTGTGGCTGGAGCTAAAGATATTCCAGTCAGAGCCATCAGCCTTTCTATCACCTGAGCATGCCCTGAGCTGTGTGACCAATCCTCCCCTCAGCCCCTTCCTCAAAGTGCAAATGCCTTTCTCCACCCTAAACTCAGAGGAATGCACAAGACCTAGGGGATTGTCCTTTGAGGCTGCAGACACTGCAGGGACTCACCTGGGAACACCCCAAAGGCTACACAGGCTCCTCTCAAGACAGTTATTGGATTACTGCTTCTGGCTCAATGCTTTGTGCTTCAGGCTCTGCCAGACGGCTTTAATCAGCTGGTAATGTGACACTTCCTTCTATAAAGACCTGAGATCTACTTCCCTGGCAGCATGCCTTTTCCTCCAGGAGGTCAGCCTGCATCCCCGATTTCTCACGTGTTGCGACAGAGAGATAAAGAAAAAAAAAAATCAAAGCAGTTGTAATTTCGATGTAAGCCTGACAGGACATCCTGCTCAAAAAGGATATTTCAAGGAGCTCTTGAGGCTGGCTCATTTCAGCTTCAGACAGCAGGAGAGGCTGAGCTCAAAACTCTTGACTTACTCCAAATTCCCACTGGGTTTAAGTGCTTGACGTGATTAAGGAATGAGAAGTGAATCGAAAGAAATCAGAGGTGACACAACAAACCGTGGATACATATTTGAGTAGAGATGCACTGCAAAAGAGATGTTATCTACTAGTCCAGAAAGTTGACTGAATAACCTTCCTTATGAGATTTCTGGAGACGGGACTGGTGCTCAGATCTGGTGCTCAGATCCTAACTGCCCTGAAAGCTGCCCTCCAATTCTTACTTCCTTACTTTATTATGTAGTTTTCTTGTCCAACTCCCATCTTTCATCACTCTCCACACTTTTGCTAAGCCACACTCAGCAAGCAATGTCAAAAAATGTCACAGGAAAAAAGCCAGCCAAGGTGGTCCCTCCACAGCCATATGTGATCTTCACTTTGAAAAGTGTTAGAAAACATCCTGAGTGAAATACTTAATAATCAGGCTAAGAACTTGGACACCCCCATCTCACCTCCATGCACTGGTACCTTGCTGGGAGAAAGAGCTGGAGGCACCTCCTGCCCCTCTTTTTACCCAGCAGACAGCAGGATGAAAATATCTGGATAGTCTCTTATGCCACATGTGACCCGGCAAAGTCAGTCTTGTTATTGCTAGCATGCAAACTTTGTTGTCACTGCTTGCTACAAAAAAGCTTTAGTTGGGCATGAATGAAAGGCAATGACTAAAACATTGTATGAAATTGATTTAATAAGGTTCAATGATTGAAACAGGAAAGATTTTCCTTGACAAATTGTTACAGGCCAGATTCAGCCTTCTGTGACCAGCTCTGCTGTCAGCCTAATTGAAATTTGTGCAGTAAAGGGGCAACAGCTTTTGCTCTCAATTAACTCGGAAGAAAAGTAGAAATCTTTTCAATCCTTCTGAATTATCAGCCCTTTTTTCATCTGTTTGGGCTGGGGTTTTTTTCCCCTGTGTATTAATACAGCTATTAAGAATATTTGGGGATACCATAATTCACAACCATAATTTAGGACCATTAAATTGCTTTAAAAGCTAGGATTAGAGAACAGGAGAAAAATAGTATTTTATTTTGAGGAAGGAGGTAGCAATCTGCTACAAATACCACTTATAAGGGCTGCATCTAGTCCCAGCTCATTCTGTCACAGACTTCTGGCTGCAGATGGATTTGGATGTATCAAGTGTTTCCTAGATTTTGGTTACAGATATAAAAAAACCAATTCTGCCACTCTTGATTATACTGACCAGCACATCCTTTGGAATTACTGCTTAAGGCTTAACTGAACTTTGTGGGGAAAAATAACTCTTCATGGTAAATGAGTCCTTGAATCTGGATACAACAAAATTTGAGGCCAACCACACCTTGGATGAGGTCTGTATCATACGAGCTGAAGGCCACACTCCCAGGTATGTCTCGACATGCTGCTGACCCCTGCTTGCCCTGAAAGCAGCAACGTCTGGGTGTGTGTTGCTACCCAGACGGGGATCCCAACATCTTGAGCAAGCAGGAGGCATTATTTGGGCTCCAGGGAGGAGCAGCCACTGAAGCTGCAGGCGACTTTATGTGAGAATCTCCTTCTCAGGAAAATATCCTTATTAATAAAACAGTAGGGAATGCAGAAAAGCAGATTGATCTCAGAGTAAAATGTTTCTTTGGGAGTTCCCTGAGGAGTCAGTAGCAGCTTGTTATGGAACTAACAAGGCTTTTACTGCTGCAGCCATGTGAATGAGAAATATTTCAGTGTTAGGAGCAGCTAATAGAGGCACAAAGCAGGAAAGCTGGGCAAGCAGAAACACTGCCTTGAATAACAAAACTCACAGCTACTGGAAAACCTCCTGAAAGGTTCTGAGTATGAAACAATCCATGACCTAATTAGGTAGCACTGTTGCTGAAAAATAGAGGAAGGAACAGAAAGAAAGCAGGGGGAAGATTAAGATGAGACAGAGAGTCCTCAATACTCAGGAGATGAGTCCAAGCTGGAGCTGACCAAGCCTGACACTTTATTTAACGCACACAAACACTCCATGAGGGAGGAGGGAGGCACAGATGAAAGGAGACTTGCTCTGCGCTCATGGAAAGTCTCCTCATGGAGCACATTTTATGCACTGAGATGAATGAGGGAAACAGGAAACACCACAAGATGTTGGGATCTGGAATTAACTAATATCCATGCTGGCTTCTGCTATGAAAATACCACATTTTTCTCCAAGGGGAAAAAAATGGGTTAGGAATCCCTAAGCAGCCTTGTAGGGAACAAGTATTACAGTGAACTGGGCCACAACATGATAAGAATGTGATCTCTTCTGCATCTTTCCCACAATAATTCCCCATCAGCCATGGCAGAAGCACAGTTCAGAGGCAAACTGGCACCTCTGAGCCAGACAGAGCCCAGTTCATGTGCACAGGTTACTTGGGTGACACAAAGGAGATCTCTGCAGGAACAAGCTCAGCAATGCCAAAGCTACACTAAAGCCTTGAGGCCATCACACGAGGCTGCAGGGGAGTAATCAGAAATATCCATATGGATACTGCTGTGGAGTGCACAGCCTTTTCCAAGGCAAGAGGAAATCCCAAACCATCTAATCAACAGCAGACTACACCCAAGGAGTTCACCACACACCACCCCAACCACCATCTGCCCAAGGGAGCACAGGACACATCTCTCACTCAGCAGATTCTTTCTGAAACACTCAGATTCTTTCTGAAAAAATTACAGGCCAGACTCTCAATTACGGTGCACAGTGCTGACTTCAGTGAGATCTGCTGATTTAAATGGCAAGGTTCTGGTATCCCCCATGTGATACTGGAAATGGAGAAGAGCGGGGCCAGTCAAATCCTTGTCACCTCTCAGCCTGAGAGGTCCCTGACTCCGTCACAGCTGGCTTCCCACAGACACTGCTGTGAGCAGTTCTGGGCCAAGGAGAGCTGATGAGGTGCAGCAGCCTCATCTGGCTGCCAGTCAAGTATGACAGCCTGCACTTGAACTACACACTCATTCCAACAGGGAACCAAAGCTACAGGGATTTGGCCTGAGCATCAGATGTGTGAAGTCTTTGAACTAAGCTCCTTTAAACTCACAGTCTCCCCCACAGAAAGCATTTGTACAACTGCCTGATCAAAAAGCATCGAGTAATTGAGTCGTGACTTCCGTTTCTCTCACTGCAGTGTTCACTATTCCCAAAGAATCAGGTCTGAGTCCTTCACTCACTGTACTCTCTGACTAATCTGCTTCATCCCCACACCAGGAGCTGCTGCGAAGGGCTGCTGTTTCGGGGTGGGTGGCACCAGAGGGTCCCTGTCCCTGGCTGAAGGACAAGCAGGCACACTCAGCTGCCTGGCAGAAGCCTGAGTTACCACCCAGAGCTGATGGGAGCTTTGTTCCTCAGGATACAGCTTTAGGCAGCTGAGCTGTGAGAGAACTGCACATGAGGAGCTGTGCCACTGCCCTTGCCTTTCCCATGAGCAATACAGGTACCACTGCAGGGAGCTGGCCCAGCCCAGCCCTATGCTGTGCTGTGAGTCCCACAGCTCTACCCTGACATGTACCTCATAGGAACGTGCTTCTTCATAGGGTGTGCCACTATCTGTGCACAGCTGTGCCCCAAAACGCTTCAACCAGGAGTGCAAACATGCCTGCAGCCACTGCTGCTTGCATCAACGGCACAGGGAGAGGTTGCCATGAGCACTGAAGCAGCCAGTCATGCCCACCCACGCTAGTGCAGCCCACGCAGGGACATCACATGCCAGGGAGAAAGGCTCTGTGTGGGCTCGCTCTCAGTGCTCAGGGAGATCAGCTCCTTCCCTGAGGCCACACTGAGGCTGTGACAGAGGCTAGAGATGGATGCAGACACCCCTATCCTAAACCAGCCATACAACCACAATCATATCCTCTCCTCTGATTTGGGATAAATCTCCAGGTTTTCCACAATCACTTCTTACTCCACTAAAAGCAAACACAAACATTTCAGAAAGCAGAAAAGCTTGGTGAGAACGAAACCTCACAGTACATTCCAGTTCTGCCTAAGAAAATGGACACCTTAGAAAACAGGGGACAGCTCAGCTCGGTTTTTCTCTTCAAGCCTGCTTCAACACAGTCTCTGCCTCCAGTGCCCAAGGAGTGGGAATGGCTCCCTGTGCACTGCAGGGCTCCTGTTGCATCAGCCATGCAGGGGGAGATGAGCAGAGCCCGCGGGGCTGTCCCTGCTCTGCTGTAGGTACCATTGCATACACAATGCCACAGGCTCACCCTGGAAAGAACAGGCTGACAAAGGGGGAAGGGTCAGGCTCTGCTTTCCCAATCTCTAAGGTTTTCTAAGACTCGGCTCCTTCAGTCCCACACCACTCAGTGAATGGCTAGTTAAAGCAGCTTCACACTAATTGAAAGCAGGCTGCTGTATATTTTAACTGCTCGTTTTAGCCTGATTTTTATCCCTGAACTACAGCACGCTTAACAAAGATGACTTCAGAGGGAAGAAAACATTCCTTAATTTAAAATTGTACTTACTGAGAGTGACTCTGAAAGTCTCTACGGGAACTGCAGTGTCTCTAAAGCCCGTCTCGGCAGCAGCAAAGTTTTCTCTCTTGCCTTGCACAAGCGGGACGTGAAGCCAGACCTGGGACACGCTCCGTGTCTGTGCTGCTGCGGGCTCTCAACAGTGTATCGTTGCCAAGGCTCCCGGGGCAGACTCCAAAGCTTCCAGATCTCGCCCTGGCCAAGGCATTCCTAATCAAATGCTCCTTTCAGCACGGCCCTGGGCATCACACAGGGCTGGGAACAGCATCGTTTTCTTTGATTCAGGTAAAGATAAACTTCCATTAAGTGTACTCATCAGTTTAAAATATTGCTTATTAACAAAACATTTTCTATCTGGAATTGTAACCGATGTTAAAAACTATGTTAATTTTTTTTTTAATAAATAAACTTTCTGCCTCACCCCCCTGCTTTGAGCTGCTCTGAGATCTCAGAAACAATGGCAGGATTGAAGTCTGCCCCCAGGTTTGATGCTAAAATCTGCAGCTGAATCAGCTATTTCTGAACAACTGTAAGAATCCGCTATGCCAAAATGTCATGATCTGCAGGTAAATGATTCTTGATGGCAACACGGAACTCATGAAATCAACTACTGCGGCAACACACAATTAAACTTTTGCATTATGGCAACAGGTCCTGGACACTCAGCTCTCGTGGTGCCAAGGTTTTTCTCAAAGATATCACAGTCCAAAATACAAGACATGTGAAGTTTCTGAGAGCATGAAATAGTCAAATAAGAGGAAGACAGAAGTCTCAAGTGCAGCAGAAGCCAAACTTGTCTATCTGAAAAAAAGATGATCTCTCTGCTATTTCTCAAATCAGTATTACAGGTGGCCTGTAATACCCAGAGTATTACAGGAGTATTTTGGGCTCTCATCCTTTTGAATTTGCTGTCCCTTCATAACTTGTTAATTGTGTTAACGGCTATTCCGTATCTTAGTGGTGGCTAAGATGGAAAAGGGTCACAGAGCTCATGGAAGCCTGTGCAAAACCAGAAGAGGTGAACAGACATTTAAAAATCCCATTTTCCAGTGTTGCAGGTGATCCTAAATGCACCCAGCTTCCTTGTTCAACATTAATCTGTGTTTCTACAGGTAAGTCGACTACAATAAGAATGTTTACATTATGGAAGTCAGATCAAAGCATTTTAAAATTATCGGTATGACTGATGTGACATGTTTTTTTCAAACAGGTCTGAAAATTACTTCTTGAGTTAGGGTAGACAAAATTTTTCAGTATCTTTCAAATTTTAATGGTATAGAAAACATACTTCCTGCCCTTTTCTATAATTTAATCATAAACTAGACCAACTTCTGAAATTCAGATTTCTGCAACAATGGAAATTTTTGAATGCTGAATTTTGCTGATAGGGGTTGCTCAAAGTGGAAAGGATCAAGCATTCCAAATATCTAAGTTTTCTTCTTTTTTTTTCATTCCCAATAATTAAGTTTTCACTTTAATACTCTTCTTTCCTCCTACAGTTACCATTGTAGGTGTGTAAGTAACTTAAAATTAACTCCTTGTACAAGACCATGTGTAGTATGGCTGGAGCAAACCGGTTAAATGTCCCCTCCCAGAAGGGCCTCAGTTCCTGACTTCAGGAACTTTAGGGTTGTAAAGGAGAGTGGGAAGCAAAAGGAGACAACGAGGTCAAGACAATACCACGGGAAGGTAACTCTGGTTTTGCATCTGAGTTTTTACATTTCACCATACTCCCAGACACATTCTGGAAGAAGAATAAATTGCTCTTCTGCCAGCTCCTGGCACTGCATTTACACTGAACCCTGGAGTGTTCTGCCTCCAACCAGCTTCATCACTCAGCCCAAAAGAGATTAAGCGTGAATAGTTCTGCCAAAAGGATGATCATCTGTTAATGGAACTACTTCTGGACACCCCAGGGAGTGAGGCACCTGAGACAGCTCATGCTCTTTACACACAGATGCTGAAGGCACATCACTCTCAAGCAGGCAAGGCTCTGTTTCTAGGTCAAACCACTGCACAGTTAGGCCTGATGTCCGTAAAATTTAGGAATACAGAGCCAAGGGTTCAGGGCAGAGGGTGAAAACAGTTTTCCAGCAGTTAGGATGTCCTGGGACATGAACTGAGAGGGAAGGGCTCCAAACAGCAAAGACTGGCAAATATTACACTTAAATAAACCAAGCATGTTTAAAAATGTATCTCTCCCATTCACAATTTCCACGAATTTTTCAGAAGGTCTAAGAAGGTCTAATTCTGAAAAGGTAAACTAACTCCTTATCTGTTCACACTTAAAGCTTTTTAAAAAGCAGGCCTGAAGTCTGTGATAAATTCAGCAGGCAGCAATGTCTTGACCTTATCCAGGAATATTTGCTTAATAAAACTATGGCTTTATCAGACTGTTTCCTTCTGTTTCCTTTCTGGTGGGTAATGGAAGGTACACCCACCCCTTCACTTTGACGTGTGTAACCCAGAAAAGCCTCAGCTCGCTGTAAAAACGCCAAGTGATACGTTTCTTTGTTAGAAGATGCCTCGGGGCTCTTGTCGCATTCTTCTAAACACGTCAGGAAAAACGAAATGCATTGTTAACAGCTAGTAGAAAAGCACTACACATTAGTCATTCTTCTCCTGAATGGAAAAGAACAATTTCTCATGAAATATTGTTCCCATTACATTCCTAGATTGCTTTGCTGGGTAGCTGCCCTGTCTTTCACAAGCCTCAGGCTGAAAATAGGGATTCTCAAAGAGAAATTTTGATACTCCTGAAGAGAATGAAAAGAAAATGTGAATGTTCTCACTAGAGGAATTTTGTAAAAACTGGTGCCAATCAGTTTATTGAAGTGTTCTTAAAGATTAAACAAATAAAAATCAAGTTAAAATGAAAAATTGAAGCTTCTACTCTTGAAAGACATCAAAATGAGAAACTCTGAAATTCACAAATAATTTCCTTTTTACCAAGCCAAAATGTTGTCAAAATCAGCATTTTATGGACGTTTCAACTCTGAGAGGAAACAGCTTTACCATTGAATTTGGCACATCCAGCATCTCAGCCAGAAATGCCAATGCAAAAAGAGAAGTTGCAAGACACGCAGAGAAGAGACACACCCAGCTGGCGGAGCAGAGGTGCGGGTGCCGCGTCTGTGTGTCCAGGGCTCCTGCAGTGCCCTGTGCCAGCTCAGTGCCCGCTCCTGGCACAGCAGCGTGCCCGTGGCACCGCTGTCCTGTCCCCAGGTGCTCTGCTGGGCGGCTCTGGAGAGCCTGGGGATCCCTCTGCAATCAGCTACTCCCGCCTGGCCGGGGCTGCTGGCCCTAATGCTGCTTTTGTGGCCCAGCATTGTCCGGCAGAAAGGCTTCAGCTGCTCCTCAATGCCTGTCAGAGCACACTAGGGCTGCTCTATAGCTGAGCTTTGCCTGGTGCCACAGCGAACCGCGGCCATTCATCCTCTGCCTTATTTCCAGTTCGCACTCCTTCCCAGCAGGGCACACAAAGACACGGATAAATGGCAATTAAATCAACCACAATGGGTTGTGTTAACTACTGGTAACTAAGAAGCCACCTTGATCCCTCTCTGCATCTAAGATATTCACCCCACGACACCGAGGCCCCAGCGCACAAAGACTTTTCAATTTCGGATTAAATGTGTTGCATTGGATATAGCTCCGGTAAGCCCCAGCAGCAGATTACAACTGGCAAAGAGGGACAAATGAATGGCTGAAGGAAGTCAGTGGGGATAAGCATTTGCACTGGAAGAAGGGGTGCAACCAAACTCACTATTTTTAAAAAAGTTTTACCATCTTCCCACGGTTCTGGCACCTGCAAACTGCCTGGAGAAGAGAGAAATTCTGTGGACTGGCTGTTCGTTCTAACAAAGCCTGATTCCACTTGCTGGAGTTCCAGTTCTTTAGGTTCAAAATCTGGGGGGAAAAAAAAATCCCAACCCTTGGGAGACTTAACCAAAACCTGCAACAGTAAGAATGAGTCTGAGCCCCAGCATAATTGGAGAAGGCAGACCCAGGGCAGGGTGTGAGCTCTCTTCCAGAGCACATGTTGGAAGTTGCAGTTTTTCATAGGAAGACTTTATTTGTTTCTAGCTTGCATGATTGCTTCTGAAAGCATGGCTTCCTCCTTTCAGGATTTTCCTGCAGAAAATTTTGCGAGTTGCTCTCCAGATGATTCACATTTAGTCCTAGAGACTATTTTTAGCTGCTTTTATTTCAGTACATGTTCTTGGAGAGCCCCTGCTATTTATGTGGTCGACATTTCCCTCCTCTTGGCTCCTCTGGGGAGAAGCTCCACAAGGAAGTTTTTGGGAGCAGAGCCTGCACATCATTCCTCCTTTTGTGTGTTCCACACAGCAGAGCTGGAGCACTCCTGAGGTTGGCAGCAGCAGTTTTTATCACCATGAAGACAGATAATGGAAAGCAAATAAGCCAAGGAAAGCAAATAAGCCAAGGAAAATCAAACACACTCCAGCTCCTCAGAATGTTTGCAAGGCCATTCTCAGGCTGGTTTGGGCAAAGGTCTGATGATCTGGACACTGAAGGCGTAATCATGCAGCAAATACAGAGGCAGTTGCGTACAACTGAGCAATAAAAAACATGAGAAAATTGCTGCAATATGTCTGGGGTAAACCTGACACCAGGACATGAACTCACCTCTTTGTTAGGGTCACAGAGCTTTGAAAAAACGGGAGATATTAAATTATTAGTGGGTCCACAGCCGACATCAAAGTAGGTGTACATATGCTGTTTGAGCTGGACACTGATGTCTTAGGGATTAGTTTTATAGTGTTGACACAGATATTATGGGATATAGCTAGCAACAACCAAAATCATATGCACCTAAATAAAATTTCCAACCCAAGAGGCAGCTCTGCAAGTGGGAAATTGCCTTGTATCAGCTTTCACTGATTTGTTTCACATATGGGAATAGTGCTGAAATATGAAATCATTTTTACACTGGTAAAGTCCCATGGATGAAGGTCTGTCTTGCTGTCTTGCTTTAACGAAACCCATAAAAAAGTCTACTTTTATGAGACACAAAAGATTAACATTGTAAAGTTTCTGCTGCTCTTCCAAGTGTGGTTAAATTTTTTGAATGAGTATAAATTTTTGGCTGGACAGAATTGGGATTCATGCATGCACACACAGAGTCAGGATACATCACAAACATTGGGAAATCCAACTAAACCAGAACGGAATGAGCTGGAGGCAAAGGCAAAAAGCAATTTCAAGGTACACATGTTAAGCAATTGTAATTTTTATCTTTGCTGTCTTTTCTGGTTTACAAGTAAATCTCTACCACGGAGACATTCAGCACACTTTACTATACAACCCCATCTTTTAAGAGCATCCTGCATATATTGATCCTCAAAGTATGGCTCAAGCTCATTATCTTATAATCTGCTAGGTTAGGAAGAGCTCCTGGGGAGCCAACATATGGATGTACTGTGAGCACATTATCAGCAGCTCAGCCCATTGCACTAAGCAGTGGAGCTGGGCACACTTTTTCCTTGTGGCCAAGATGGAAATAATTCGGTTGCTCTGTGGTTCAGTAGACTAAAAGATTTGACAGACCAAATTTATCCCAGGAGTAATTCAAAGAAGATGGAGGAGTTACACCAGGAGTCATGGCCTACTGTGCTCTTCTCCTTGAAACCCCTGCTTGAAAATCTGAGTTATTTGCACAATGAAGTCTGGGCTACTAACAAGTAATTAGACAGCTACATGGGAACGAATTACCTGATTGTGAGATGATTAATTAGTATGCTGTCAGATATGATTATCCTGGATCTAGGGAATGCAGCACATTTATTCTTTGCTCCTTACAAGATGATGATGGCAACATAAAGCACTTCTGCCCTAAATCCCTGAATGAGCAGCACAAGAGCACAGGCAGTAGCACTCAGTACTCAGGGTTTTCATGAAGGTAGGAATATGCAGAACAGACTGACACAGCTCTGTCCTGTCACAGTAGTTCAAAAACAGACAAGGAAACAGCTTCACAAAGACACCTGCAACATACCTCAAATGCACTCAATGCACCACTCCTGACATCAAGCGTGCAGCCTTACAGCAGGAGAGAAGCAATTTCTGACCACCTCTGTTTGGCAGTGTAGGCACCACACTTCAAGACCATCAGCTCCAAATTTTAGCATTGCAAAATTTTTTCAGCCTTGTAAATTTTAAAAATGCCTGTAGGGACTTGAGGATAAACAGCACATTCACCTGTGGCTCCTGAGACACCAGGGAAAGACAGGAAGGCTGATGTGATAGGAAGAAGCAAGATTTCCAAAACTGCTGCTTCTAGCAAAACACAGCCTGACCTAATCAACTGAACATGCATTTTGTACAAGGGTGCAGCAAACTTATAATGCCACCCTTGTGCAGTTTTACAAAGTAGATTTGACACCTACCAATCTCCCTAGACCAACAGCTTCATAAACTAGTACAGGTAAGCAAGACAGGCATGTGCCTTCAGCACCATCGAGAGCTTTGATCCTTTCCCTGGCTGAGGCAAAGGAGCCATGCTTTGCTCTGCCTTTCATTTGGGCAGGCTCTGCAGACAGAGGAACAAGGAAAAGCACTCTGGAAAATTATTAGCCTTTGAAATTCAGTATCAAATTCCACCTACATGCACAGAAGTACTGTTATTATAGATGCTCAGATAGAAAAGCTGGCCCAGCAGACAGGGCACCAGCTGAGACCCAGGTACCTGTTCTCACTCGATGATGGACATCTTCTGTGACCTCAGTTGTATGCAGGCACTTGGCTTATCTAGAAACGAATCTGACTCTGCCACCAACCTGGGCCTTATCCCTGAACAGCTCCATTTATCTTCTGACTTGGATGAATAACAATTTTCTAGCTCCCAGAGAAGCTGCAACAGAATTCATTAGAGCCTGTGAAGCACTTTGATAGGGTAATAATGGAATAAGTATTGTAAATAGTTTTTATGCTAATTCCTTCATCTACATAACTCTGGCCTCATCCTCCAGGAATTTAACTGATATATATGGGATGTGGAATAAATCTCTCTGAAGTTACAAGTCTCTGTACCAAGCTTGCAGATCATTTCCACATCTCTCCACCCATATAGGGCCACCCCACAGTTGTCCCTGCAGGATGAGGGAAAGCAGCTGCTGTGAGATGATAATGAGTGATAGCCCCAGTGCACTGGGAATTGTGCTGCTTCCCTCACCTTTGGCACCAGCCTTCATGGGAAACAAGGAGGATGACAACCCCTTTAAAATCCTCTTAATGACTAAGGCCATGCCCACCCAGCTCTCTGGGATGGAGGTGTGTGGGCAGCTTTTCCTGGCTTTTGTTCCAGCTGGGGTTTTCCCACTCCTGTAAGTAAATGTCATTAGCATTTCTCACATTCCAACCCTCCTCTGGGGCAGCTCCTGATAAATTCTTAATTCCAGATAAACCAAAGCACCAAGGTGCTTCAGAACCAGCCTCTTCAGAAGCATCAGAAATAAAGTCCCTGTGCATACTGGTGACACAAGGCCTCCCAGCCACCACTTCCCTGGGAGCCCTCAGCATCACCACCAGGGTGCTGAGGGCTGTGCTGAACTTGGCCTCTGTGTCACCCCTTATCTAGACAGCTCCCAATTAACAACCTTGTGTGGGCCCAACCAGCTCTAGACAATATTTTCAAATGTGACCACTGTGAAAGGAAAAAAAAAAGTAGGTCAAGGGGATTATGCAGGGTGACTAATGATTGCTGCATGCTGGGCTGAGATGTGAAGTCTGGCTGTGTTTTCAAAGGTGCATAATAATATGTCCTTGTCTGACCTGTGGTGCTGTTGACACTTTTTCTGAGTTGATGCCTCCTTACAAATCCCCATTAGGCTGGAAGCTTGAACACCCACCATGAATGACAGCAGCTGAGTGGAAGGACTATCAAACTTTGCAGAACTCCCATTTAAGTTTCACTTAATTTCTTAAAAGTCAGGCAGCAGAGGCAATTATTTAACTGTCAAGCTCTTTTGGAGTTGTTTGCTGAGGGATGTGGCTGCTGCTCTCAGACTTAGGGCAGGACATGTTAATTCCATGACAGTTCTCTGGAGCTGGACAAGATAAGAGGAGGGGGCTACTCTACTCAGTAGAGCTGGCAACTACAGTCAGGTGAATGTGCCCTGCCAGCCAGCTTGCCATCCAGACAGTCAGAACTTATAGTTTTATCTTTATTTTACTGATAGGGAGGACATAATGGTATATGGAGGGCATGGTTCTGCTGCCCTTCCCAAAAATCACGGGAGGTTTGTAGCAACAGGAAAATGAATTCAGCTGTTTTCTCTCCTGGTCGTGTGTTTAGCATTAGAGTCCCTCCAAATACACCTTTTATTAACAGTGAAGGTAGAATTCATTTTTCTTGGCTGTCAAATGTTCATTAGCCAAGTATCTGTATCAACTTCTCTGTCCTGGTCACAGAAATACTCCCCTTTCTAACTACAGAAATTGGAAGAAAAAACAATTCAGCTATAGCTCAGCCAAACCTACAGTTCCCCACAGGAACTCTGGGGCAACAAGTGCTGCAGCAGCCTGAGAGAACGACAGAAAGCAGCCTTTTGTTTCTATTATGGTCCCTTCACAGGCACTAAGACTAAAAATATCAGCAGAGCAAAGTTTCCTCAACAAACACAGACATACCAGGGAAAACATAACCTCTGGTTCAGCCTCACTGTGAACAGGAACTGGGAGACATTTGGTGTCAGACAGCAAGGCCTTCACATGGGCTGCTGGCAGCTTGGCAAGAGCAGGGTGTGATGATGCCAGACTGGGTGATGCTGGGCTGAGCCTGGAGCAGGGAACAGCAGGTGCAGATCTGCTGTAAGAAGCAAGACACTTTCAATTCATACAACATTTATTTCAGGATGCCTCAGGGAGAGCTCCCAGCTTCAGCAGAAATGTATAGCTGCCCAATAAAGCTCATGAGTGTGGGCAAGGCTGTGACAATATTAGCACCATCCAGACCTTTCAGACTGATTTGCACCTTTTGGGTGATATTTGCATTTACAGAAGGCATGAGGAAGAGCAGCACCGAGGTACATCCCCTAGCTGCCTTTAGATTAGATCGGTTTTAATTCCCAGGTGATTCTACACTGGCCAAAGGACAGAAATTCCTTGCTAGAGCAAGAGCAGAGCTCTGTGACTGAACAGGTATGGCCCAGGCAAGGCCTTTCAATGGGGTCCCACTGAGGCATTGCTAAGTCCAGGCTTGCAGAAGGCTTGAGCTCCTCGCTCCTGAGGTACAGTACAGAACGCAACAGAGGATCCACTTCTGCCCCATTGTTAGGTCTCTGCAATCACAGGCTGAGAAGAGTAATTTTGTACAAATTCCCTGGTTTAAATCAACCCCAAAGTGACTTTTAAAAGAAAAGCCTGCTGGAGCTAACAGTCTGATTGTTCCATAAATCAATTTCTTTCCCAAGTGTAAAATCTCCACTTGCTCATTCCGTGTCTTTCATCCTAATTAAATAGTGATGTGAAGTAATCAGCAAGTATTGTCAATGGCCTGGTGCTGCACAGATACTTCTGAATATACAATATTAGAGGGAAATAAAGCTGATGAAGAAGATTCCCACCCAGCATCTGCACCATGACCTCAAGTGCAGACTGGAAACATCCACTGAAAACCAAGACACCCCATGACTGTGGGCTGAGTCCAGCCAAGGGCCTGCAGTGCTCCAAGTTATGTAAAGAACAGGTCATGGAAGGGGCCCTCCCTGTGCTAAATATGACTTTTCTTTACCATTTCAGCAGGGAGCAAAATACTTCTAGTTACCTTTCACATTCTATTTCCATAATCTGCTCAAATTAAAACACTGAACTACTCTTAAACACTGATCCCTGCCCTTGACACTCACCTCTCCCTTCCAATTAATCATGTTCAGTATGGAAGTGTTCGGATGCCATGAGAATAGAGGCAGTGAGTTAGCACAGGGGAAACTCTGAGACTCACTGAGTCATCCAAGAAGCAGTTACAGATGGTGAAGTGCCTCAGGAAGCAGGAAGGTGTGTGGTCAACGTGGTTCTTTTTACCCTGGGGCACTCCTGGAAGCTCAGGAGCACCAGGGCAGCCCCAGCCTCCTGTGAAATGGGACGTGGTGCCTCCCCAAGCAGACCTGCACATGCCAGCCCCAGGGAGCCATGCTAACAGAGATGAGAGGAGATGTCCTAATCCAGTCTGAACTCCTGGGAGCTTATTCAGGAGAGTCCTTCCTCTCTTGGGTACCAGTTCCCCCACAGGCAAGAAGACATTGCATAGGAAGGTGAGTCCATGCACAGTGGAAGTATCTACGTCAAACTAAATATGACCACTTCACTCAGTAAATCTTGAAATACTCCTACTAGTGCTGGTTTCTTCCTTTTCCAATGTCTTCCTTCTAAAATGAAGTGATCCTGTCCTCCCAGGAGAGAGGCAAAGGAACACAAGACAGGCACTATAAAAATACAATCAAGAGAGACTGTGAAGAGACACCTCTTCCTGTGAAGGTTTTTGATCTAGTAAGACTAGACACAAGCTAGAGGAAAAGCATGTCCCTCAACAGTACTGCAAGTAATGCCCTGGCAGGAAACATCTGATGATTTTGTTTATGGGAGAAAATTAGTGACCTTCAATAACTGCAGAGAAAGTGCTCCAGGACTTTCCCCAGCCCTAGGATCTTGCCTCATGAAGCACATGGGGCAGTGTTATTCAGTACATTTCACTGCTAAAACTTTTCTTTGTAAACCAGCAGGGTATCAGTCATTCTTGGCAGGGCACCTTCTGCAATATCTGAGCACAAACTCCTTCCCCTTTGATATGAGAACCACACCATGACACAGGATATCTCCTGATGGCAGTGTTTGGTCAGGGTGCAGTAATCTGAGAAGGCTTCCTCAGAGTTTCTTTAGAGGCAAGGAATTGTACTAGAGAACAGTTGAACTCTGAATTTACTGCGCGAAACTCCCTTTCATAATTCCTCATAATATCTCACCATTGCTTGGCAGTGAGACAAACAAAAACATTTAAGTGCAGTTTCAAAACACAGTGGAATGAGAAAGCTGATGATTTACTCTGCCACTTGACTAACAGCTTTCCAGGTGACAAACCTGTGGCAGTTCCCACAGGCAGATAACCATGCAAAATGTGATTCATAGTGGGATGGTTGTTGATCCTCATGCTGAACAGTTCAGAGGAAAACAAATATCTGTGAAAGGCAATATTTATCTATTAGTCTCATAAAATACTCTGCATTACTGATTTCCATAAAAATCAGATCTCAGAGGTGCAGTGAAATACTGACTTCATTCATTATTCAGGTCTCCTTACTCTTTCACAATAATAACTAGTCTGTGAAATATTCTGAGGAGTGACAAACCATTTTAAATTCTGAAACCCTGAAAACCCAAAGAGAACCCTGTCAAAGGTGAAGTTGAAAGAGTTGGAAGAAGGGATATATATGGGTAAAGCTCCTACTATAACAGTCTCAAAAGCTTACAAGGTGGGAAAAAAACTCCCAACCAGTTCAGCAGGAGCACAAACTTGTTTCTCTTATGTTCTTAAATTGATTTTTATCATCTAAGAATCTGCAAACAGTTCTTCATGGTTCTTCAATACCCCTCTCCATTCTGGACAGGTTCCCACCTTGCATGCACTAGACCTTTCCATGATTGTGCCTTAGGGCATTGTAACCATATGGTCCATCTCCTGATGAAAGACACATGCCCCAGTTACCCACAAAAATGTTCCCCAATGGCATTAGCCTTCAAGGACACAATAATTAAGAACTCACTGAAGCAACCAACACCAATAATTTTTTCAACAGGCATATGGCAGTAATAAATGCTGAATAGTTATAGATATTGAAAAGTTCTTGTGGAGAATATACAAAAATACACAAGGTTCTGTCTGTTGCTCTGTCACCAAAACAAGACAAATATCCTCTCTGTCAGCTGAAGAAGGTGGCAGCACAGTCAAGGCAGTTGAGAAGCTCCCCCCATGTTAAATGAGGTCAGACTTTGTTAGAGTGCTCTGAAAAAATTTCCACCGTGGGCAAGACAATTTACCTAAGTATTGCACTATTCAATACAAATGGGTAGCCAAAACTCTATGATGTATTTATACCATATTTATGTATTTGCTGTACCTATCAAAGGGTGCAGAGCCTGCAAACTTTCTCTCCTCCAGTCATTATCCTGCTTGGCTCTAGTGGTGTTGCACAAACCCACACTGAGAAAGCCTCTTCCCCAAACAGTATGTGGAGTGACCAGAGACTGAGGCCCAAAGGTAACAAACAGGCAGGATTCACACCAGGGCTGTCTCCTCATTGACTCTCAGGCTCCATGGCTCAAGACTAATCAAAACCTCTTGCAAAGTCAAAGAGTTTGTTATCACAGTCTTATTTAGACAGGCTGGCACAAGCTCCAAGGAATCACCCTTTTGGATACGCCTTTTCTACTTTGTGCATTCCCTTTCCAAACCCTTCCTAGTCCTGGTGGTTCAGACTGAGCCACCAGATTCACACTGTCAGCCCAAAATGCTCATCAGCATTTGCGTCAGCTCTGTATCAACACCGCCATGGTTATGTTATTATTATTATTCAAACTTACACTTCCCAGAAGCTTATCATAACCAAGTTCCAAAACAAGCCTGGGATCAGGGTACACATCCACCCAAACAGGCTGCTCTGTCTCATGGCCTGTTCCCCAGCTGATGCTGGAGTCAGCTGGGCATTTACACTAACAGCCTGGGTAAAAAGGTGAGCCAAATAGCAAGTTTGGCAAATTAAATCCTAATTAACATGGCCTCTCAGGGACCTAATTAATCTTGCCTAGATTTCCATAAACTCAGAAAATGTAACAATTACAGCTTCTTTCCTATTTCTCATCTGCCTTGTTGCAGCAAGGACAGTTTCCACTTTAACCAGTGCTGAAACTGGTTTAGGTTCTGCAAGGAAAGAAATGATCTCCCTGTTCCATGGAGCTTAGGATGAACCTCAGCAGCTTCTTGCTGGCACGTAATTGCTCAACAGAAGCTGCATTTCTCTGCATCCCCATCCTAGACAGGGCCTCTGTGTCCCTGACTGAAAGAAGGTCAAATTGCCCATATTTCTTCTTAATTTTTAATCGCAATTTCATGCTGTTATTTCAGCTGCTGGAGGCAGTGCAGCACAAATCCCTCAGGAGTAATTCCTAGATACTCTCTTGTAGGCTGGCCTACTTTTTCTTCCTGTTCAGTCACAAATTGCTTCTCTGGGCCCAGATGTGTGACAGTGCTGGCAAAGCCTGCCTCTACCCATACAAAGACATTCTAAAAAAAAAAATTAAAAAAATCACCTTTTGATTCTTCTCCAGTTTCTAAAAACAGACAGGATAATCAAGATCTCATTTTAGCTTTATCAGCCCAGCTGAGTACTGGTTTAATTTTAAACAATCCCATTGCCTCTGATGCAGGACATTGCCATGGTCCCCCTGTGGCACTTCTGTGACACTTTGCTGTGACAGAGTCCCACAGTAGGACCAGGTCATAGCCATGCCAGGAGAACCTGGGGGGACACCTGAGAGAGCAGGACAAAGACCACATGCTTTTGTGGGGACTTTGGATGTGGCAAGAGCTGGGACTGACATGAGAGACAAAGGACATGGGAAAGATGTCCTGGAGCTTTCCTAACTGGGAAAAGAATTGGGCAATTTCATGAACTGTTTGGGTCACTTTAGTGGCAATTCTTGAGGCTACTGGAATAATGTATTTGAACTCTGAAATACTGTCTCAGCACAGCAACAGCTGTGTGACAGAAACAACTCCTGTAAGATTTCACCTATGGAAGAATGTTTTTATTTTAGAGGGAAAGTTTCTAGCAGTATGTGCAGCTATTGTTTTGAAAAATGAAAGAAGCTACCTTCAAAAAACAACACTGCTCTCAGGTTTGTCAGAGAAGTTAAAAGGCAGAAAAGAAGCAGCCAGATCCTTTTTATCTGCTTGTGCAATGAGGGATTTTGCTGGTTTTAACAGCTAGAACATCCCTCTGTGGTTGACTTTCTCTTTACAGTTTCATAGTAACCTGGAATCTTGGTTTTATTAACCAGCTTTTACATGTTTACATAAAAATTTCTTCTTCTGAAAAAAAACCAACAACCAAACCCACAAACAAATAAAAAAATACACCAACCCATTTAAACCAATGTTATTTACTAAAAAAAACCAAAACCTATACTTCAATTTCACAGCCTTATCACTGTAAATGTTCCAAGAAGAAGAAAGACAATTGTGCATTGTCCCACAATCATCCATAGATGAAGCAGAAATTTCCCCAAGCAGCAAGGAGAAATGATACAAAGTAGAATATTAAATTTTTAAAAAAATCAAGAAAGAAAGAACCACTGTCAATTTATGAACTGGAGGACAAAGGTTTCCTTGTCAACCAAGTGTCAAGAAAGCCAGTGAATGCTGTGTGCCCTGCCGTCATAGAGCTGCTTTTATTAGATATTTTGGTATTTGGGCATCAGTCAGGAGTTGCTCACCACCCTCTGACCGAGCAGTTGCATTTCTTTCACAGGAACACAAAGCAAGGCAAGTGCTGTCATAATATTTCTTTGCTTTTGTTGCTAGGAATGTTGTACTCAGGACACACCACAAATTGAAGTGGACAGATTTTCAGTACATCAAACAAAAGGCAAAAGGCACTAAACCACAAAGCCATACTTACCTAAAGGACTAAATCAATAAGGATGTGACTTCCTCAATAAAAGAGACCAACTTTTAGCTTTCAGTCATTTCACAGCTTTTACCTAAAGACTATGCCACAGCCTAAATTGGTTTATCCAAGGATGGTAGGAATATTTTGCCATGGCAACTGACAATTTCAGAAAAAACACCCCCAAAACTGTGCTCTGTCAGAAAATCAGCAGATTAAAAGGTTGAAGATAATGACTCAGAAAGAAAATTCAGCTTGAGACAGAAAGTGTCTATTAAGTGGTTCTACCAAAGAGAGGGGTGACAGGCTTCAAAATGGTAAAGTTCTGAATGCTATACAAAACTCTACCTGGGCCACAGAAAAGAAATACTCAAAAAAAAAAAAAAGAGATATAGATAACAATAAGTGTACAAAATTACTTTGCTATGGATGCCTGGAAGGATGCTCCAGTAGGAGCCTTATCTGTGCTACCGAGTCACAGCTGTGATGTCTGAACCAGGCAGTCACACTTCCCCATGTCTCAAAACACCCAGCCAAATTTAGCCCTAAGAAAGAGTAAATTTTAACTCAGACACAACCCTGTGGGGAAGCATACAATCTTTGGCCCCTCACTGATTTATGCTTTTATTACAGGAGACCAGTTGTTCACCTGCAAGAGCAGATGCTTAAAATTTAAACCAGGTAACTGGCAGAATTTGTACAAATTTGTACAGGATTTTCAAAAAAATTATTTTTTTGAAAAGTGCCTGCCTTGCCCCAAGTGCAGAACTGCTCTTTCTTAGTACAGCAGTTCTTCAGGGCAACATTTCAGAATCAGCTTGAGCAGCCAGAGAGGCAGGTTATTTTTATGCAGGTGTTTTGACCAAGAACAGTTATTTTTGCATGTATGCACAAACCTAAAAAATAAAATTCAGAATATCACCAGGTGAAAGTAGGCAATTTCCATTTAAATGAATTCCAAATGGTGGCACACCATGCTCTTCATTGCTCTTGGTAATTGCTCACTGGGGGTTTCTCAGCAGTTGTAGTTAATGTTGCTTTCTGATGCTTGGAAAAAAAATAGGAAAAATGAATTGCTGAGAGCACTGCCTGTAGAGGTTACAATAAACTTCTCACTGGTGCAGACAGTGCACGGTGCCTGTGTCAAATCCTGCCTAGGAACAGGCACTTCTTTCTCTCTAAAACTGCATGGCTGTACTTTACCAAGCTTTTCTCCCACCTTACCCCTCCAGCAAGGATTCAGACAATGACCTTGGGAACAACCCCAGATGTTGATCTAACACCTGCCAGGGTCTAAGAAGTGTTTCTACCAATTTCAGCAGGGGCTGGGATCAATCCAGGCTGGGCCTCCCAAAAGGCCATCTCTGGAGATGCCGGACATATTAATTTCTCAGGGGATGCAGCAGAAGCTGAGGGGAAGGAGAACCTGGCAGATTTAGGAGCACTAGATCTAACACAGACCTCTGGATGTAACAGGTCCCATGGTGGCAGCAGGACATAGGAGCCCCCCAGCATCTTGGCAAGGGGGGCAGCTTGCAAACATGCACTGTGTGATCCCAGGGGAGAGGAAACACCCCAGGTCCCAAGCACAGGGAGGGGAATCTTCACACAGAACATCTGCAGGGCTGAAAACACAATGGGACCCAACAGTGACTGAGAGCATGTGGTGGTGGAAAAAACTGGAGGATGATAAGAAACAGGGGAAAAAAGCTTCAGTTTGATGTATTTGATACTGCTTGTCCTTACCACACTGACTGGCTTCTTCTCTTGGCCATTGGTTGAAAAGGTATTTCCACCTTAGCCACTTGTGTACTTTTTTGTTGAAATAGGAGTGTCTCCACTATTGCTGCCACAGAAGGTGGGAGGAAAGATGGATTTCACATTAAGATAAGCAACACCTCTGTTTGATGTTAGGAAAAACACTATCAAGATAAACCTTCTAACAAATAAGGTCAGTTATTCTCTCCAACCGTGGAGTCGTTGCTTCTAAACACAGAATATATGAGATTAAAATTCAAAATATTCTGGTTACAGGCTCTCCTGCTATCTTCTTCCACAGCCTAGTGAAAAACCCATTCGTATCACAGTGTTTTCACAGGGCAGAATGTTATAGATACGTCAAAATTCATAGGCAGATAAAACGTTATCATGTTATAAATATATCAAATGTAGTATTATTATAAATATAGTATGATGAATATACTAAACATAGTTCTGTTCTAAGGATATTAAAGGTTTACAGCTACACTGACCTAAAATCATGTTTGCTCTTTTAAAGAGCACCTGGAATCCTAAAAATCCTACACAGGAATTGAGACAACAGTTTCTTTAGCAACTTCCACAGGTGTCCCTGAATAGAAGGTGTAATTTGCAAGTAAAAGGGAAAACTTCTTCTATAGAGATTCTGAGTGAAACTCGGAACATCCTAGCCATCACCGGCCCTTAGTGATCCTAGATAACCAAAAGTCAATGCAGTTCCTGTAATTTACCTTGTGTGAATGCCGAGTTCCCTTAAATTTGCTAAGATGTAAAAGGAGTTCCCATAAAATGTAACTAAATCAGGGAACGGGACATCAGTGGCCCATCTGGCTACTGATAGCCACAAGACAGCATATTTTATGATAATCAACCTAAGGCAAATAGTCTGTTTCAGGAGAATCCACTAACATGTAAAAAGACTACCGGTAAAAGCTGTATGTATTCCGGGACTACCCGGTTTTGTGTATTGCAATGCGGCTTTTGAGAACTCGACAAGAGACCAATGAACTATTCCCAAGGCATCGGAGACTGGACTGTTTACACATCTGATAGCATTATCCGTGGACTGGAATATCGAGAAACCATCGGATCAAGAAAAGAACAAAGAAAAGTCATAGCTCCGGGCAAGAAAAAGTGTATAAGAACTGGTCTCAAACTCGAGCATATCGTGAACTCACCACTCTGATGCAAGGAAGGGGGTCAGAGATGTGTGTTTTCATCCAGAGCTAATGTCCTGGGCTTGGCTCTGTCATTTTCGATTCGTGGCTGGCTTCAATTGTAAATTCGAACGCGAAATAAATTTTATACTTTGCTATTTTATCATAATTTGGCTTTCGCAAATTATTGATCAGGCTTAATTGGCAATTTCATTTAAAACAAGAAGGTCCCCCCTGCTCTGACAAAGGTGTCTGGAGATATCCTCAAGCAGCTAGTGGGGAAAAAAACTTTTTTCAGAAGCTGGTGAGGGACTCCTAATTGCTAATGAAAATATTTTCAAAGCAGCAGATCAGCCAGCAGTTCCAGCTCCATCCCAGAGGCAAACACAATTTATTTGTCATGTCTCAACAATTTTTCTGCTGTTCATACAGTGTAATTAATCACTTGGCAGGCAGGGGAACACACAGAGGACTGAAAAGACAGCTCATTCTTTGATACGCAGTGATCATCCTGTACTTTGGGAAGAGACAGATTCACTCTTATTTACAGATGGGAACAGGAAAAAAAAGGTATGTGGCAACTCAATACAGCAACAATTAATAAGAAACAAACATCTTTGACTGAAACAAGGACCCTGCCATTATTGTTCCTTACAACATACTCTTCCACTGGGTTTGCACATAAGGCTTTTGGCCATTGATTCCAGATGAAAAGGCAACTACTCACATGTAAAAACAGCCTGTCCCTTCACAAGGAACACTCAGAAATGACCTGCTGGCTGATGGTAAGAGGCTCTAAGATCTTTTACTCAACCCCCTCTTCTGTCACCTGTTGGGGTGGTCTAGATTCAGGCTCCCTTCAAATTTGAACAGCAAAAATACACCATGTGAAGAGCTGACAAAGGAGCTCCTGTTCTGATTCCCATTTCCCTATAACTTAGGTGCTCAGACAGAAGAGCATCTAGACCCACACCACTGCTTCTCAGGGCCTGCAATGCAAATCTTGGCCAGAGAGCCACAGATGCAGCCGGCCTAATTCCCTGTGAGTCCTGTGGCTAGTGCTCCCAGCTGGCTGGGTGCCTGGGAAGGCTCAGAGCCAGCCATTTGGAAATTTGAGACACAGGCACTCTGCTTTGTTTGAGCTGGCTCAATCTGGGCCTGGCTTTTCACACACAAACTTAGCTGTGGACTTTGTGTTGGTTACCATCTCCAAAGGGGTATCCAAGGGCTCTGAAGTGCTACTAGATGTCTGCCATAAAGCAAACTGGACTAGGGAGACTTTTGTCTCCCTTCAAACCGAAGCCAAAACAAGAGTTGAGGCAAACACTGGGAAAGGAATTTGGGATTGACAAATTGGCTTCTGGCAAATTCTGAGTATTTCTATTACCTCTCTAAAGGCTGTGAGAGACAGAAATTATACTAATGAACAGCACTTGACTGAAGCAGTGCCTCAAATGGAGCACAATTCAGAATTTAACCAAATCAACAGACTCAACTCACAGACAGAAAAGGTTTACTTCTAGGTCCCAAAGCTGAAGGGCTCTAGAACTGCTATTTCCTAACTGCAATCCCATCCTCCTAAGTTTCTTTGGACCACCTGTCTCTGGTCCAAAGAGAAAACACACTCTGCAGCCTGAATCAGTGCTGATGGAAGTCAGTGGGATGGTGTAGTAACCCATAAAAGTTACACTCTTTATGTTCTGCATATCACACCTTAACAGCCTTGAGCTCAAAGGCAGAGCTCTCCATTCGCCTGTGATATCACTCACACAGCCTCTCAATACAGGCCATTAGGAACCTTCCATGGAATGGCCTTACATTTTGAATTGCATACACAATAGGATTTTTTTCCTGCCTTTTTTTTGACAAAGTTTTCAGACATTAAAAGCTTGTTGGCTTTTGCTCTTTGTTTACACTGAAGAAAAACAAAAAGTAAAATCAGACCATTTAAAAAATGTTAAATGAAATGTCCCAAGCTCCTGATATCAGGGGGTTTTATATATCCTTTAAATTATTTGCACTCAGTTGATTTTAATTAAAGGCTGGAGACTTGGCAGTTTCTTCTTTTATTTTTTTGTGGGTTGGGACCTGCAGATGCAGTGGTGATGGCTCTTTTGGAAGAGCAGCTGTGTTGGGCTGTCTGAACACAAGGGTCTGGTTTGGGTCTGCTAACTCGATGATTGTGCTTCTCTGCTCCTTGGCTTAGGCTGGCCCAGCTGATCTGCGACACTTTGATCCTGAGTTCACCCAGGAAGCCAGTTCTGCCTCCATCACTCGCACGCCTGACGTAGCAGCCAGCAGCTCCAGTGCCTCAGATGCATTTTTAGGATTTTCATATGCACCAACTGAAGAGAACATTTAAATTTCACAAAGGCTTTGTCAAGACATATTTTAAATGAATGGGTTGTATGGGTTTTTGGGGATTTTTTGGGTTTGTTTGTGGTGGTTTTTTTTTCCCTTTTGAGAGGTTTGTTACAAAAATTATTATTTCTGACTCAACATATGCAAACAGCTGGACCAGTTCAGGACTTCACAGTGGCTCCTGCCACTTCATCCCACCTCTTGGAATTACCTTTACCTTTTCAGATTGCTGCCTTTGGTCTTCAGAAAGCTACAATACAGGGAGGGGGCTCTTGGGAGGGGAAGCAAAAGTGAAAGCAGAGGACAGGGGAAACTTCTTTTCAAGCCATCAATGCAGAGACAGCATAACAATGAACCAGCTCAGTACCTGCCTTTGTGTAAGCACAGCCCCTTGGGTAGAATAAAAAAGATGCATTCCCTTTTAAAGAATCTATTTGTACCATCTTAGCAGTTGTGTCCTTCTGCTGCCTGGGAATTTGAGTGCACCTGGGAATTAGAGAGACATGCAAAGGGCATACTGGGCTGAAAATCAGATTAGACAGGCAACTACCATTTGTGCCAATGGGAGCTGCTCACAAACTTGATTACAGCACCAGGAATTCACACTCATTAAGGTCTGGGAGATGCAAGGACAGCTTATATGTTTTCCGTATGTTCTTCTTTGGGAACGGGGAACAAACGCCATGAACGGTGATAGCCTCCAATCCACCTGACCCTCAGTTCTCCTCTGCTTCATCGGCTAGAAAATTCCAACTTCCTGCTATAGCAGAGGATCCTTGAGGCGGGAGCAGAGGCTGCTCACGCATTTTCCCAGTCTTTAGCTGACATCTAGCGAACAGTTTCCAAACTGCACCTGGAGGACCTGGAGATGGGAGATGGAACCAGCCCCTCTGGAGAGCAGTGGTGCAGAAGAGCTGTGGGAGAAGCGTGGGATGTACAACAGCACACACCATTCCCTGTTCTCTTCCCATCACGACAGCTCACCTGGCCTGGGCTCTGCTCCCAGGCTGCACAAATCCCACATTGGGTCTATTGAAGTGGACAAAAACTGCTGTAGGACCCCACTGCAGTAGTGCTACCCCCTGCAGGGATCATCCAGGGGGCTGGTGGACATCACGACTGACCAGCAAGGCTTCCAGCACAGCAGGGTCAGATCAGCTCTTTCTGAACAGGAAGGATCACTCTCTGCCCCTTCCCTCTCCCAGAGGCACAAATCCAGCACTCAAATGGGAAACTCAGCAGCTGTTACCAGGATTAGCAACTGCAATTCCAGCCCTCAGGCTCACCTGGAGGATGGATGGCAGAAGAGGTGCAGTTTGCAGAGTTTTGCAGTTTGTCTTCAAGAGCTCTCCCCAGCACATCTTTGCATGACAGCAGATGTGAGATCTCTAAGGAATACAGACCCAACTGTCACTTGCATTCTAAGAGTGTCAGAACCAGCCTGACACGTCTGCATAGCAACAGGGGAACATCGACTGTGTGCAGAGCCTGTTTGCATTTTATAGCCTCCATCAGCTACTGCAAACCAAGGAGTCTGGTTTATGGCATCTATTAAGGTAACCAAGCAACAGCATGGTGGGTATCTGTGTCATCAGTTATAAAATACAGGGGTTTAGAAGCAAGCAGAGTGGGGATGGGCACTGAGGTGCAGGAAATGTCTCTGTATTTTTTGTATGGACAGTGAAACCGTTCTGTGTAACTGCAGCTCACCAGCACACTTATCACATCCTTCCTCAATACATGAGAATTGTCCTCACACTTCACCACCTGTGAAGATAAAAATGCTTTTCCTGTTGATTTCTGTATCACTTGCAGTCTGTAGCACCACTGACACACAATCCTTCTCTGAATGCAGGATGCTAACTGCACCTTTAGTCTTTACATGGGTGGAGGTGATTAAAACAAAAGTAAAGCGAAGAAGGGGCAGAGATGCTAAAAGGAAAACTTAGCAGTACTCTACTTCTTAGACTGCACAGACAATGATAAATAATTAAGGATACAAATGAGGATCTTTAATGGTTTAAAAATATGCTACACCCACCAGCCAAAATACTAGCAAAGGTTTCTAATGGTGTTTTGTTTCTGCTTCCCAACAGCTGTTGAGGCCCTGTTTATTATCTGCAGAAGGTCCCTAAGGACTTGTTCACCTACAAAGTTTGACTGATTTAATTAGATACAAACCAGTGTTTTCCACTTATGAGGTGCCAGCGAGCTTGTACAGGGATCTCCCTTCACAGCCAGGTGAATAAGCTTGTAAGAGGAACATTACCTAAATGCTAAATATTTTCCCATCAGTTAACCCGTGTTAAATGCGGTTAAACAGTATGGATGGCTTGCTAACAGCCATGAACCTAGGAAGGAAGAGTCAATAGGCCAAGTAAAACAACAACATTTACAATGATCCAACTACACATCACTCCAGAGGCTTCCTCAGCCCACTAACATGAGACAGAAACAGTACTTCTCTTACCTGGTAATAGTAATCAACATATTGTGGCTGGTAGTGCTGGGGCTCAGAGTTTTCAGGAGACAGGACATCTTTTAGTAACTCTTCACAGCCTGGCAAAGAGAAAGAGGAAATGGTCAGGCCAAGAGCTTATCTTCCATCACATGGACAATGGAGGAAGAAACACTGGTTTCTAGCCAATCTGTATGCACAAAACCCTGGAAGGCAGCTTTGGGATCTATTTAAATAGATGTAACACAACTCTGCCTTCAGAGTTCTGCCCAGCATACATTCAACATGTGGAACTTGGAAAGTGCAATTATCTCAGCATGGATACACTAGCCTGCAATGAAACTGAAAGCTGAGCATTGCTAGGCTTGGTAAACTACCCTGTGGGGTACCAACCCACCTCTAACCAAACCCAGGCTCCGGAGTCAAACACTGGATTTGCAGGCTTGGCATGAGCTACCAACTATTGCACATCAGTGTGAGGTGGAGCTGCTTCTAATCTTCTTTGGTCAAAAATGACAAAGGGGCAATGCCTAAATGTCACAAATCCCCCTTCAAAAAAGCTCTGTCACAGAGTGTTTCACAAGCAAATATCTATGCGCTGCAACCACAGATTTGAAGCTCGTGTGTTTGCTTTTGTTAACAACAACATTAAGAGCTGGAAAAATCAATGTCTGTGTTTCCCTCGGTCCTTCTCTCATCTGAAAACCTGAGACAAATATAGAAACACTGAAATCACCAGATGCCTTGTTCCCCATTAATTACCAGTGACTCCACTTGGCAGGGTGAGCTGCAGAAGGCAGTAATGTCAGGCCAGGTTATTTTAGAGCACCCAGTTCACAGCCTTGGGCCCAGACTGTGTGAAACCTTCTCAACATGTGTTGTGCACCATCCTACTTGGAAGCTGCAATTGTCCAGCAGTTATTCCTCCCTTCCATCCCAGCACTAACGCAATATATTTGGCTGTGACATTACACATGGATACCACTCCCAAAGTGAGCCAGAGGAAACAGGGTGATGGTGGGAAGTGTGAACTGAACAGGTTTATACCATTAGCTGACCTTTTCTCCTGGTTTTACATGAAGGAGTAACATCTGTAGGGATGAAGACATGTTGTGGTGGTTATGGAGAGGAGTCCCTTGCAAAGGAAAGGAGTACTTTAGAAACCAGGAAAAATTACCAGATGGAGAAGCCTAATAGGGGGATCACTGTGCTGTCCCTGTCTGCCACACACAGGCACATGTCGAGGTAGCACCTGCTGAATGGAGACATCATTAAGACTTCAGAAATGTCATGTGGACAAAGGCAGCAAGACTTTTTTTTCCTTTTTCAGCTTTTGTAAAAAAGTGTCCTGGCTGCCCTTGTCCCTGGCTTCAGGGCAGCCAGGTCAAGGGTGAGGGACAGAGAAATCTTGACTCTAGGTTTCAGAAGGCTGGTTTATTATATTATGATATATATTATATTATATTTAAAAAAAACCCACACACTAAAACTATACTAAAAGAACAGAGTGAAAGATGCATCAGAAGGTGAGACAGGAATAGAAAGGAATGAATAACAAAGGCTTGTGTCTCCCCCCAGAGTCTGACCCAGCTGCACCCTTGATTGGTCACTAAGTAGGAACATCCAACATCGACCAATCAAGGGAGCACTTGTTGCACTCCACACTAGCAGATAATAACTGTTTACATCTTGAAGCTGAGGCCCTCAGCTTCTCAGGAGAAGAAAATCCTGGTACTGAGCAGATAAATGAGGATAAATGCAGCTGTTAAATACCCACTTTGCTGGAGAAGTTAGTGGGCAAGAATGTGTGGTAGGGTCACCTCCCAAAGAGGAGTTTATCGGGGACTAACAATCAAAAACATAATCTACTGGCTGACAGAGGAAAGATGTTAAACTTGTTTGCCTGGAGAGAGCATCTTTCTATGTAACTTGCCCTACCTGCAACTGTCACATTTCCCACCCAGCCATAATCCTTTTCTTCCTCTTGGTTTTAGCTTAAAGTGCTCTGTGCTTGCCTAAGGTTATTTGCTAGTCCTCTCACAGACGAAAATTCAATTTATTGTTTCTACCTTTTGACATTAACAACTAGAGATTATTGCTCATCAAACTGCCTTGTGCCAGCACCCACCGTGAGACTCATCACACATATGAACTGCTTTGCTAAAAGATCTCTGCACCAGATGGAGCAACTACTCCTTAAAGTGAATTACCTCCAGCAAAAAAGGAAAATAAATACAAAGTGCTACACAGTAATGGATGCAGGTTAGTGTAATGAACAGAGTATGTTTCTAGTTTCTCAACAAGAACAGTTTACACCATAATCCCAAGCTTTACTTTCCTAATACAGTTGTACAGTTGTGCTAACAACAGTGCTCTCCCAATTTTTTTTTTTTTTAATTTTTTTTGGTGGGGAAAAGTCACAAAAGTTGTCGGTCTTCAATAAGGATTTAACTGCCCAAAACAAGGGTGTGAGAAATGTTTCTACCTTGCCTCCTTTCAAAAGGCCAGCCAGACTGGTCTGTTAAGAGTCACAAACAGCTCCCAGATCTCCAGGGTCTGAAATGTAGAGTCTTCTGTGTCTCCTCTTTGCTGTTCGTTCCTTATCTAAGATTACTCCTGATCACATTCTTTCATTTCCCTTGTCCATTAGGGAGAACCATTTCATGATAGCTCTTGGCCTGTCATTTATTCAGTAAAAACACTGGGGAGAAAAGCATTGCCTCCTTTGCATCCAACTGACTCAGTGCGGCCCTCACCACTTCTTCACCAGAGCCACCTGACCCAAGCTTTTACAGCCTGATCCAGAACCTGGCCAAGCACCAAATCCATTTCCAAACACCAGCAGCCATTTGATCCAATTTGATTACCAAACTGCATAGCTTAAAATAGCAAACAAAGCCAGATCTTGCTTTTATTGCAGTCACAGGCCAAGTTTCCATCAGTGCTGGCAGATTCAAGGCCTAAGTTCATCTGAGCCAGTCTCCTTCTGCAGGGTGAGTTTTTAGTGGGGAGATGTCTGGGTATGCAGCAGGCAGTATCCCCCTGTGCGCTGCTCTGCATACAAGCTGGCATGACAGCCTGGCTCTCTTCATCCTCCTGGGAAGATCTGCATGTCATTGTACTCCATTAAAAAGGGAAGAAGAGAAGGAAATGCTGAGAGACCATTTTCCTCTGAGATTACTAAACCACATCATTGCTACCTTGCAGACATCTGAACCTGTTCCAACATCCAGCAAATCAATGAAAAAATGGCCACTGGCTTCAAGAATCTCAAGATTGTGCCACTTTTCTTAATCCCTGTTAAGAACTTAATTTTAAGAATAAGTTTTTAGTTCTCCTCTTCTCTGTGAGGACACAAATTGGAATCTCTTCACTCTGGAGGACTGATGCTGGTCTTTTCCTTGGTCCTTCCGTCATCCCTTATCACCAGGAAGGTGATGTACAGTCAGGTGATGAATCAGCTTTCTTATTCAGTGTATTTCTGCAACAGTGCCAATAAAATCTCATCTTTTGCTCCCCTCATCTAAATATAATTTGAATTTTTCAGGTAGTCCAGGGGGTTACACAATGGTGTAACATAAAGAGACAACATTGGAGTGTCTCAAATGCTGTGCCACGAGTGCTTTTATTACCTAGGACATGTTCTTATTAGAACACATCCTGGCTTGCAGCCTGGGAAGTGCATTGAGCTAAATTAGTGTGTCACAGTCCAGACAGAAAACAACAACAAATCAAGGTTTACTCTGGCAAATCTCATTATGGAAATAGGAAGGTACTGGACAAAGATCTGTTCTTTGCTAGCAGAACCACTCCTGAGCAGAACCCTGTGAGCTGAGGTCTGCAGAACTGCCGTGGTGGATATTTCAAGCTGTGCAGCAGTGTACACGCAACGCTAGAATTTATCCAAAAATAACCCATTGCAATGAAATAAAGGAATAATTCCTGGCTACTTTAAGGGCCTCTTGCACTAGAGATATCCTATAACTGCTATAAATTCATTTTCCCGGAAAAGGTAGAACTGAAAGCCACTTACATGGCTGATTAGAGATGTTTCATTTGGATGTCTACCTCTATCTTAAGATATTAATGCGCTCAATGCTCTCTCTCCTTTGCTGCAGTTGGGAAAATTTCATCTACAATTCTGGGCAGCACTTGGCAAGAAGACCTATCTGCACTGCAATAACAGTGAGGAAGCAGAGAGAGGAAAGAATAAGCTAGGAATAGCTCCAGGTCCTTGTGCACCCACCATTGCAGCTCCACTGAAGGGTGCCCTTTATGGAGAAACATTCTGTGAAAGGCTGTGCTCCATGTAAATCACTGTGACACAGACTGGCAGCAAGGCTGTGTCTGGAGAAAGGACTAAGCAATCCGATCACAAAATGAGAGTGGCCAGAAGCTGCTGAATTTTCTTTCCTGGTTAAAAACACCTGATGAGCCAGCACAAAAGCAGCTTCTCCACTCAAGAGACTCTTTGAAACATAGATGTGTATGAGTTCTACTTTAACCAAGCACTGAGTCACTCTCTAGCCTGATCTATCAAAATTATCTGAGTTAAAAATATTTATCCCAATACTACAAATGCAAAGGAAACACAGTTCATTTGGCCAGAATAGGGTCATCTTCAGTCCTAAGCAAAGAGGATGAAAGTCATTTACAAGTCACTAAAGGGGAAGACATCAACCTTTAACTTTTGCAGCTCACTCAGGTGCTACACATGATATCTCTTATGAGATAATTTTATGAATTTACAATCAGTTTTATTTAAAAATGGTTTTCCCACCCTAACAAACATTCAATTTGCAAACAGACATTCTGGCCACAAATAAACTCAATTTTAGCAAAGCTGTTTTCTGCAAATGCTCCAAGAAGGAGATTTAACCCATAACACATCAGACAATTTTCACAGGCAATTAAGCAATTTTAATACTATAGGAAATCAAATCTGGTTACCTAATTGAATGCAGTTGGTTTCTGGCATTTTTCCTAACAGCAAGAGCTTTTTACTTTATCTGCTCTTAGATCTTTTGTGGTGTATTAGACTCATTTATGGTTTCAGGGTGTATTTAGTGAAATTTAGTTAAGTCTTAGAAAACTCTCAAGTACTTTCAGGAGCAGCCAATTTCAGTTCATTGAGCAGCTATAAGTAATTAATTCCAGGAGAGCTCAGCTCTTCACACTCACTGACAGTCCTTGTCCCTGGAGCCATCCCAAGCACCACCCCTGTCAGTAAGTTATTCTTACCAGAACAGATAGATCCATCAGATCATTTCCAGTTACAGCCTCATTGAAGTTTGAAATATACAGCTACAAACCTAAATGGGTTTGTGTAGACTTTGGGGTTTTCTGATGTGTTTTACTGAAATTCTCATGCTGGTGTAGCTGTCCTGGTCCTAAATATCATAGTCAAATAAACTTCCTTTGACATGACTGCAACATACCCATTTCTTAGTCCATGCTAGATCTTCAGGGCACAGCTGGTACAACACTTATCTCAGCTATCGGACTGCAAATTAGATTTTATGATTAGTTGAAGGAGATGGCAAAAACTTGGCACTGGTTTTGTGAAAAATATGTTTGCTTGGAGCATCTGAATGAAACTGTAAAAGCTATTAAGAAAAAAATAATCTCCAGTGAAACAGAAGGCCAGAAATACTCTGCTTTAGAAAACTTTGTTTTGAAAGAACACCATCAAACTTCATACTGTATTATTTTCATATTATTTCAGAGTCCAAATAACTTGTCATAGTCTGAGCTAGCAGAACAGCCAACATCCCTTTTGGAACATTTCTTTGAAACGTCGGGTAAATTTGTATTCTTTGAATTTTCATTAAAAAGTGCTAGGAACTCACAGATAAACATATCTGCTTTTTAACTTTTAGATGCTTATATATTGGCTTGCTTCTAGAAGCTTTCCAACCAACTGCAGTAATTAGATGCCTCAGGACCTAGGGAAGCACAGAGATGGATTTTTAAAGGCAGATGTGTTACTATTTTGAAGATTCAAAGGTTGCTCTATTGCTGCAGGTGGGGAAGTGTATAAATTCACAGCTGTACTTCTTCCACATTGTTAATGAATATGAAGGAGCTCCTACAACTCTCCATTTTCAAATTCCATAACCAAGTATGACTAAAATGTCCTTAAAACTTCTACAGCATGAGGGAAAGGCTCCCTTGCTCCAGGAGAACAACAAGCTGTATGGTTTAATCTGAAAAAACAGTGATTCTGCTACAGCACACAGATTCATAAATGCAGAAATGCTCTGTGCTGACATGGCTCAGTCTCTCCCATTATAAAAGCCATGACGCTCCAAACACTACACAGCAGCCAGCACTGTTTTCATGGTTAAAATAAGCTACAAAGTCAGAATACATCTGCCTTTGTATTTTAATTCTGTATTAATCTGTGTTCATACAGCACCCTCTTATCACTGTGAGCTGTAACACTGAGGGCAGTAGGGGGAGCTCCCCCTTTATTTGTCGGGGTTTGGGTACTTTTAAGCAGACTATCAAAGTGAAGAGACTACTGGAAAGACAACAGAAATTTTAAAATACAAGGAACAGGTCAGACTCCATTGGAGCCTGGTCCTGCAAACATATCTGACTGTGGAACCCACCAGCCTGCAGAGCACAGGGAATTAACAGCTCCACTCAAGCCTTTAAGTATTACAAGTGGCAGAAAATATTTACTGGATCAGTACAATATAAATTCAGAACAGCAAAAACACTCATTGGCTCTGCTGAGCAAACAGTAATGGTTCCCATGCTGACCCTGCTGAAATTAATGTGAATTCAGCCTTTGAGTGATATTCTGGCTGCTCTCATGTCTCTGAGCAGTGCCACAAAGCACTTAGGGAAGAGGCCACAGGTGTTATTTCATGGCACTCGCTCTACAGGCAGACAGTTATTAAAGCCCCGCAGGCAGCAGATAGAGAGGGCAGCTTGAGCACAAGTAAAACCTTCATACTCTGGCATTCCCATGAAATTGCTGTAAAACTTTCAATTTGATGGCAAGACTATCCCTGGCTCTGGCAGAGCCTAATTGCATGGGGAAAGCAGCCTGGACAGCAGGGATTCAGCACAGATGCTGAGGCAAAGTCCTTTAATCCACAAAAGACCAGCAAAAGCAGCAAAGCTTTCCATGAATAGCAAGCACCATACCTGTCCAGTATTCCACCAGAATTCCACCACAGTGGGAAGGAGCTCCTTCAACACCTTCTTTTCAGCACCTCTAGCATACTTACCTCCACTTGGACAAATCTTCTCCACCACTACTGTCAGTGAGATTGCTCATCCTTACCCACAGCTCCTGCTACGCAGCAGTTGAAGGAAATTAACTGTTTTCCACCTGACAGTCCCAGCAGCTGCTGCAGAGGTACATGACCCATACGTCATGAGGTTTATGCAGCTCCAGGAGGAAACAAGGCTTGATGTTCATTTGCAGAGGAGCACAACAATTCTCATGTGTACCATGCAAGAGTAAACAATGCCCTGGTTTATGGAGGACAGAGGCCAAGCTGCAGATTTTAGATCCAGGGGCAGGAGTTTCTCTATCAACCAGTTACAGAGCATTAAACACTTAGATGTTTGGGATTTTTTCAAGTTCCAGAATTTGGCTTTTCACAGAAATCCAACCCTGGATATGAAATGCTCAAGCCAACATCATCAGAGGTCAACTCTGATTTGAATCTATTGCTCTCAGATGTCTGAAACCTCATGATTTAGATGAATTCAAGGCACTGAACCACCAGAAACCCTTGACACAATATCACCTCTGTGCAGCAAAAAACTTCATCACCATACTATAAAGGCAAGCATCGTTAAGACAAATTAATTTGAAATCTCATAAATAAGAAATATAGTAAGGCATTAGGATTGTAAAGCTTGAATTTAAACATTTGGCTTCCATTGCTAAGAATAGCATAACTTCATACTCTATTACTGAAAACCCCAGTGGATTTATAGTAGCGTCTCATTTTGCTCTATTAATCTGACTGCCCCAAGCAATTGTAATAGGCTGAGATGTCAAAGAATCATATTTATAATCTGTTGCTGCCAAGACAAATTGCTTTTGTTTGATAATAAGCCTGCTACTCCCCTTGGGATGTGGCTGCACTAAAACAACATGGTGGAGGCTTTCCATTCTGAAAGGCAGACATGCCCTTTCTGAACTTTAACATAGCCAATTTAATTTTTAAGGAAAATATGGCAGATAGCCAAAGATGAATAAAATTTCCATGCTGTGAGGTGAGCAATAGAAGCAGTTTTTCTAAAGAGATGCTGTGAAAACATGCAGCACAGTGTCTTATCAGAAATAGATACAGCTGCTGCTGCTTGGATGATAAACACTTAGCACTGAGTCTGTGTAAGTGTTGAAATGCTAATGATGTGCTAAGGGAGCTCTAGGTGATGCTGCAGAACTGGGTGATTTCTCTGCATCTGTTCACAGATACATCCTAACAACCATCACACAAACGATCTGGACCCTACATGCTCCACACCTGGGCTTTAAGCTATTCATAAACTTGGAGTGCAAGGTACACCAATTTGTCCTGGTCACATCTTTGCAGGATTAAACCTTAGGATATGAACACAAGAATTAGTTCCCACGAGGTGAGCAAGGATGAAAACCCCCAAAGCCTCATGGCTGGTAACTCAATACTCTCACGCTGTCCCCACAGTAAAGGAGATGCAGCTGCCCACTCCATCCCTGAGGGTACATGGACAAAGGCACAATCACCACAGAAGTGATGTTCTGGGTCATTTCTATCCCTTCCTGATCATATTTTGTGCATTTGTGCAATCTTTAGACTGTGAATTAGAGAAGACACCAGATGATTTAGACAGCTTGTGTCTTACTAAAGCTAGAACTCAGTTTGCTATAGCATTTTCTGCTCAAGGAAAACCCCAAGCAGAGATTTTAGGGTCTGGGCACAAATGTAATAACTTTCCTCCTGGGCTTTCTCTTGCCTTCTCTTCAAACACATCAGTGTCACCTTGGACGGTGTCTCCAAAAACACTGATGAGAGCAGCTTCTCACGGTAATTTTTTCTAATTATACACTGTCTTTGGCTGCCATAAACTTTAATTAAAAGTACAGTGGTTTTATGTTTTTGCATCGTTATAGCTTCATAATAATCTTATCATAGCAGACTCTCCAGAGGCTTCTCCTGGAACCACACCACAATCATTGTGACATTCACCTTGTCCCTGAAGTGAAGCCTCTGGGCTATGACATCACTCCAACACTTTAGAAAGGACACACCACCTGTCCAGAAAAGATGGATATTTCACTATAGGAAGTTAGAAAAGCAATCAGCAGCAAATCAGCTGAAGCTCCTCCTCACTGTTTTGATTTTTTTTTTTATGCCTTTAGGCTAAGCTCTAAAGCATAACAACGTCAAGGACATTTTCCTTGGAAAGGAGGTGGTTGGATCCACCTGATCTCAATCTTCAGGGTTTGCATGCCAACCTGTAATTAACTTCTTTCCTTCCAATACATGACGTCAAGTACCCTAACAACATGAATTAATTATGCCTTGCAGATACCTCAAGAGGAATTTCTTAAATTTCCTAGTGGAAAACTGAAAGCCCAAGGGCTCCCTAATTCCCCTGAGGTAAATCAGTGGCAGAACCCGATCAGAATCTGGAAGTACCAAACCTGGACCCTGTCTGTTAACCACAAAGCCACTTTTTTCTTCTGCTGTATTTGTCTTTAAGCCACAACACATTTAATCTGACTAAAATTAGCAGTAAACCAATGCCCAAGCACCTAAGGATGAAGGAACTCTAGCATTGCTCACCATTAATACATAAGATGCACAAAAAGAAAAAATATCCTGGCTCTGTTCCCAGAGCTGCTCTCCTGTCACTACAAATAACCAGAGTTAAAAGAGAGGATGTCTTTGATCATTACATTTTCTGCAACCAGAGAAACATTAGTGGAACTGAACGGGATTATTTTTAAGAAATATGCACATACCTTTGATAGCAAAAACTCCGTGACAGAAGTCCTTAAAATTGATTCTTCCCAAATCATTCGGGTCCAAGTACTTTGCCAGCTTTTCCACCTAAAATAAAAGATGAAAAAATATATGTTGAGCTTGGTGTATTGTCTGTTGCTCTTATACAATCTGTATCTTCTATAGAAGACTACAAGTTGAAGAATACTCACACTGTTCACTTGAACCAGCCAATAAATGGTTATGCAATGAGAAATCATGTCTTGTATGACCTTGGTGCTGACCAAGGCATGTGCTCTGACCGAAACTTCTTCAGCTGGGACACATCAATCCTGTCCTATGGGGATCTCAAGAGCTTAATAAGGGGAGAATCTGTGACTTATCCTCTCACCATAGAGCAGGGTGCCAACAGAATCTCTTCTCTGGGAGCTCTTGCCACGCATTCAGCTCAGAGGAACTTAAAACCTTAGTGGTTCTCCACCCCTCTTCTCACAAGTTCTCAGGGAAGGGGAATGGACAGACCAAGATGTGCACAGCCCATCGCCGTCTCATTCCCTAAATAATCTAGATTACAGGAGAGAAAACCCATTGGGCACTTGGAATGAAACCAAACTTCCTTGACACAGCAGAAGATATAATTTTTGTATAGGAAAATTAACAGTGCAAAAATATATTCATGTGATGACAGAATGGTTGTGTCTAGTACACTGTGCAAACAAGCAATGTACTTACTCTGTATAATCTCAGTTTCACAGTTGAGTCTTTCTGATCATTATTCACCAACAGAACGAGGTTATACTGAATTTAAACACAGCCATCAAATTAGTACTTGCCCCATAAATCGTCTGGCAAATTTTTCAGGAAGGTTTTGGGATAGAGGAAGAAAAGCAGCCTAGACTGGAGATGCTCTTGTGCTGTCTAGAAAAAAAAGGAAAGGAGGAACAAGTAGCTGAAGAAGAATAAAGTGAGAGGCAGACCAGTCCAGGGGGGTGAGTGCATGCCTGGACCATAGCTGGCTGCTCTTTCTGACAACCACTCTGCTGGAGTTTGTGTACATCCCCTTGTGAGCCAGTGCCTTTCCCTGTAGCACCTTGCAGGGACCCTCACTAAGGCAGAGGTAGCCTCTTACTGCTCCTAAGAGCTCACAGCCAGTTCCACACAACCCTGCCCTTGGCTGGGCCCTCCAGACACTCAGGAGTTTGAACAAGCTGAGTATAGGGACAGCAGGCGTGGAGGAGGCCACAGAATCCTACTGCAGCACAATCTGCGTGAGCTCAGATATGTCAGTCTGAGCAGCAACAAAAGCCCAGCTGCAAAGATGCAGCAAATGAATCCAGATGACCTAGTTTCTCAATTTGCTGGTGTGGTTTTTTCCCATGTGCTAGCAAAGCCCCAGCAGCTTCCCAAAGCCCTGCAGATAAGCACTCATGTGTGCGCATGACACTTCTTACAGGCACTTCTCAGGGCCTATAAATTCCCTCTGTACCAATAACTGCCATGATAAGCTAAAGGGCTCATTTAGAACCTGCAAATCTGGATTTAAAAAAATTTAAAATTTTACTCATTTGCAAAATTCTATATGGAATGAGAAAGGCACAATTTGATCATTAAATTGCATCCTTTCCCCTCTAATTTTCTTAGGGAAAATAAAAAATCAGCTTGCATAGGCAGGACAAGTAAGGAGCTATATGATGAATTCAGAGCTCATGACAAGCTAGACATTTTCTTAAAACTATCATATTGCAAAAGGCTTCCACAGGTCCAGTCCTGCCAGCTGGGCAGCAGAGCCCAGATATCAACTGGGTGCGACTCATGATCAAATTTCCACCCTGGCATCACAAGGAATTACTGTAACCCCACTAATTTAGAGCACCAGAACACACATCTGTGTTTCCAAAAAAAAAAAGCTGTTTCACCAGAAACCACAGTGTGTGGTTAATGCATACCAGACTAGCTGAAAATCCTGACTGAAACCAATTAAGTAGAGACATGCTTGATACAGAAAATCCGGGTCAGCGTTATCCCTTATCCTTCACAAACAACAACTGTGTTTTTAATTTTAATGCACAGATTCCTGCAGTCAGTTGGGAAGCCTCTAGTCTATTTAATATTGTACTATAACACAGTGGTGTCACTGGGTGCTCCCAATGAATCTGGCACTTTAAGTTTATTTCTCAAAGTTGATCCAATGATTTTTGTCCACCAGCTGCTCAGACATTTAAAATCACACTTTTAAAATCAAATTAAATGAGATGTTATGTGCCTGGGAGTGTGTACTATGGAGGAACAAAGGATATGTTCACATTTAGGTCTAAGCAATGTCTTAAGAGTAAATGAAATTATCACCTGAGCAAAGTACTTCAGTGTCCAGTTTCCCCTAAATCTAATTTGCAGGTTTTCAGTTGGATATTACAATGCAAATGACTGACATCAGTGCAGGAGATGACTAAGAGTTTACAGAACAGCCTGATGGAATTAATGCCAGCAGTGCTCACATCTTCAGCCAGGAATAAACACAGCTCCCATCGCAGGTCAGGGGATAAAAGGATTTTGATCACCAGGGACTGCGTTTAGGTGGATACTTGCAGAGGGTTTGTGCATTAATATACACACATATTTGGTACATAAATCCCTGCATATTTGCACACAGTTTACAAGAGCCTGCAGTGCACTTGGTGATGCATTTTTACCAATAGCTTTCTGGAATAAGGCAAGAAGCTCTTCCTCGTTAATTCCAGACTGAAGGCATTGCTTTAAGTTAAATTTCAATCTGTGGCTAAATAAACTACAGCTACCCCTAAATCTTCTCTGGAGTCTACACTCTATAAACTACCCTTCTGCTTCACTTTGTAAAGAAATAAAGTCCTCTTCTTCTCCTTCTCAGAAAGGGTTGGCTCCCCACAGTGAATCACAAGTTGTTTTATTTATTCATTGCCTTGGGAACCTTATGGATTTGTCAGCCTACCTGGCAGGCTGGGTGACACTGAAGCCTTTTTTGCAGTCAACAACCCCCTGGGACTGGGGGAGTCCACAGCCCCTGCCAGGGAATGAGGGACAGCAGCTCTGTCCTTGATAATAGAACAGGTGGCACAGCCCAGGTCTGCACATGCGGGACACACAGGATGGGCCAGTCCTGGGCACACTCAGACTACTGGGCCCCACATCTCTGGGCTCTGCTGATCCCCTGGCAAGGGATACAGGACCACAAAACCAACTGCTGCCAAAATTCAGTGTGAAATAAGTGTGTGATTATTGTGGTATCTACAGGCAGCATGGAGTGCTCCAGAGTTTAACATCAGAAGTCACCACAATGAATAGGGGCAGTGTTTTGAGCTGGGGACAGACCTTCTCTGCACAGAGCAGTCCCCCACCACGTGGGATAGACAGCACAAACAAGGATTGCAAACTAGTTCTTCACTGTAGGAAGTGAACAAAGGCAGAAAAAAAATGAGCTGCAGGCTCAATAATCCATCTGGTTCTTTTGGCAGCTGCAAGGGTGTCTTTAATGAACTCTTCAGTTGACATCCAATAGTCAGAGAGAGGACATAAATCTGAGAAAGAAGAAATAAATTATTTTTCTTTGGGAAGCAACTGGAGAAAACCAAACCTCTGTCCCTCTTGTTTAACTTGCCTGGATGAATGGGTGATTACCCTTTCAATGCAAACATGTTTCTCCACTGTAATAACTGTTCACTTCAGCCAAGGTGTTGCCTCCTGTCCCTTGGGTTTCCTAGCCATCCTGACTGCCCTGCAAAGGGGTGTTTGCCCCGTGCTGCTTTCTGACATACAAGAAGAGGCTGGGAGCACTTGAAAAAGCAGAATGGAAGAAGGTTTGTAGCAGAGAGAGTGGAGGAAGGGGAGAAAAGAGGACAAATCACTGACAGACCTCAGAAGATATTTATTGAAACTGATCTTTTCTTGCAAGTGAGTTCAATACAGGGGCACCTGTACTGAATAGCCAAGGAACCCTCTCCAGACCCCTAGCCAGCTCTTGTACTGAAGCCGCCAAGACAGCATCAGTACTTTTTCCAGCAAAGATTTTCTGTCTGGAACTGAATTCTGCTTCCATTTGCAGGCAAGAAGAAACTCAGACGTCTATTTGCCTCACTTAATTTTCTTCAAAAAAGAAGAGATTTTGTTAACACACACACACACACAAAAAAAAAAAAAAAAAAAAAAAAAAAAAAGTAAGATTTAGAAGTAATTGAGTTCAGAGGGACCCCACATCAGCTCTATAAACTGAAATCTGACAGCAGGATCCAAATCACAGCCAGAAGATGCCATTTGAAATAAACAACTTGTCTCAGTAATTTGCCTTCATACTACAGGAGTCTGTGAGCACGTCTCACCCTGAAGTGTGAGCAGGGAGCACCTGGGAGCTGTGACAGAGGCAACACAAGCATTTGCAGGAAAAGGTCAGACTGTGCTGTGGCAGTGACAGTCAGGCAGGATCTCCTGAGACAGAAGCATTTGTGAGAAACCTCAAAAAAACAGCAAAAGGAGATTAAACATGTACAGGCCGCAGGGTGGAATTAGAGAGCTTCCCACATGATTTATAAAAGGAGCAGCAGAACTGCACTTGCCCTGGTTTCAACAGACTGGCCTTTCCCACATTTGGAAAGGGTGTAAGTTTACACCTGGACAGTTGGAAATGCTGCTCTGGCTGCAGGGCTGGGCAACGAGACCACCACGTGTGTGAGAGCCACCCCTGTCCTTTTCACCAGCCCCTGGGTTCAGGTGTTGTTGGCACTGATGTGGTCCCAGATGTTGGAGCTCTTCAGTCAGAAGGGCTATCTTTGATGAGCTGGGATTTATAGATGGAGGGGAAAGTAATGAGGTTTCTCTCTGATATTGTGGCATTTCAGGGAAGCAACACAAGAAGAGGGAAATAATTTTACATTGCATTGGAGAAACTGGCACTCACACAATTGTGGTACCCACTGTCATATGAGACGCTGAAAACAGAGACATGTTGCAGAGAACTGACATACAATTAAAACATCTTACACAACCAAAAAACGAGAGGTTTTTTTCTGTTTAATTTGGCAAAAGAGAGGTCAAGTGATGATTTGTTACTAGGTATAAAGACTTCTGCAAGCAGGAAACTACAGGTTCAAAAAGATTGTAGCAGAGGGAAGACATAAAGAACCATTATGTTATGAATGAAATTGCCAATCTAATTTTATCAATAATTTGCGAGAGCCAAATTATGATATAATAACAAAGTATAAAATTTATTTCGCGTAAAAATGACAGAATTTCGGTCAGCCACGAATCGGACAGAGTCTAGCCCGGGAATAGACGGAATAGACCCTGGGTGACGCACTTACGCAGCTCTGAGCCCTGGCAGCTCCAGAGTGCAGCGGCACACCATGGCCTTCTCGACCGCGGGCTAGGAAGTCCATTGTCCTTTTCTTAATCAAACAAGTCCCAAAGGCTTCTCCAGTCCAGTAGAATGCTATCTGATGGAAGATGGTCCAGTCCTCGATGTCTTCGGGAATAATTCATCGACTTCTGGTCTTGTGCTAGACAGGACTCAAACAATCATGCTAACAATCCACACCGTTCCATTCCGAGAGCGATATCCTTGTTAACATTCTAAATACCAGATATTCATTCCTTACTGGAAGTCCCTTTTACAAACTAAGAGATTTCCCAGAAGCAGATTACAAATCTGAATAGTGTGAGCTCCTTCCCTCCGGTTGTGAGTAGCCAGGTGTGTTGTTGATAGCATAATTCCTTGCTTAACTGAAACCTCGAAACTCTGAGTTACTGCTGTGCTTCACATGTAAATGTAGCCTACTGGCGAGGTATGTGTGTGTGTGCCGGTTTCTCAATCCTGCCGGCCGTTTTCCCTGGTTTTTCTGAAACATGTCCAGATGCGATCCCCACATCAATCCCAATCCTTTAATATCTAAAACTACTTCTAATATGTTTTATACTACCTTACATTTGCTATTTACCTAAATCAAATATGAATTTTGACACTCATCCATAACAATTATCTGCAAAATAAAACTGAAAAGACTCCAATTAAAAGCAAAGGACAATTATTTTATCAGCACCATTGTTTACCCACCAGAACTATAAATTAGGAAGGGTCTGGAACGATAAAAAGCAACTGGAGTCCCTCATCTGAGGCCTTTTGAGAAGGCGAGACACACCTAGAAAATCTACCTAGGCTAGAATAATTGGGTTACACTCTGAGCTGTCACCATTTCAGGATGTCACATGAGATGACCTGATGCTCTCCCTGAGCCTGACCCTACAGCACACAGGACCATGTTCCCAGTCACACATGTAAGGAATGGAAGGCCAGCATTTCAGAGTCGAGTCCAACAAGCTGCCAGCCCACTCAGTCCTGGCAGACTGTGCATCGTAAATAATTCATACCACTGCAAACAGCATCATGAATTTCCATCAGCTGCTGTCAGATCCCAAAGCATGCAGGGACATACATCATTGCTGGAAACAATGGCTTTGAATTTGCTTTGAATTTTGATTTCAAGCACCACTCATTGCCCCTTTATCTGTGGGCTTCAAGCCTGAAAGTTGGTTTCTCTGTGATCTCTCTGTAAATAGAAAGGATTGTTTCAGTTTCTGCTTTAACTGTGCACACCCAATTTACCAGCTAGAAGGCAGAACTTGGGACTGTGTCCTAAATGACATAAGCAAATCTGTTGACTAATCTTGGCCTCAACTTTGAGCAAATTCCTTAATCTGTCAAATCCACCATTTACTAATGGCTGCAATGCAGAAAGTCTAATCAAATTCAAGGGAGTCCATTCACTTGTCTTCCCTGGCGTAGCATAACACATGGAATTGCATCTTCTTCCAAATATGACCTGAATCCACGGGGCCTCGGTCCAAGGGGAGAAAAATATCCACCAGTTATCCAGATGGAGAAAATATCCACCATGCGGAGGATGTGAAAGTTATCCGTGAATCACAAAGGCACAGAAAGAAAGAGGTGGCTCCAGAAGCACTGCAGGTGGCTAAGTGCATTCAGAGGCAAAAGGAAGCTTCCAGTGCTGATGTGTTTTGAATGCTCTGTGCAAGCACCACCTGGGCTCAGGTGGGCAACAGATGGTGAGCGCAGCGGAGCCGCTGAGGCAGGAGTGGCTGCGGAGCTGCAGCACACATGGCAGGGCAGCTGCTGCCCTTCCCCAAGGCAGGGACACACAGCTCCAACCTGCTGAGCTGGGCTGGGGAGCACTGCGCAGAGGGACAAGGAGCAGAGCAGGGAAGGAACTGCCTCGTCTCACCTTCTGGAGGGAAGGCAGGAGCTGTAGGATCCATATCACAGCCCCCAGGGCAAGAGGGTTTATCTTGACTGGGAGATCCCTGCTGGGGGGAAAGACACGGCATCCAGTGGCCATGGGGCTGTGGCACCGGGGGCAGAGCAGCAAGTCTTCCAGTAGCATGATGTTACCAGCAAATTATTTCATCTGCCTTGGCTTCCCCATCTTTAAAATGGTGACGGCAATACCGACCCCGCGCTCAGAGTGCACCATAAAGGCAGTGATGCTGCAGACAGCAATGGAAGCTGCCTGGAGCTGGTCCATACTGTAGCTGGTGGGGTTTCTTACCCTGTCTCACTTGCTCACGGGCTGGTGTCTGTCATCTCTGGATGCATCTGCTCAACTGGACAATGGAACACCAGGCATGCTGGTGATCTGACATAATACACAGGTATTTCTAATCTGTACTCTGCTGCAATGAAATCTGCCCCACTGGGCAGACCCTTGTCATCATCTCATTTTCAGCATTTTGTTATGTTAATAGCATTTTATTATCTTCTGATGGGAAAAGACTGAGCCACACAGTACTGCTGAGAGAACACATTAGGGACGGACTTGTTCAAAATATTTTAATATGCAAATGAACTATTAAGAGAACACAATACTCCATGAACATCAATAAATGTTTGTGTATAACAGAAACACAGGCAGTGTTAGGAAAATTGATGCTGCAATTTCTGTTCCACATTGAGAAATCACTTGCAGTCTTTAACACACGATGACACAAACCTAATTTGGGATAACAACAAATACAATTCTTGCCCTACATACCCCAATTTTCTAGGTATCATCCTTACAGTTAGAATGTCTAACCATAGCTGAGATCCAAAAGTCATTACTCTTAAGGAACCCCTTCTCTCACACCATATACCTTCCTGGTTAACCTCTGTACTTACACAATGAAACGTTTTACAACCACAAAGAATCACCAACGAAGTTTGAAACAGAGTGCATGTGAATAGCTCTGAATCTGACCTCACTTGAGAAAGAATCATTGCCTGGAATTAAGAAGTTTTCAGAACTTCCTCAGAGTACACATCCCAAAGAGACAGTTTACAGAGACAAAAACTACCTTCCCCCATTTTATCTTCAAGCCAGAAACCAGCAAAATCCTGGTGAGCTTCTCCTTTGCCAATCTACACCTTTGGATGTATCAATTGTTTATACACACAACAGTCCTATAAGTGTAATTAATATCTATTTTATCCCTCTTAATGCAACGTAGCAGCTGACAATGAGCAAGTGCCAGAATCTTAAGACCAACCTCTCTCTCCAGTCTCCCCCACGATCTATGGATATGTGAGAACTGAGAACCTTTCACTTAGTTATTTAAACAGCTGATTTAAACAGGATTCCATTTCCCTCCTTCCCTCTGATGCTGTGTTGCAAAACAAGACATTTGGCTGGGCCCACCAATCTTACAACAGTCTATGGGGAATCCCACACAGTCTGGAATACCATGGGAACAGAGAGCAAAGCTAAAAATATGCCGAGCCATCTGTTCACCCTACAGTGATTTTTTGTGTTGTTCTGAAAACAAAGGGTTAATGTGTTGAACTGTTTTCCTAAAACCACTGATTCATTCACTTGCTAAAATAAGCAGAGCTACATTAACACCTTCTCCTCCGCAGCTATCAGAACTGAAGCCAAGGCTGCCTGGGAAAACAAAGCTGCTAGCAAAAGCTGTGAAAAGCTGAAATGAGGCACAGCCCATTATCGTCCCCATCAGCATAAGTCAAATACAGCAGAAAATAGTCAGATCACAAGAGACACATGAGGCAATTGGTCACGTGGGTGCAGCATATTTTCCTTTAAACCAGGAGCAGGAAAATGTTTGCATAATCATCAGGGCTTATCTACAAGTGCTGCAGCGTGGACTGATTTTCAGTGAAAATATTCTTCCTCTCTGCAGCTTGTAGTGTGTGTGATCGTTCTCATCAGTACATAAAGGGAACTTACACAGAATAATGTTTTTCATGGCTTTCAGTTGTGAGACATCAGCCAAACAGGATCTACTCTCAGAATAATTATCGTGTTTTGTAGTAAAACTGGGAGAGAGGTGGGGTCCATAGTGCCAGAAAACACTTTCTTGGTGCCTTCCTTGCTGACACATCTGCATTTTAATTGAGGCGTTATGGTTTGCAAAGAACAAACGAAATACCAAAGGCCAGCAGGAAGGAGCTGGAGAGCGTGGGGAGAGCAGAGCAAGTCAGGTAGGTTGGTTACAGGGAGCAGTTCAGACAACAGGGGGTCTCCAGGGATATACAGCACTCAGAGCCAAACAGGAGCTTCAGAAAATTCGTCAAACCAATGACCAACAGAGCCAAAAGCCAGTGCTGAAATCCAGGCAGTGGCTCCAGACTGCCCGGCTGACACAAAATCAGAACAAGGCACTTTTGTGCCAGCCGTGGTATGGCACTTCACTTGTTCATCTCAGATTCACAGGTCAAGAACATAGCTAAGTGCAACAGCACTCACAAGATATTGTATCACCCAGTTTTGTCAGCAAATCCTCACAAGGCTGGATTTCTAGTGCCAAAGTTACAAAGCAAGTGTTACACTTCAGACAGCCACTTCTCTTGACTGTGTGCTTTATTGTTATATTCTCTCCTTAACACACAAAGCTAACCCAACAATATGCAACCAGCACACAGAGCTATGCTTCACACACATCTACTTTCAGAAAGAATTTAGATTTTGGTCTGAGAGCCAGCCAAAGGTCTGCCCAGAGCAGCATAATTCGGGCATCCTCAAGTCTCTCAGCCTGGTCTCCTGAAATCAATTTTGAAATGTTTAAAGGGAATGTGGCTGGCTTTTGGCATGCTCACAGATATAGAGCACAAAATGTAGGCCTTGAGATCTGATCTCAAATGAAAAAGCCTGAGCAGCAGCGCTGAAATTAAACTGAATGAAAGAAATTTCATGGCAAATTAATGCTTTGTCACAAAAATGAGCATGGGAGGAATGAGGATGGGATGACCTCAGCTCAGGGAGACACACATTAGTTAAGATGACAAACATCAGGCAGAAAGGTATGATTAAAGGAACAATATTCCACTTAGCTGAAGGGAAAGATCTTAACCTTTAGAAAAGTGCGGCTGAGAGATAATGTCCTTCCAGTCCTTCCCCGAGGACAAGAGAAGGAAATGAGCAGTAAGTGCCACTCATTATGGTGGGATAATTACCAAGTCTGCAATGAGGGTGACAGGTTTGAACAGCAGCTGACTATTCTGACGTTCAGACTGGGGAAGCAGGATAAGCAGGCTGCGACAGCCGGGATGAGCACGAGTCCGGACTGTCAGTGCTGAGAGGTGGTAGCAAGGAACCCCCCAACCAACAGCAAAACTACCCGAGGCTGAGGGAAGGAGGGAGCCCTTCCTGCCCAGCTCGCACAAGCAGCCAGATTCCTGACCAGAGCACTCGCACCGTGTTAATCTTCTCTAATTCCCCCCTGTGCCTTGCTGCAGTTGCCAGCTCCAGGCAATCCAACAGCCCAGAAGCCACGGCAGACCTCACGTTCCCATGCCATGAGCAATGCCCCTGTAGAGAAATGCGTCACTCAAACTGCAGCGGAGGAAACTTTGTATAAAATCACACACAGAAATCCACACTGCTCTTTGATCTATACCGGGGAAAACCATTAGACAGAATGATAATCAGCCAGCATTTTTGTGTGGAAAGGGTCGGAAATACAAAGCTTGAATGCACAGAAAGGAATGTTCTTTACAGCCTTAGAAGCTGTACAAGGGTGTTTCATGTTACAGAACTGCCCGCACTGTGCATCCTCATTAGCCATCACACCCTGGTCAACATTAGAACTCTAAAATGGTTACAAGGCTGAATGGAAGAAAGATCCAAAATGCAATAGAAAAATCCCAAAAAGAGATGAAGGTGAACAGCTACGATGGGATTGCACTTCTGTGTTTCAGCAGTGTGCCCAATGAATATGCTATCAATTAGTCTTGGTATTGTAAGAAGCTCCGTGAGGGACTGGACCCAGCATTTTTGGCTGACTGCACACACTATTGGAAAGATACTATCTGACACAAAGGTAATTTTCTCAACTGACATGTGATTTCACCTTCTCTTCTTATCCAGAAACAGATGGACTGCAAAGCGTGCTGGGCCTGGGGACTAAGTAGGAGAGGGTAGTTTTTGAAAAAGAGATTTAGGTAATGATGTGATGACTTCCATCAGCTGGAAAATCACATCTCTCAGGCTCAGGTAAACAGGTCACTATTCCCAGTCCAGCTGTCAGTCAGGATAATAGTCACTTGAGAGGCATTTCTGTCCAGGTGTGTGGGACTGGACTGTTCATGCCTGCATGTACAGCACAGAGGTCCACAGGGCTGTTCCTGTTCTGTGGAATTGTTTCCTTCTAAAGTCTTTTAAGATGTTACTGTTTTGATCTTGCTCATTTCTACAGCTGCCTTTTCCAACTGCCTTTTAGTAGGGATGTAGCTTGCCTTCTCTGTCAATATGTGTATATTTATTATCTCCCAGTGGTATATGCCAGTTTATTTTTGATATCTATTGATGCTTTGTGTATCAGTATGTGAATTCATTTTTTTCCCACATTAAAATCAAACCAAACAGCCTGACCAAAAAAATTGTCCTTTTGATTTTTCCAGCGAATATAAGTTCCCTGTTGTTATTATGACAACATGTCACCACAGGGTCACAGACAGTGAAAATGAATTGCTTGGAAAGCAAAACCAACCGACCCTTCAGTGTAAAAATGAACAGGCACTGTTTAAGGGAATCAGAAAAGCTTCTCCTAGATGGACCCTAGAAGTAAGGTAAGAAATGGTCACTGGACCTCAAATTATTATCTCTGGTGAAGAAAATCCCCTACAAACGCCAATCAGATTATGTGCAGCTCTGCTTTGGTGCATCTGTACAAGAGGTGAGTGGACGGTTTATCCTTCCCATTGTACCTGACCCCAATTCCAGGTACAACATATAGAGTAAAATATTATTTCTAAACTAGCTGAGTCCCTTTAAAAGTCAGAGAAGGAACTTTGACCCCAGTCTTCTTCTTTCAGTTCAGAGGCTCTTCTTCAGGTACCAGTTTAAACACCCTTGACAATTTATTGGTTGGCTGTGAAATCCCTAAATAGGTAAAAACTGATTACTGTGTGTTTGCCAGACCTTCCACAGTGCAACATCTCTCAAATACTCAGAGCTTCTGCTGCTGTTGCCTTCTCCCAGCCTGCCAAAACTGTGCTTGCATCTATTTTCCTCCAACATAAAGGTGCTTTGTAGAAGTTACAATCAAGAGTTGAAAGCATGCAGAAATCACAACAGATTTATGCTGCAAGGCCCTCACCCAGCTGCATTTCACTGCAGTGCCAGATCCGAGAAACCAGTTCACTGCTAATAGCTGAACGTGTACCAGTCCCCCAAAAACCACAGGTTTTTGTGCTGTTCCAGTCTCTGCTGTGTGTGACCTGCTCAGAACATACCTGGTATGGTAACAAGGATGTAATTTACCCTTCAGTGATAAGGCTCAGCAAAGCTCTGTAGCAAAGGCACATGTATGAAACATGAGGTGAAATGCTAAGAGCCTGATGCAACAAAAGGAGCCTTCTGAGAGCACCTTTCACTGGATCAGTTCAACAAAGGAATTCTCACTGGGCATGGTGAGGTTTCCTCACCAAGGACTAAAGCAGTTTCATGGTTTGTAACAATCTTCTATTGAACTGACATTTTTACATCTGTCTCTCTGCCACTGCTGACTGCGGTCTCAGCCTGGAGGGCTCCCCACAGAGAGGGATGATGGACTGAATCTGCCTAATGTGTTCATGGACCAGGTGTCTTTTTGTCCATGTTTTTTTAAAATCTCTCTATGAAGAGTCTGCCTGCAGGAGGAGGTGAACCTCAGGGCTGCAGTTCGGTAAGTGCACAGGGGGAAATGCTGAGGAAAAATGAGCTGGTGCCAAACAAAATGCAGGTGCCTCAGCAGCAGGAGAGATGCTCCCTCCCCACTGCAAACCATAACCTGCTCACCCTGAAGAGCCAACAGCTCCTATATCTCTTAATCGTCCTGGTTTGGACAGGATCCATGCACTTCCTGTACGATTAGGAATAACAACCTCGTAGGGAAGGTTACAGCTATTATGGAGATGGGCACCCTGCCAACAGTGACTCTGGGATGGACCAGAGACAAATACAATGTCCTAGCTGGATGGCACCATGTCCCCCTCCGCTGGACAGCTCTCTGCAGGTCCCTGTGTGACTGCAGTGGGCTGGAGCTGCACAGCCTGCCAAGGATGGAGAGGGTGAAGTGGTCCTGAAGATGCTTTGTCACGCTCTGGGAGCCACCTGGATGAATGTGACCTGGAACAAGGCAGTTGCCATTCCAATACACACACCTAAGCTGAGTTACAGTGAAATGTTACACCTGATGGCAGCTCGTCCTTGCTGTTCCTTCCAGGTGTGCGTTCACATTTCTCACAAATAAAGGTCGATGCAGTTTTATTAAATGACCAAGCCCTGCCCAGACAGAGAAGCAGTGAGGTGGGTATCGAGGGAGTGAGGCAGTCAAAGAACCATCACATCATCAAAAGCTCACAGGACAGGGTTCACAAGGGGTGGGGGGAATAGACAGGAGGGGGAAACAACTCCCTTAGTACTATTCTAAACCTGACCTTGAGCAAAGCCAGAAGCAAAGAATTTGATGCAGGAACCATTTCTACTGTATTATACAATGAAAGTCATGCTACAAGAACTTAATGGCCATAAAATCTATAAATCACCAAAAGCACTGGGAGATTTTTAACTCTAAAAAGTGCTTTTGCAATAAATTTCTAAACCTTGGCAAACAACACTTAGCCCTTTATTTGAGAGATGCTGGAAGGCCTCATTATGATGTGGACTTAAATCAGATTTGTCTCAGACCAAGACTTTGACTTTATCCAGGTGGATGTCACTTTCCAGCAGCCACCATAACTCAGAAATGGTTCAGCAGTCAGGACTCCCTATAGCACAGCACATCCTCCACCTTCACTGATCCAGAACAAATCTCTTCCTAGCCAGGTCGGTAAAAGCCTCATTAGGCCAGATCACTGCAAATGTGAAGTGTTGAGGATTACAAACAAGAAGAGTTTTGAACCTACATACCTGCTGGTCTCAGCAGCTGTGGGTTTTTTGCCAGTGCACTCTGGTGTTTGGGCTGTCTACCATCATCTAGTTCACGAATGCTGGTACAGACTCTTGTTCCAAACCTGCATCCAAAGGGTAACTTTCCACACATCTCATGTGGGGAATTCATCACAGGGATTCATCACTTCTGTTACTTTGCAGACTTCGATGTGGTGAAGAGTCACAGAACACAATACATCACTTCTTGCCCAGAGTTTACAAAATGTTTTTTCTCTTCACTGTAATAGGAAATAGGAATAGGTGGTCCCTTTCAAGACCACCAGGGACCACCAGCCTTGCAAATGCCTCTCAAGACACTGCAACCAAACCAGAGCCTGCCCAACAGAGCTCTGTGAAGATATCCTTGGTCTCTTATTGAATGGAGCCTACAGGGAGGCTCCATATCTCTTTGAACAGCACAGAACAGCTCTTTCATGTAGTTTGCATCCAGCAGCGAGATCAGGGAAAGCACCAAGGCTCCACAAAAAGGAATATTTTGTCAGTGAAAAAAAAAGGGCATCATGTATTCGGCCAAAAGTCAGGCCATGAGTGGCAAAGGAGGCAATTTCCCTGCTCCAGGGTGCTTTGCCTCTTGGTGATAAACTCTTGTGGCTAAATTCTTCTGGCTCCCACCATGTGTCTCTCTGCTTGCTGTGTATTTATGCTGCTGCACTGGTGAGAATTAGGGAAAGGTACAATAACTGAATTACTGCTGCTCTTGCAGATAACAATGGCAAGGCCTTTAAAGGCTGCACATGCTTTGTCTGGGATGAAAATGAATAAATAGTAGTAATTAAACAAAAGAATCTAAGAGCATAGTACCCATTGGATGGTGCACCAGGGGATGGCAGCCTCAGCTCCTGCCAGAGGTCAGTCTGCCAAGGAAACAGAAGACAACACTCATATAAAGGGATGAAATATCAGGAGGTGATGTTTCTCTCCTTGTTGCGGTCAATTTTATGGAATGTGGCTGTACAAAGGACTCGGGAAGATGAACAGCAAGTGCTGAGCTCAGGGGAAGCTGCAGAGTTTTATTTGGACAGCCTTTCACCAACAGACCTCAGCATAAAGCTGCACAAGAGACAAGAGCTCACTGGGGAGGTTGGCATTGGTTGAAACAAAGCAGGTGCTGCCCACCTCACCAGTGTTTTGGTGGCAGGTGAAACCTCCTGTGGGCTGAGATCCCCGCTGAGCCATGACCACTTTGCTGAGGGGTTCTACAGCAAACAGAGCATGTTTCAGGGACAGACCTGAGTCCTGAGACATTACGAGAGGCCAACAGCCAGGACAGAGTCACTGTACCACAAGTGTAACCCTGAGCCAACTGTGGTGTGGGGCCAAAGCTCAGGGAAGTGCAGAGGATCCTTTCCACTGACCCAAACACCTCCTGGTCAGGGTGCAGAACTGGCAGCGAGGGGAAGACAATAACCAGCAAGTCCTGCTCACCCCTGGTCAAACTTGTCACAAGCAGCAGCATTCTGCAGGAGAAGTGAGACTTACCATGGGATTTGACAGAGATCAGCAGCTTTTTGGAGCTCTGTCAGAAGTGTATGCAGGGAAAAGCTGAAAATTGCAAGCGTCAGACTCCTGGAAAATCTTTTCTTTGTTCACTATTTTCTGTTGTTTCTCTTGGCAGTGGAAAAAACTTTCCATATAACACGGGATAGCTTTTTCTAGGACATTTCCTTTCTGCAGTACATCTCTTAGGCTAGAGATAACTCTGAGAGATCAAGAATGAAAAACTTACTTTCTCATCTGGTTCTGAAGCATTTTCCTGTGCTTGTATTCCAGGATCAACTTCTTGGCTGATTCAAACAGGAAACGCTCCACTTGCTCCAAAAGACACTTGCTATGCAGGCTATTAATATCCTGCTGAACATGTAATAAATATATAAATTCAGTGTGCTGAATTAAAGCCTTGCAGACCAAAGCCTTTAAGTGGACCTGTGAGTCAAGTGCAGGCAACAGCTTTTCAAGGTTTCTCACCCTGGCTATTTAAACTTAAGACAAAACCTTAGCTATAGTCTGATGGCTCATTTTATGCTTGGATACACTGAATATTGACAGCAAAGGGAATCTGTGGAAATCACAGCTAAATCTGGGTTGCAGGCTAGTGCCTCAGACAGACAAGACAATCTGTCACCCCTTGAATAAATTATCTGCTCAAAGGAGAATGTAATACAATGCTATTCTCAAAAAAAAAAAAAAAATCACTCTTTTTCTGTTGTACTTCCGTGGTACTTTAAGCTGCATCCACTGACTGCTCACCTATGGAAGTTTGCAAACACAGTTGAGGCATTTACTGCCCCAGGGTCTTCCTTCTTTATCATTCAAACACCAGCACCTTCTCACACAAGAGACAAGAAGCATGACTCAAGCCTATAAGGCCACAAAGCTGCCTCTGGAGAGAAGGTGAGACTCTGAAGCTTTAAGAGCAAATGGATGGAAAAGAAAAGTGGGAAGAGGAGAGGGATTTCCTGTTCTAAAAAACACAGCGACACAAAGTGCAGTCAGATCTCATCTGTACTCTGCATCAAGCAAATGTCCATGCAGCAGAGTGCTCCAAGATTATTCAGTCTGTGACACTGGAAAAATATCTCCAGACAATAAGTGTTTTCTATACAGTTTTAAAGGGTTTTCTCTAGTCTCTGCTGAACTCACAATAAAACTACATCTTTCACAGAAACAGATTTTTAATCTTTTTTTCTGGATTCTGCTCTTGTACTCACTAAAAGCAAAACTCTCCAAGTGCTTTTAAAGCATCTAATGGCATGTATGGAAAAAACCTGTGCCTTGTCTGAAAGGCCATGGTTTAGCTTGGGCAGGAGCTGCTGGCCCTGCTCCAGAGTGAGCATAACTGGTAGAAAAACAATTCTGCCTGAATAAAGACCTGAAGACTGATCTCCTTGGGAAAGCCATTTCAGACTGTTTGAGTATGTCAAAAGAAGTCAGACATTAAGTAAATACTCAATTAAGGAAGGAGGGCAAATAATTAGTAAGGCTAATTCTCTGCTAAAATGGTCTGGATGGTATGCAAAATTCACCCCAGCACCACTTTCCATACAAAATAAGTCTCAGCTCTTGAAAGAGTAGCTCAGCATTGAGCAGACCGGGGTTAAATTATCAACTCAGCCACAGATTCAGTGTTTTGGACATGGACAGGTAATCAGTTTCTTTTTGTGTCCACTCCCAAACCCCAGAACAGTGACAGTAAGTACACACTGAGACACTCAGACACACAAGCAACGACCCCAAACATGTGTGCATACATAGCTTTGTATACATTAAAGCAAGTACTTGTGGCAATTACAGCACTCCAAGAACTCTAAGAGGCCAAGTGAAAGCTTCTCTATCCACAGATTTCTTCTTGAAATAAGTACTATGGGAAGGAATCTCATTACTGAAAAATAGAATGTTATTCCACTTCAGGCACTGGAACAATGCTACAGTGGGCAGCTGGCATATAGCATGGACATATGAAAAGAAGCAAACATCTATATAAAACCCATGCATACAACCAGTGTTATATAAAAACCATTAGAAACACCAAGTCTAGCTGGTTTGAACCTACTTGGCCTCTGCTCCCATCTACTGCAACACAGCTCCACAACTGACATGCAGAGGTGGAGAGATTCTAAAAATAACCAGTGCAGGGAGAGGGACAGAAGCACAAGGAGGAAAATGTTTCTTTGGCCTGGCTGACAGATTGGGCAGCAGCTCTCAGTGCCCAAGGAACACCTGGTTCCAGTCCTGCCCTATGAGCAGCCCTGCAATCCCTAATATCCCAGTGGCAGACCATTTCTGGAATCTAAACATGGCCCAAATACATGCATAAGACATGCAAGAAGGGATTTTTTAAGTCTGAGGACAAGCCAGAAATTGTCAAATTCTGAAATCAGCCAAAAGAGAGCTCTGATATAAGACAAAGTTTAGTTGTCAGTGAACTAATGTAGGACATCACCCTAATGCTAAATGAAATACACAGAGCCTCTAATTCAGTAACAGGGATTTAATCCCCAGCCTGGGTGGTTTGAGCTCTCTTATATGAGCTGTAAAACTGGAACAATTAAACCCAAAAAATCCTCTGGTTCCCCAGAACAGACCACCAAGCCAATCCAAAATCATGTTCTTTTATGTAAGGTTTTCTCCTCTGCAGGACTATTCCAGGGCTCAGATTTGAGTCACAGCATTCCGTCACAGGTTTATGGCAAGCTGGAAGAAATACTGTTCTTCCCCACTTCCCAATCCCATTCTCATTTGACTACAGCATGCTCCAATTCTTGCTCAACTGGTGCTGCATAACTGGTGCTGGGAAGAGAAGTGAAAATTCTGTAACTGGTTATGTAGGTTAATGTCCCAACACATATAGCCCATTTCATTCAGTCACAGAGCTAAGCTTTTACAATACCTGGGAACAATTTGCAAGGAGACATAACACCCAGATTTCATCTAAAAAACTTTTATTTTATCACTGACATTGACTTTGGGTTACTGCTGAGAGATGGGCAGATATGGTGAGAGCAGTAGGCATGAGATCCCACTAAGGCTGGCACAGATGTGCTGCATCTCAAATTCTGCTCTTGCAAACTGGAAGTGTGTCCTGAGAGCTAAAACCAGAAAGAGAAGTCTGCCTAGATGTGCAGATCTTCCCCAGCCAGCCACTAGAGTAAAATCTGTAACACAACAGCAGCACGTCCAACACTGTGCAACTATACCAGCTGTAAGATTTAAGATTGGCTGGAGATGATAAGAGCAAGCAACAACAAGAACAAATCTTACTTCCCTCCCTATAATCAAAGGTTTTTTTCGCATTCCTTGTGCTGCTTTCTCTTAGTGAAAGTAATAGAGGACAGACAGCCTGTAGTTCTCATATAATTATCAGTTGTCAACTCATCTGAAAGACATCCAGTAAGCTCCTGCTGTGTCAGATGCACAATTAACTTGTTCTTCTCTAGCAAGGGCACTGCATGAGTGAGAGGGCTTGGAGGCTCCTCTTTCTCCCAGCAAACACATGACAAAACTCTGCTCTCAGTTCAAGCCTGGGAATGGCTCCAACCACTTTTACCTCAGTATTAGTCTCAGTCCTTCACTGCACTGTCATTGATTTGTACGGAAAATCAGTTGTTGTCCTACAGCCTCAGACTGTGGTTAGTGCTGCAGCTCTGTGGATGCCATTTGCACACACTTCAGCCCAAGCCTTGCAGATAAACTGCTTCTCCCATATCCAACGTGTGCATGGTCCAGTCAGACTCACAGGTTTGCAGCACCCCATTCACAAGAAGAAACATTTTCTACATACAGAAAAACTTGGAATCCTGCAGTCAGACATGCTGGCATTACAGAATTTCACTTAACCTCACCTCACGGTTACGGCATACAATGAGCATAATTTGGCTTATTTGATATAACAAACACAATCTCTGCTGCTGCAACTGATCAGATCTATGCTGTCATTTCATGGGCTCCTAAAAAGTCCCCTTGGGCTTAGATGTCACTTAGTGCTCTCCAGAGTATCACACTGCATGGCAGATTAATGCTCCATATTCATCCAAAACATTAGACCAACACCCATAGGCAGTGTCTGGACTGCCCAGTGCAAGCCCTGAATATGGGCTCAGCACTGAGCCTATATGTGTGGATTTTATCCTTTACAGCTTTTGGAATTAAGACAGAGAAGCAGAGGCACAGGATATTGCAAACACATGGCCTGTTTAGAGCAAGTAATGAGGGGTGCAGTGTAAGAAACCGAGGAGAATGGAGTATTCAGAGTGTTGAATGTGTGTGAATATTCACATGCAGTCATGTGGCAGCAATAAAACATCACATTCTCCATTACTATTGAACAGAACACTTTATCAGATACTCTCAGTAAACTGCAACAGTGGTTCCACCTGCCCGCCCCAGATATAAGCTTGTGTCACACACCAATTTGCTGAGCAGAGAGGTATCTGCAGCCAGGGCCAAAACCACCATATATCAACTGCTCCTGGTCTTCAAAAGGGCAAGATTTACACACTAGACAATGTCAAGATAAAGCACTAATTAAATAAAAGTGAAAGTCACTGGAAATTCTGCTTGGTGTTTTCCACTTCATACAGATAATGGAATAAACTTAGGACCTGCCAAAAGAAGAAAGGAAATATGCCAAAGAAATCACCATCCAGCACACAGCACACAGCCAGTGAGCTCAAATTCCAATAGCAGAAAAAAAGCATCAGCAAACCCTGTGCAAATAACTCACCAATAAAGATTTGGAATGAGGGAAAACACTTTAAGTATGAGCTGCTGAAGTCAATCACAAACAGGGATCAGTAACACTAAAATCATGGAACTAATCTAAAGTATTTGCTCTCAGAAGTGGGAAAATATTACAAATAGAGCTTTGAAAGTGCTGTATATTTCTAAAGCACTGGATTGCTGATGCAATCTGAATAGTGAGCGAGCATTGAACGTCTGCCTGTCACTGTCCCTTATAAGACATTTCTGTTCCTGCTCATCCACCAGAAGAGCTGATCCCACCATCTTTCCCACTCTCCACTGCAGTGCTGAGAAGCATACCATAATACTCAAGTCTAGAAGCCTGTGAGCAGCCAGGGAGCTGCAATGTGCATGGAAAAGGTCAGTCAGAAGTGATGCTAGAATGGGAGTTCATCAGCCCCCCACCCCTGGCACAGAGCCCTAACTCCTTGGTAGTAGCAAGGGGTAGAGATGGCAAACAATGGCAGGAACCACTCTGACCATACATGGGAAGAAATTCCCAGGAGCTGATATTTTCGTGTGCAGCCAGAAAAGCAAGAGTGTGACTGAAGTAAAGCTCCCAGTTAGGGAGGAGGCAGGCCAGAATGTGACCGAAAACAACAGGGATCACTGCAGGTTTCCAAAAGATGACTGACACAGACACAGCTTTCCCCTGTGCAGGGCTGTGGGGCTGGGGCCGGATAGTTAAGGACTTCTGCTGTCAGGCATCTACCCCTTTGACTGCATCCTGTGCACAAAAATAGGAAAAATCCTGGTCAGGCAGAGAAACTGGGCAGTTTTTCCACAACAGCTGTTCATACCTCATCTCTAAGAAGCAAGGCAAAGAGACCTGTAAATATTTAAAATAGCGTTTATTAATCACTCCTTGTTTCTTCTGTATAAATGCTACTTAACTGCTTTGGGAGTATGGCTCCTGAGTTTAAAGTATAGACTGGAACAGCTGCTGTTTCTGTAGGAGAACCATTACCGGTCTGTTCCATCAATCACCATTTTATTAATACTCAGTTACACCAATGCTGAAGTAATGGAGAACAGAGTTAGACACTTGAAATATCCTTCAATCAAAGGAATAGAATTCCTGAAGAGAATTCACTCATCAATTAACAGGAAAGAAGAAATTCTTATTTTTTTCTAGGTGGTTTTCCACTAGGTCACTAAAGCCTCTGTTCTCTTTTGTTCATGTTCCAGTGTTTTTAAGAGTGACAGAGGACACATAGGTTCTCCCTCTTGTTATCTCTTTCATGCCAGTAAAAAACAGAGTATGAGGCTTCTGGGGTTTCCAGCAGCAAAGACCACAGATAGTCAGTCTAAGTTGAAACAGCTTTGGTTTTGTTTGAAAAGATCAATCTTACCACAAGGACAAAGACATGGAACACACTTAAACAAGTGCCCTGCTTGCATTGAAAATTTTTAATTGAAAGGTCCAGGTTTGGCTAAGCCCAGTTCAGGCAAAATTATGAATCTTGCATACAATCAGAACTGTACCTTCCTTCACTGCCACAGACACAGCAACCCTGTCTGTAAAGATGCAGACTTGAGCTAGGTGTAAGTTTTTGGTCCTCTTGAGCAAGAAATTAAGTCAGGAACAAGATCTGTCTTCAAGCAGTCAGTAGAGGTTCCAGATCACAGCTGTCACTGGGAAGAAAAAGTAAACACTGCAGAAGGATGTACAGTAAGTGCAGTGGTCTCAGTGTTCAGCCACTGCTCTTTAGTCTTTTGCACTTAGCAATGCAGAGAAATCTGCTGGTACCTTTGAGACTATTTCCATCCTTCTCCCTTCTGCATTCACTACAGCTCATCCATTAACATTTCTGCTGAGTGCCCTTTAGTTGATTTGAAAGTGCCAGGACTGATTGTTTGCTGAGTCTGTCCCGTAATTTTAAAATCCAAGCACAATTTAAACATACTGAACAGGCACCAGAAGATGTACCTTATTCTCTCCCACTTTGTCTCAATGATTCTGACACTTATTAATTTTCCTTGCATCTATTTTTAGCTCTGTCCTAACCACCATGGTCCTTGGTAAAGGATGCTCTTCTAAATATATAGCTGATCCTCTTCCCATTCTCTTCAAGGTATTTGTGACAAATGTATTAATCTCTGCTCTGGCCACACTCTGTGGACACAGGGAACCCTCCTAAAGTCAGAGGAACCCTCCTAAAGTCAGGGAACCCTCCTAAAGTCAGAGGAGCTCCACAAAGACTGTGGCAGATGACCACAGCAACTTTTTCTAACTTTACAGATTGGTTTCCAGGCAGTTGGTCAAGCTCTGGTCATGAACACTCATGGCAGAGAGTGAAATGGAAAAGCAACTTATGTCAACTTCATCAATGCACATTCAGTCTTTTTACATCAGGAGAAAGTGAGATGCCACATTTCAGGTGGTAGCTTCTGACAACACCCCACCTTTGATTTAGGAAGAAGATGGGATGGGGAAAATTCATATAAGGAAAAAGTCATTTAGAGACAACAAGAGTCCTGAGAATTATGAGCAATTTGGCCAATTTCCTGACAGATATGACAGATAATTCCATACAGATATGACACTCTTGTCTGCTGTGCTGACTAATGCACCAAACTGTCACAATGCGTTGACAGACCTTCCCTAGTGAAGAGGAACCTGTTTATTTATTGTTAATCCTCCTACTGTAAATCAGCTTCATGGACTTGCATAAATCCTTTTGTTCCCAATGCACAGATTACCCAAGATGCAGACTTTACTACATGGGTAGTGCATACAATCTGTACACCTGGAGATTTTCCTGCATATCATTTCCTGTTCCTCAGTTATTCTGACTAACCTGATTGCTCTTCACTGCAAACAGCAGGGCTCTCTGGAAACCAGGAAATGCATTTGAAGATCACCTTAGGTGTGATGTATTCCAGCATGTTTTCCGCACCTGGGTTATTTTAAAAGGTCAGATACAATTGCAAAGTATAGACAGAGGGCACCTATACAAAAAACCTTCTCTAGAGCATTTTATTTTGTGGCATATGTATGTGCGCTTTCTCACTGCTGTCTGTGCCTCAGGTAGAGCTCAGAGAGACTTAATAAAGTGTTAGAGCAGTTTAAATTTAATTTTCCAAATAAAAATATAATTCTTATAAGTCATACGATTTTATTTAAACATTTGAATATTTTATGCCAAGCAGGAGTCAATGGCTGAGTCATAGCGGCTAGCACAGGGCTGTTGGCAACCAGAGTCCCCAGTTTAATCAGAAATCACTGCAAAGGAACAGACAGTGTTTGCTACCAGACCAAGTAGGTTGTCAGAATATTTTGTGTTATCATCTAGTCTGACAGCATTATCTCAAAGTGTTGACTCAGACCTGTCCTGAAGACGCACTTCGAACATCTTGATCAGCAAGCTTTCCTTCTCAGCCCTGCTCTGCTATTCAGACTCCCACCTTGCAAGAATGCTGAGCACTTAACCCCCAATTCAGCACAACCACAAAGCTGAACTGCCAGTTCAGAATTCTTCAGGTTCAAACCCTCTGTCTGTCAAAAAAACTTCCTGGCTCTCCATTTTTTGTTTGCTAGCCTTATGCCCTTAGAGCTGTCTCTCAAAGACGTGGCTCTTGTCTCATCAGAAATATTATGCTATAGCTTGGGAGGACTGATTGAATAATACCCAGGCATTCCACTCAAATATCTTAAACATTTTACACCTAGTCTCAGCAGCTTCTTCCACCGCTTAGCTCTCACAGATAACAGAATCAAACAATAAATTAACCACCCTATTGAAGAAAACCTGTGGTAGTGGATGGAAATGGCAGATTTTTACTCTGCTCGTAGAAGTTAAGAATGAAATGTACTTTTGCTGTAGAATTCTATATATGGATAAAACCCAGAAAACTGTCAATTTTTACACCCCTCATGCTTTCGGATTAATTTCCAGTCAATCCTGTTAAAACGGATGCTCCAAATCATACAGGACTTTGTGAGGAGAAAGAAATATGGTTTAAGTTTAACAAATCACAGCTATATGTATTCAATTTGAACCTTTTACTCAACCCCACTCATATTCAACAGAAACCATCAATGTTTTTATCTTAACACACCCAAACCCTACTAACATCCCTAGGAGCACCCATGTCAGTGCTTGGCACAGCTGAGCCCTGGTTTTTCCTCTCCTTCATTGTCTTTACCAATGGTATAAATTCTCACATATTTCAGACTATCCATCAGTGCCTGGCTACACTCAGGCAGAGGAGAAGCTGTGCAGGTTATACCAGACTTCCTTGCAACAACGCTGTTTTTAAGATCTTCTGCTGCCTTTCAGAAACCTGACACCTTTTATTTTGTTTTGTTTGGTTGTCTTTGAGTTGATCAATTTTCAGCAGAAGTAAGGAAGTTTTTCAAGCTTGTCCACATCACAAACTCTGGAACTGCATGCTGTAATTTCAGTGGAACACCAGAAGGTCCTGGTTGCACATGGATCATAAGCTCAGCTTTGGTAAGAAATGTGTTCCTCCTTTCTCCCCACTTCAGGAAGCACTGACCATCCCCAGTGCTGTCCATACACAAAGTTCCTGGGCAGGTTAATACACACTACACCTAAACCAGACACGTTCCAGATCAGCCATGTCACCTCTCCTGCTTTGTCATCAACTGTGATTCAGTCTTGGCACATGCAAAGCAGTGAAAGGCTGTGCCCACGAGAACTTTGCTGAGGTGCTGTATAGACCCTTTTTGATTAAAGATTTTCACAGAACTGCCAAATCCTTTTTTCTTATCCAGCTACCTTGAACTCAGATTTTCAAACTAATTTCACAGAGAGCTCTGGCAAGAAATCTCTACTGCAAGCAAAAATATCAAATGTAAAACATTTCATAGTCATGTTGTAGGCTATTCTTAACTTGGGTAACTTTGCACCAGCAGCTTTATTTCCCTTCCCCACCCCTCTTGTGAATAGTATTTAAAAACTAAGAAAATAGGAATTATTACAGGATGCTGATTTCTCAAGAGGGCCCAGGAAAGTCATGCATTTCTTGTCTTCTGTTCCTGCATGAGCATGGACTCTACAGTGCAAATCAATGCCATGACTCTCACTGAAACAGGGTTTTACCACCTCAAACCTTATGTCAGTGCAGAAGAACCCAGGGGAGCCACCTTCTTCAGCATGAACTTAGTTGATAAGTGCTCCATCAAACACTTCCTGTTACTGCTCAGATTTGAGCCTTTTACCCTAAATTAAAACCGAGCCTGGTGCTGCCTCCCTGCCTACAGAGCTCGGGTGAGCAACTGCTCTGCAAGCTACTGGGAGATTTCAAATCCTCATCCACCCGTTCAACTCCATCTGATGTCCACAAATAGTGATAAAAGGACAACAAGCTCTGAGCATCAATACAGCATTCTAAAACCTGTCTTCTAAAGCCATCAGTTGCACATTTGGTGTATCACACTGCTGCATTCCTATTAGCAACAGCAAAGAGGAAAAAAAGCAGGGATTGAGAGCAGCATTGCTCTCTACCACTCCAAGACACTCTTTTTTAACACTTGCTGACTGAGAGCCAGGTCTGCTGGAATCTAAGCCTTTTTTTCAGATCTCCTACCATGTGGTAGACCCTGAATATTCATTACCTATTAAAAGCTTTGAAAGTGTAAATTCATCCCACAATCAAGTGAACAGATTTATTCACACAGCTGAGTCACACTCATTTACAGTCTGTGACCTAAATCTATTAATCTGTCACCAAAAAACCCCAGTCTATTTTATTATTTTATTTTGGTCATATTAGTTGAGCAAAGATGAATATTGTGTGGGATTTTCCTTTGGAGCAGTGCTGACACACAGCCTGTACTGAGCCTGCTTTCCTTGCTGGTCCCAAGAAGTGGTGCAGACATTGCTCATGTTACCTGGCATGGAGTGACCCGTTTAAGAGACAGTGCACAAAATCTTCATGGGAATCACATCAGCTCTTTAGTAAGTCTCTAAAGTGCCAAGCAGCAGATAACACGGAAACCTCTCCTAAAGAGAACTATAACTCCCTCATTAATAACAGAAAGCACAACAGCCAGTTCTGACAAAGGGGAAAATTGCTCTGTGGAGAGCAATGTGTTATTGTGTCTAACACCTCCTGAGTCTTTTCCTAGGGCCAAAGCAAAATTTTACTAAGTTTCTGCTGTACTTGGGGAAATAAAATCCCATTTTCAAAAATGAATGGAGTATTTTAGAGCCACTGATATTTAGTAGAACTAGACGATCATTAAATACAGTGCAGGGGGTAACATTTAAAATGGTGTCAAAATTTAATCTTTTGACAGCCTCTCCTTTCCTCCCCATTTGATAGCTGTGATATTCCTTGAGTCCATCACTGATATCATAAATAGCCCCATCAGCTTCTGAAGAAAGATGGAGTTTTTAAAAGGTTAAAGTTCAGTACTGCGCTTAAATTGCAATCACAATCTTTTTACAGTGTGCACTGAGCACAAGCTCTGGGTCTTAAAATCCATTTTTATCCCAGGCTGGCAGTTTACTCCTAGAAATCAATTCTTGCTTGTGAGTATTAAGATACACACAGGTACTCCCTCAAACAGTGACATCCTGTTTCACAGGGTGCATGTCACCAGTATTTCCTCTGCATTCATTCACTGCTGTCCATGTGTTTGCAATCCTTTTGAAGGGAACATCCTTCTTCCCCCTTCCCACCGAGATCCTTCTGCCCAACTGATTTAGGAAAACCACAGGTTGGAGCTGATGGTGGCACAGTGCTACTGACAGCAGCAGGTTCACCAAAGTTAAGCAGGAGTGATGACTAAACGACTGACTGTAAAATGGGAATGTTTCTATCAGCAGCAAGAGTGGGAGAGAGAACACAGGGGGAAAAGAAGAGAAATTAAAGTCGAAATAGTATTTGGTTAATTAAAGAAGTACCTTCTGTGACTGGCACACGTGTTATTCAATGAACGAACCTTCTAAGGCACTGTGAGCTGTAAAGCAGTTACACAGTGTGAAAAGGGAGGGCAGGTACCAGCTCAGTGAGGTTCCACTTCACTGGCACTTCAAAGGACTGAGAACATGCCTCTTTATCCAAAATCACCACTCCCAAAAGGCTGGTTCTGCAGCTTTGCTCTGCAGAGGGTGCTCAGCCTGGTGTCCCTGTGGGCTCAGGAAACATCTCTGGAAGGCAACAAGAGTAACTGCCAGTGTCTCTTCAGCCATCCTCTGCCATCCAGAAGTCTGGAAGATGAACCTGAAGCTCATGGTCCTTCCAGAACAAGGTCAAACAGGGCAGGGGGAGGCAGGTGTGGTGTGATGCTAATGTTTCACAACTGTTATCCATGCAACCCTACCACCTGTAAAAAGTATTTGAAATGTGCCTCTTTGCATTTCTTCCCTAAAATAGAGACATCAGCAATTTCTTGCTATGGGAGGAGTCTACCCTCCTACTCTCTTCACCCTGTACCACAAATCCAGAGAAGCAGCTCTACAGAATAGTGCAACATCTACAAAATGCAAGCAGTGTCAGGCACTGAATTAGGAGCAGTGCCACCAAACAGAATGTATTGCTAAAGATCCACTGCAGCAGCCAACTGCAATAAACCCAAAGGGATTTATAGCCACGTTATGCCACCAACTCAATCAAGCAAGCTTTGCACCTGAAATACTGTGTAAATCTTTTGTGTTTACAACCGCTTAGACCAATCCCTCCAAAGCTCCCTTCCCTTCCAAACAGGTGCTATTTTGCTATAACAACCAGAGCTTAACAATCACCCTCACTTAAACAGGAGCACCCACCAAAAAGTACAAGCCATGGTGAGTCCAGAACTGAAGCTGTCCCTGAAGATGGAAGGAATAAATCCAGAGAATAACACAGTGAGGCCAGAACATCACACATTACTTTAGATAGTCCCCAGCCAAAGCAGTGCCCAGGCAGAGCTGTGATGCTGCAGAGTGACAGTGGGGACTGCAGTGTGTTCATGACGCCTCCCTTGAGGCACCATTGATCCTCCTACATTAAATATCCCTGCTGCGGGGCGCCCTCCTCCTCCTCAAACCATTTGTGGCCCCAGGCAGCAGACTGAGAGCAGCAATTTGGCCCTGCACCTGCAAATGCACCGAATATTCAGTGCCCACCCCAAAGAAACAGCTGATACAGAGTATCACCAACCCCCACCACCCACTCAGGGAGAACAAGACAGGAGTACCATGAGGATGCTTCCACACACCAGGGTTGTCAGGCTTCTGAAAACGTATTTAGAATGCCACAGGGGGAAAAAAAATAATTTCTCGGAAAAGAAAGTGCAGTTGGCAGTAGTGAGGCCAAGAGTACAAGAACAATACTGTAAGGGAAATCACCTGGGCTTACACACACAGAAAAAGTAGTCTGTGCCACGACCTTTGGCAAAATGCAAGAAATTTGCGAATATTTGACCTTTTCCAGAGGTTATCTGGGTGACTATCTAAATCAAGAAACAAATGATCTGCATCTGCCAGCATTTGCACCACAACAGTAACTTGACCTGTGCCAAATTCTCTGTACATAGCAAATTGTCTTTTCCCTCATTGGAAAGACATTGTGAGCTTGGTTAGAGCCAAAACTTCCAATCCTGCTGAAAGATGTCCAGAAATTCTCTCCAGTACCAGCAGAGTCCCCAGTCAAGGTGACTACAGGACACATGAGAGGTGTTAGATTATTGATAAAGATCATAATCTGCCACCCCCAAAGTCACACTGGCAGTTACAGATGCACTGACCTTCAAATTTAGACCTTCCCAAATGACAGCTGTCAACAACAGACTGCTCAAACCAATTTCATTCTCTCTCTAAACAAGCCACATTCTACTGTGTGATTGGAAGCAAATATCACCGCACTTCCCAGTGAAATGCAGCCGACCGTGCAGAGGAGTTTGTGTTTGGCAAAGAGCACTCAATTCCCAGGTGAGGAGGCAAGATGCAGTTTTCCTCAGTGGAAACTTCCAGGCTTTGTAATTGCTCAGCAGGAAAAGCAAAACTGACATTATCAAAGTTCCTTTGAAGATGTGTCCCAAAGCACTCCTCAATTCTTTATTTTCAAGCAATCCCAGAGAGAACTGAGGAATGAAACACACAATTCACTCTTCACGCTGGAGGCTAAAATTCACAAGTTTCCCCCTATCTGGCTGCAATAAATGAATCATAGCCAAACAAACATTCATGGACCATAATCCTAAATTCTCTTGTACCACACTTTAAAGCTGTTCCTACTTCCTGCACAGACTCACTGATTTTCTTTTCATGCAGATTACAGTGTCTAGTCTCTTACATGGCTTGCCATTATTCATGGTTTTGCTTTACCTGTTGCTTTATTTTCCCCACAGCTCTGGATAACTGCAACCTGAACACAACTCCATTAGGCAGAGAACTGAACAACGTATTTTCCCTTCTTCTAACATCCAGAAAGTCTCTGCACTTGCTCAATACATAACTTGGTAAAAAATTGATTTTTCAGCTTTCTTACCAAGTAAAGGAAATCAAACCCATTTATTCTTTTTCATGTTTCTCAGAAGAAAACAGAAAAATGCTTTGTGTTGAGCAAAATTTTATGTTTTGAAGCATTTTCACTTGTTGTTTGCCAAATACAGGATTTAAATTCCAATTTAAATTTTGTCAATAAAAAGCTAGCTTCAACGAAATCCATCAAGATAGCACACTTATAAGAAACCCCAAAAGGTGAAGGTAATTACATTCCTACCCCTTTAAGGCAAAAACAATGTGCCAGACTCATAAAGCAATTGTTAAAGAATCTGCATGAAGTGTGCAGCAAAATTCTCCTACAGGTTTCTCCTGTTCCCAGTAGGTTACAACACTGAGAAAAGTGGACTTAGCAACATATCCCAACATACACATGCTATATATTAGGCTTAAAACTGCCCATATATCACTTACTACTAAACTAGCAAAGTCACTAATATTTTAGGACAGTTTGTCAAATCTATTAACACCATGCAAGCACATGGACAAAGCTGTTTGCATGTTTGTTTGGATATTTTATCATAACAGAAGTGCCACTGGAAAATAATATCCCATGTTCCAGCAGCCATCTGGATCCTATCAGGGAGGGTCAGCTCATCTGGAGGTGATGGAACCATCAGAATGTCCCCCAAAGGGGAAAAAAAACAAGTTTGACAATGAAGATGTATATGTGATGTTACGGAATACTTGAAAAAACACATATGTAAGTACTGAAGTGTAGATCATTCTAAAACACCCCTCATTTCACCAGGCCAATATCCTCTGTATTCCAGAGCACACCATTCCAGTACCCTTCCTTCTAATTTCAGGAATCCTAACAGAGAAAAGTCTCACCTGTTTCTAAGCTTTACACTTGACCCCCTAAAATCATAATGCTTCACCTAAACTAAACTGTCAAAGCAGCTTTAAAATCCAAGAAGTTCACTGCAATTTTTACGGTGCCTGCATTTTGTGCCCTGTGCATTGACCCTGTTTCCCTTGTTGTACTTGGACCCCACAGTTCAGTCCTGTCTCTCATTCTGAGGCTGAACATCCTTCTGAACCGAAACGGATTCAAGGCTCAGGAAGGAGCCCTGCTATTTATGACTTTAACTGCACACAAAATGTGAAACCAGAACACATGACTACAGAAACACCTGCATTCTCTCCAACTGAGGCCTTCCAATTGTATCTTGAGTAAAAGGGTATCATACAGTGCTTGGTTTACACTCACACTGCTGTTGTAAAACCATATGTTGGAGTAGTAGTGATTGCGTCTGACACTCTCTTTTATCATTCATGTGCTTAATCACACCCTGCACTGAGTTAACCACGTTCAGGGATGGGTGTTTACTCAGCAGCCTGTGCCAGGATCTAGGTCTGAGATCACTTGTGTTCCCAAATACTGCATATTTTAAGAATTGCTAGAACTCCTGAGCAGACAGTCTGATGCAAAAATCAGATCAAGGATTTTAAAATGTTTGTGAATATCAGCATTAACACCAGATAAAATTAATAGGAAACTATACTGTCAACTGCACAGAGAAGAAAAACATTAAACATTATAAGGCCTTTTATTTGTTTCCACTTCATTGCTACAAAAGCACTGCTGCTGAGTATGAGTCAATTGTGCTAAATTGCAGGTAACAATGCAATTTAGAAGCCAAAAAAATTACTGTATTGGGGATCACCCCCACCAATACTAGATGGCAGTGGCTTTTTCTCCCTCCAAGACTTACCCTCCCTTCCAGCTATTTTGTTTAATTTGCTTTTCAGAGCTTAATCATACTGGAGGAATAAAATCAATACATGTGAGAAATCCGAAATCCTCCGTAGGATTTGCAAGAGCAAATTTCTGGAGAACATGCAGGCATATCACAGACAAAGAACACCAATTTTACAACTTAACAGCATGGACTGAATCAGGATGGAGGGAGAAAAATTTACATAGACAATATCTGGCCCTGCCTGGCAGCTAAATGTTTTAACGCACCACTTACATATGCTAATTTCTATACTGTACTGTCTTCTATACTTCATTCATGTATTTTTTCACTTTTGCATTTAATGATATAACACAATATCACTGTACCCGTGCTAAATGCAAACAGTGAGGTAGTGATAAAATACAGTCATTTAAATATCAAGAAATGCTATCAAAATTGATTGCCTTTCCTTCAGGCATTAAGAATTTACTGTTTCAGATCACTGACTTGTATTGCAAAACACAGCAATAATCAATTCTTAGCTATACATTCATCAATTCTTAGCTGTACCCCTCAGAACTCTTACCTTTGAAATGCAAACATTACATAACAAATTAAACTCATGAGTGCACAGCAAACCTACAGCTCCTCTCTCCACCACAGTGCTTTGGCAAATGCTTCATTAACACTAAGTACCAAGCTTGCTTTACGTCAGCTGTTCAGAAATACATGCTTAGATTCAGCACTTTTCAAAAGGCTATTTTCAATATATTCACTGCTAGTTTGTATTAAATTAGGGAGGTTACAGTGGCTGTACCTTTACTAATCCATAAACAGAGTACCCCACTGTTCCCGTTCAGAACTCTATTTTTTTCCAGTCATTGTAAATTACATTAAACATCTGGGTCATTAGCAAATAGAGTTTTAAGGAATCTGAATGCATAGCAGCCTTGCTGCTGCCTAGAAAACACTGTCACGTGGGACTGCTTTTTGTATCCTTGATACTGTCTAGGCAAATATTTTAGTTTTTCTTTCAATAATTATTTCCAGGAAAAGCAAAGAAGAAGTATGGCTTTATAAGAATGGCAGTATCGCTTGATAACACCCTTTTGTTTCCATGTTTCAGTGCCAAAGTCTTTTTTTCTCATGGCTGCAGACTCATATTACCAAGAAGGTATGAGCTATTCTGTCATTGTGCATACTGACAGGAATTTTGGTTCCTTTAATTTCTGGGTGCAACTCTGAGCTGCAACACTACAGCCAGGAGCCTGAAATTCACCCAGACTCCTCAGAAAAACTCAGGATTGCCAGGCAGTGAAATCACAGTCCTGAAATTACAGGAGAAGCTACTTCTGGAGTAGCTAAAGCAGAAGGGCTGTTTGGAGTATGACAACCTCAGCTTCTGGGAGACATCTGACAGCGAGTCAAAAGGAAGCACCAGCAGTGCCATTAAACTCAGCCACAGCCACAATCCACTGCTGGGGCAGCACTTGAGGTTGATGCCTTTAACTTCAGCCCTGAATGGGGCTGATGACTGAAATTAGCAACAAACATTTCCCTATAACAGTTTTTTCGGCCAGAAATTTTCATCTGTTCATGAGAAACATGTGAACTAATTTTTAGCTATTTCTGTTCCACACCACTAGTAAACCATCGGCTTTAAGTGAGTTACTGTCCACTCACATGAATAATTGATATTGGCCTATACATTTTATTAGCTGCTGAAGCTCCCTTTCAATTGTGACACTGCTTCAAGTCGATGAGCAGATCTCACCATGACAAAGATGACTGTGTGAGCACCTGCACGGTTTGCACCTCCAAAAGGTGTTTACCTGCCTCAGAAAGAAGTTGTCAACACGCTCAGCTTACTTCACTTGTTGCTGAAAACTGAGTGTGGAGTTTAAGTAGAATCTAGCATAATGAAACATCAACTGGCACTACCCTGAAATACACATTCACACAATCCACTGCCAGAACTGGGGCTTGCTGAACGTGTCACTCACTATGCTCCCAGACACTTGGCTGTACTGCAACTCTTTTCCCAGTGAAAGGGAACCAGATGGTGAGCGACTCTTGGCATTTCTCAGTGTTATGTGAAGTGTTTCTTTAGCTAGTGAGCACATACCATCCAGTCCTTGGTGTTTTTCTTCAGATTCCTATGCAAACGGCAAACACCCCATTCATGAGGAAAGTCAGACCCAAGCACGGAACCAAAAGTCTCAGCTAGGAGTTTCTGCTGTCCTGGAGACAGAGAAGCATCTCTGAGCGATTAATTTCATCCTTTGGTCCTGTTAAAGCCTCAGAGTGTTCAACTGCTCATCAATGTCCATGGAGAAAGATAGATGGAGAAGACTCAGTTAAATGCCCACAGTCAGATGGGATGAGCAGAGGCCAGAATGCCCAACTGCCTAAAAGTACGAGTTCCACAACTGTGTATATGCAGGCAGTGCTTGACAGCCAGTCACGTCTGCTCTAAATTCAGGAATTTAGAGAGCTGATTCTGTTCCTGGCTCTGCCAAATCAGTACAACCAAATCCTTTTTTCCTCTAGTTGAACCATACACTTTGCAGGACAAAGCAAAAGCTTGCAAGCAAACTTGTTAGAACCTATTGGCGCAGAGGTTTCAAAAGCCCATTAAAATAAAATAGAAAAAAAAGTTAACCAGAAACATTACATTTTATTATTTTGACTGTGCAGGTAAGGAGTGCTTTGCTTGAAGGGAAAGCTGCTGCCTTGCTGCAATGATTTGCCTTGGGGCAGTTTTCAGAGAGTTGTTATCTTTCAGGAATAATAAAATTCAGCATGTTGACTACACACCACATACAAGAAAGAAAAAGAAAACAGAAAGAAGAAGAAAAAAAACCACAAAAGGCTAAATGCCCTATAAACCCTACCAAAGTTAGTATTAAGAATTTGTAGACTCCAAACTTTGGGTGGTGGTGGCTCTGAGGAGGCAGAGAAGAGACGGAAATGTGTGTGCTCTTCATAGACACTCTCTTATTTCATAGACGTGACCCCAGGCTACTGTTGGTAAGTATCAGAATTACTCAGTACACAGTGCTACAAAATAGGGACCTTCCTGTGGCCAGATGAACTCTATAAACAGAAAAATATTCTGTTTATATTTCATTGCACATGAGGGCAAATCAATCTTTCACTGATGCTCATGGAAAGATTTCTTTTGAATTTAAAGGGAACCCAGATGGATGAGGCCCAGAAGTTTAGCATAATCAAAAATAGAATTAATTTTCATTGACAGTAAATATGTTCTAATGTGTTAAAGGGAACTGCTCCCTAACAGTGTCTCCTTAGTTTAATTTCATGAGATGCATTTCCACACAGAACGTGGTATGTTCCTGCAGATGCAAGGTAGAAAGCACTGTGTTGATTGGGAGAGTAGATTCTCACCATCTCCAAACATCAACTGTTATTCATCACACAAAAAGTTCACTTTTAACAAGCCTTTAAACTAGAGTCGTTCACCTACAGTGGTTGCTCTGGAGTAAATCTGCACTTGGAAAATTGATTCTGTATTTCACTAGCAAACCTCTTTGGGTGATTTACAAATCCCATTTACTCAGCTGCTCCTTTGAAGTCAGGGGACTTCCATCACCAACTACACCAGGCACAGGGAAGTAAACCAGAACAAGTTATATTATAATACTGATAGATAAAGAAGTAGGATATATAGATAAGACTTCTCTGTCCCAGTTTTACAAATATCCTATCAAACACTGCCAGTTACAACTGAAAGAAATACAAAGCAAGCATTTCTCACCACCGGCAGTCTCTCCTGTGCCTGCCAGCAAGGCAGCCCATCCTGAAACTACCACTGACAACTGGTACTTTTCCAGCCCTGTCTTTATTGGGATTTCCAGTTTTCTCTTTCTCTCCATTTAAATATTTTTTCTACTAATATACTCCAATTCACTCTAAGCTTATCATCACCCGAACTGTCAAATCTTACAGAACACCCACTCCACCCTTGCAACCTGAAAGATTTCTAAAACCAAAAAGGATTGTTATGACCATCAGTGTCATCCTGCTGCAGAACAGCCAGTGGAATTCTGTCAGTCTTCCTCAGTGCTGCTCAAGAAAGCCCCTGATCAGCCTCCAAATCAACACAGTAGTGCAAAAAGCAATTTGGATGCAGTTTATCTGGCAATAAGGATTTCAAAACACTTCTATTAGTTTATATAAAATTATACAAGAGAAAAATAAACCCAAGTCAATAAAACTTGTTACAATTACTCATTTCTCCTTATTTTGCTTGTTAAAACAACAAACTGCAGCTTCTCATTAAGAAAATGTTCAAGACCTGTGACTATCTGTAAGTAATAAGCCTTCTGCTTCCTGATTTCCTGATTTAAATCACAAGCTGTGTTTCATTACGAGTAGCAAGATAGAAATAAGCGATTTACTCTAGCAATTACTTGAATTCACTCTGGCTTTGCTTCCTCTTTGGCATCCCTCAATACATCACTGTTCTATTAGCTCCTTACATTAATTTGTTTTATTGTACTCTAAAAGGTTGTTTGACACTGGTTTTCTGAACCTCATCATAGTCCCAACTTCACTCCTCCTCCCTGGCACCCAAAGTTGCTGGGGCGCATCGTGAAGCATTGAACAGCAAAGTGCAACATCCCAAGAGCTCTCCCAGGAAAGCGTTTCTTGCTGGTTCATTTCGCTGGAGCTGCAGCCCTTGATTGAATCACTGAAGGAAACAGTTTCCAACCAGCGCATGGCGTTGCCCTCATTGCCTCTGGCCCGAATCCCACTCCCCTCACCACTGATGTCACGATTTACACCGGTCCCACTGACGCAACGCTCTGCCGAGACCGGTGGCGCGACTCCAGATTTACGCTGTGTCACTGAAGGGCTGGAGGGAGGCAGGGACGAATGGAGCTCGCTCCCAACCCATCCCCGGGCGGTTTTGGGGTTCCTGGACAGGTGCTTCCCTGGCTACCCAGACATTGCCGGCACCGCACCGGCTCCGCTCCCAGTGTCCCACCGAGCTCAGCTCAGCCAGGACGGACAAAACCCGGAATAAAAACACCCCTCGAAAGGAACTGCCACCGGTCCCTGTACCCGAGGGGTCCAAGGCTGCCCCGAGGGATGGGGGATGCTCCGGGACCCCCTGGGGAAAAAGGGAGCCGGGCTGTCTTTGGGGAGGACTCCACGGGAAAAGGGGAAGGCGGCTGATGGCCCTGAGGGCAGGGGGCTCCAGGCCGCCAAGGGGAGGGCTCTGGCACCCCCAGAGGAACGGAGGGAGCCCGAGCCACCCCGAAAGGAGCGGGACCGGGCTGCCCTGAGGCACGAACCTGGAGCTCCCGAAGGGACGGGAACCGCGGTGAGGACAGGTGGGTGACGGGTGGCCCGGGCGGGGTCTGGCCAGACACAGCAGGTGAAAGTTGCGCGGGGGCCGGGAGTCGCCGCACTCACCTCATCCCCTTGGCCGAACTGCAGCCCCAGGGCGACGAAGTGCTCCACTCGGATGAACCCGTCCGCATCCTCATCGCACACATCGAAAACCTCCTTGAGCTTCCGCAGGAACCGCAGCAGGCTGGCCGGCTCCATCGCGGGCATTAGCTGGAGGCAGGCGGCACGGCCGCGGCCGCAGCAGCCATGATCGCCCGCGCCTTCAGCGGGTGCGTGACATCAGCTCCGGGGAGCGGGGCGGGAGCGACGGCGGGAAGGAGGAGGAAGGGATGGAGGGAGGGATGGAGGAGAGCGGAGGGAGGACGCGAGCCCCGGCGGAGGGAAGGAGGGAGGGAGCGAGCGACGGGCGGGAGAACAATAGGGCAGAGCCGGAGGATGGCGCTGAGGGAGGCGCGGCCGCCGCCAGGGGGCGCCGCGAGCAGCAGGGAGGCCCCGGCCGGGCCGGGCGCGACGGGGACACAGAGACCCAGGGGACAGCGGGACTGGGGACAGCGGGACTGGGGACAGCGGGACCGGGGAGACAGCGGGACGGGATGTGGGAACAGCGGCAGTGGCAGGGAAGCCGCCCGAGGAGCGAGGGAACGGGCAGGGAGCGAGGCAGGGTGGACAGGAGGACAGCAGCAGCAGCCCGGGACGCAGCTGGCCTGGCATCCCCCGGGCTCTGCGGCAGCGCACGGACCCGTTTACAGCCCCTTCACTATTCCATACCTCAGTCCGACGCCCCACATAAAACACCAGTCACACTGCAATATTTTTTCTTAGAAAAAGCCTGCTCTGAATAGTTCCAGGGTAGAGGGGAAAAGCCGAGTGCAGGGAGTTAAGGGGCAATTAAGGCAAAAGCAGGACAATCTCAACTCCCCGCGCTGCGTTGCGCTCAAGCGAGCAGGCAGAGCCGTGGAAGGATCCCCGCTTGGCTGGGCACTGACACTGCCCACCCCCGCTTTAATCAGACAGAGCGGGTAACGAAAGGAGGTCCCTGCCTTTGCAGGATTCCTCATTAAAGCCGCCTGCAACTGCTGTGCTCCATGGCCGGGTTTTAATTTGATCTCTTTGCTCTGCCCCTTTTCTTTCTCTCAAGAGTGTTTTGGACTGCCTTTGAAGCCCACAGTTGTGAGCTGCCAGAGGGGAGACTGGGGATGGTTCTGGTTTCTGCACTCAGACCAGGCATGATGAGTCCAGCTCTTGGGGAGGAAGGAGCTCTGGCTGAGTCAGGCTCAGGTACTCACTGCCTCTGCCAGCACTCCTTTCCTGCTGTAGGTGCTGAGTGCAGGTGACCATCAATCACTGAGTGACATCCTGTAGGTGATTGATAAAGCTGTCCAACTAAAATGACCATGTAGGTGCAGCAGGTTTTGAATCTAGACAGTATCCATTCATTTGCTTCTTGCAGTAGGAGAGGTCCATATGGCTCTTAACAACCCTGAAAATTCCATTATTAGATCAAATTTATCTCTTTTGTAGAAACCAGTGTGTTCTCAGGAAGTTTTATTTTTTTGAGCACAAGTCTCTCATCACTTTTAAGTGCAAATTCAAGCTTTGGAAAGAGGCTGGCTTGTCAGCCCTGTAGCCTGCAAATCAGTTGTCAATCAAAAACACAGTGACAGCAATACAATTCCCCACATATCCACACTCAGAGAGATAAGAAGCTGGTTCCAGAGCCTTTGCCACTTTGATCTTCCTTTATTTTTTACCAAAAAAAAAATCACAGAAGAGTTCTCCTTTCCCTCTCTGATGTACTAAACGGTCTTTCCAATCTGGGCAAAAAAATCAAAGTGCAGAGATCAGATATGAACCTTGGGAAGCAAAGAATTTCTGAAGAGGTATGAGGAGATGTGAAAGGAAAAAGGGAAGAAGAATATTTAATCAGCAATCTTCTCTGAAGCTGTCTAGTTACAGCAGGATTCTTGAGATGTGGGGATGTTTAGCTTTTATCTTGAGACCCTTGAACTCTTCAGGTTATATGGGGATTGAGCTCAGCACACCCCTTAGGGACACCTATTCAAAAATCTGTGAGCTGGTAGCCCTTGGAGTTGTGGGAAGACACCTGTGTGGAATCAGCTCCTGTTAGTCTAACTGCTCTGAAGTCAGTTCAACCTCTTCAAAGGCTCAGAGCACATCTGTGTCACTGTCCCACCTTGTTTGCTGAGATTGTCTCAGTGACTCCTTGCTCTGACTTCCCTCTCTGTGTGCAGGTGGGCAGCTGTGCAGGCCCAGACTGGGAAGTGGAGTCACAATAAATATTATGGTAGGAAATTTTTCTTAAAAGGAATATTCCTGTTTGTCATGACCAGAGGAAGAGTTCCCACACCTCAGAGGGGTTGTGCTCAATTTCATGAAATCCAGTTAATTTCCACTGACTCTCCTTTACCTTCTGCTGGAAGATGAAGGAACTTGGTCTAGATGTGCAATGTGAGATACAAAGCTGTGTTTCGTGTCAGGTACATACAGGTAGCGTGTGTACTTGTGATTGTGATATGTGTGGAAACTGATCAGGGGACAATTAAAGGATGAATTCTAATAAATAACTGAGGGAGTAAAGCATGGAAGAAGGCCTTTGAACCTCTCCTTTGTTGCAATTAACCTTTATAGCATCTGAATTAAAGCTTTAAGGATGTTGCTTTCTGCACATAGCTAGGTATTGAACAGCTTTGCAATATAAATCTTTTGAAGTATAATTTTAGAATATTGCTTGTAGTGAGGAGCTTTGAAACTATAGCTTTAGAATATACATAAAGGAAACATGCTTATCTCAACACCTTAGCAAAACAGTAAAAAGTGGCTTGAGAAAGGAAGACAAACATCAACTCAAGGATTGATAGCTTTGACCAAGGGAAGCTGGACATCACTGTTATGAGATTTATAGTCTTTGCAATTAGAAAGGTGGACACACATCTGGAGTCTGGACCGTACTCTTTCTTCTTTCATAAGTCGGACCCCACCATCTGGGGATACTGCTTTCTGGGGTACATCCTGAGAAAAACTAACTCCCAATAGTGTATAGAATTGTGATGTAAAAATTTGGAATAGAAACTACCAAGAAAGCATGTGTGTACCCCTATAAATACCTGTAAGCCTCAACCATCAGTGTGCAGTTGGAGGGAAAACTTCCCCCACTGTACCCAGCGCTGTTTTGCTCATACTTTACCATATTAATTAATAAATTGATTGCTGCTTGAATATTGGCCTAGTCAAGCTTCTTATTTATAACAGCAAGTAAGGGGCAACAGGGATTTAGATCAAAATTGTCATCATTAAAATCTGTGTCAATCCTGCGCTAACTTGGAGCGGGTGGATTCAGGGGAAGAAGATTTGGGTTTAGACACTGTAGTTTGGGGAATTAGTGCTGAAGTCCAAGGACTGCCACAGACAGCCTGAGTGCCAACAAGCACTGGAATGAAGCTGATAAGAGAGCTGGAAAGGTTGTAGAAGCTGTCATTACAGACAGCTGAATATGTGGAGCAAATATCTGACAGCTGGGAGATGATTTGATGGCACTGAAAACGGGAGAATTGGGATGAGAGATGCTGTCAGTAAGGGTCTGTGATCTTAAAGCTGGGGGTGTCCCATGGGGACTAAAATCAGGGCAGTGAACCAAACACTTGCCACCCACTTGCTGGGCAGCTGCTCTGCCAAGTGAAGTTTTTAGGGCTGAACCAGGAGGTTGTTTTTTTTATTTCCAGTGGTGGAGCTGGCATTGCTCCTTGCTCATCTCTGCTTCTCCACTTCTAGGTAGAACATGCACCAGTGGGCTATTTTTCCTTACTGGTATATCTAACTACTTCTTTAATCAGAGATACTTGGCAACTTCTTCATTTGACTCATGAACTATGTGAAATAAATATTTTCCATAGTGCCACTCTAGTTTCCTTCTAGAACTTGAAATATGACTAGTGGTAGTGCTACCATATTTGCATGCTAAGAACAAATAGTTTGAAAGGAAATATTTCATTGCATACCACAGGCCATGGCTGTCATTTGCAGGATTTCTTTACAATCAGCTACTTTTCCATCAATGTCAGTTCCACTTACATAGCAAATTGTAATCTGGTGTCAGAAACACTATCTAAGGAGGGGACTCCCCAGGGCTGATGGCTCTGTCTACAATTCTGGATGTGTTCCAGCCACATCCAGAGACCCAGCCCCTAAGAATAGCCTCACAGTACAATTTCTCTTTATAGTACACAAAATATAGCCCTCCTTGAATATTTGGCTTCTCACAGTCTTACTGTATTTTGAATCAAATCCCGTTTCCCATTGACTGCTCTGGTTAACCACAGATAGCAGATGTGCTTTATCAACTGGACATTCTCTTTAAATGTCACAAAAAACAGGTAACAGGCAGAAGTAACCAGCCTATTAACACCCTTGCCCCTGAGAACTTAAAAATATTACTTAAGAGGTAATGGAGTTTTCTCAGATTAGCTTCATTAAGTTTGGAACATGATCTTTTTTACCGCCTTTCCTGTAATCTATTTTTCCATTTAAAAAACTTAAAGAGCAAGAACAAAACTTAAACATTTTGGAGAAATGTTTCCACAAGCAAAGATCTTCCTTTGAAATTTTCTTAATGCTATAGGACCTCACCTTGTAAAAGTTTTACTGGTTTAATTTTACACAGTACAAATGCTCTTGCTTGATTTCAACAGCATTCTTACCAGATTATTAATTAGACATGAGAAAAACTGTCAGATGAGCCCAGCTGGAGAGCAACTGCACTAAATTCAAACACATTGATGCCTTACTTGTTTCTTCTTACAGCACACATACTACACAAAAACCAAACTACCTGTTCTCCCGAAGTTACAGCTAAAATAAACAATCCTCTGTCGAGGTTCCCATAAAGCCGATTCCACTGGGAATTCATAGGATCAAAGGAATATTCCCTGGTGTTCCCAGGGACAGCAGCAGGGCTGCAGGTGCCAAGGCCCGCGCGTTCCCCTGGCATTCCGAGGTCTCCGTACTCCACCGAGTGGCCGGTCACTCCACTGCACGTCTGTCACCAACCCAAGCCATCCACCTGCCGAGGCTGGCTAGAAGAATACATAAAGCCAAGATTTTTCCCTCTTCCACGTCCCACAGTCCTCCAGATGCCCTGAGGCCAAGTCTTTCTTCTTGGTACATTCCAGAAACCTCCCTGCTGCCTCAGGGAAAGGACAGCACCTGCCCACTTTTTTTCTGACCAGCTCCAAGTAATTGGGCAGGCTTACATTTCCCTCAGATCATAACATACAATTGCATCTGGCAACCTCTTGAAAGCAATAAAATGTTTAAAGCTCCAAGAAAACTCTGTGAAAAGCAGAGCCAGTGTAGTAGCAGCAGTCATGCTCTTTTCAATTTCTACCCCAAATAGGGCTGTCAAGTGACACAGACATTCCTCTCTGGCTCTAACAAGGAAATCACATTAATAGACCTAAGCCCCAGACTCCCAAAGACTTTTTTTTCCTCTTTTCATTCCCTCAATTTGTTAAAAAATAAATGAATCATCTAGAAAATCATCTAGCAGCTGTAACAGACTGAGGATGCACCAGCCAGTGTATTTTTTTTAGCCTAACTCACCCATAACACAACATATAAACAGTCGAAAGTCATCTTTTACCGCTTCAAATTAAGTTTCTACATTTTTTTTTATTTTGTCCTATCCAAGATGGACTACACAACATCTGAATACATATGTTCCATCTGCAGTTTTAGTAGAGCTGACTACAGGAATTTTATTCCTAGATATTGCTGTATTCAGCAACGAGAAATGGGAGAGAATAATAAAATTAGAACATGATAGATAAAACATAATAATAAAACTAGAACATTATTAGAACATACTGATACTAATGTCAGTTATCACTTGTGTTGTCTCCACACAGATTGAGGGAGATGAGTCCAAGCTGGCTGATAATAGGAGATAAAGGAAGAACAAAAGTATTTATGCAGGAGAATGTAGGTGCAGCATCATTATTGCTGTGACCATCCACAGGCCAAGTGGGGCTAATGCTGGTGAGCAGAGTTTGGTTCAAAGACACTCTGCAACCAGCTTGTAGAGAAATAGTCCTAAAAAGGACACTTCAGGACTAGAGAAGCAATAGAAAAGCAGCTTAACCAGGCTGGTTCTAACACCTTTATACCTTTATATATGAAGTTTATACCTTTATAGCTGCCTCCAAAAATGACTGGTAGGCATTGTCAAGTCTAGGCACTACAGCTTGCAGATGGAATTATTCCAGCTGTCTCTTAGAGGATTCAGAGCATTTAAAAACAGATAGAGCCCTATTCAGAACAGTATATACCTATAAATGTTGGTGTTGAAACTGGAGGATAAAAACTATGGGAGAAATGAGCTCTTGGATTTGAACCAGCTTCAGTAAAAGTGTGATGTTTGCCTCTCTGCTGTACAGTCACTCTGCCTTGTTTTTTCAAGTACCCTGTGAATCTGTACTTGTGTTTGCCTATGTGCCATCCAAGTGAAACCTGGACAAGTCCTACATCCTAAACCTTGCCTTACCACAAGTGTACTTTGCATCCAGAATTGTGCAATAATGAGATGGAAATACTAAACAGCAGAGCTGACACATTAGCTGGAATCTGTATGTTTTTGGTCTTCTGAGACACAGTGCTGTGCCCTTAGAGTGCTTTATTTTCCAGCCTCAGGTACGTTAGGAGGAGGGAATAAAAAAAGGCATGTCCTGAAGAATAACACTTTAGGAGCATTTATGACCAATGCTGAAGTTCTGAAGTCCCCTATGGGTGGGTGGCTTAGCAGTATTCCCAACTGGTTTAGACCATTGCTATAGTTAATTCAAGAATCAATTCTGCTAATGCTTGCCACTGAATTACTTAAACACAGCAAATGGTCAATGGTCAAATGGTCAATATATGAAATATGTAAAGATGTTTTGCTTTCCTTGGTAATGTTTTAGGCGACTGGATGAAAACTGCTGCATTAGGCTGTTCATGCTAACACACTCCTCCTCCAACATGGTTCTCTCCTACCTCAATCACCCACCACAAAGGAAAAAAATCCCCTCCACGCAATGACCGAATGATTCATTTGTTCCTCCACAAGACCTGTAACTACTCTTTAACTATCAAATCCATCATACAGCAAATGCTAAAACCAGGTTGAGAGAAACTTTGTGAGGGTGAACTCTGCTCTAATAAAGTTCTTACTGTTTCTGCATTAGTTTGTGGGCCAGATAAATTGCTACTCCATTCCTGAATCCCTTCTGGGAAATCATGAATATGTCTCAGAGTTCAGAAGTGACACAAAAATTGTGCTGCCATACATAAGAATGTTTACAGCATAATAGACACAACATGACAACGAAGAAGTGAAGCAAGATTTCCATCTTGCTTCAGTACACAGACATTTTTATTTTGTTGTGCCTTTGAAAGAAACTTCTAAGTTTCTTTCTCTGACTTGGAGAAGGTAGATTGTTATAGAAAGCCAAAACTGTTCATGCTGAAGCAGCATGCTGAATTATTGATTTTTAACAGAGATCTGTTTCTGTGAAAATTAACTTAAACTGATGGTGAGCAAAATAAGTCAGTGGCTGTCAGGCTACCTATGCAATCAGAGCCTGCAGCTGCAGACGATACAAACACTGGGCCGTTTTCTTCTGATCCAGCATCTGTAAAATATCTTATTAATATTTAGAATGAATCACTCTAATGGATTTGCCAAGTGACTGCCCTTTCCTGGAAAAGGCACAGTGCATGAAATCAAAGTGGACAAATGATGTCACTGCCAATCAGATACACAGCAGGACTTAAACTCCTTTCAAAGCAACTGATTTCTTACAGCATCTGCTGGACAGGTGACCTACCTTTGTGATGATTTAGAACTGTGACACACCCATGACAAAGCCTTTACTGGAGTAAAACGAATCTTCCTTGATGCTAACAGATTGCCGCTTTGTTGTCTGCATTTAAATGAACCCTAGTTAAAAGCCTGTCTCCATAAGCAAGTGTTTTTATTCTGGCACATTCAGATTTGGCATAGCCCCTAAAACCAACAAATCGATACCACCAGCCTTCTTGACACCATCTTTTTCCTCACAAGCTGTCTCTGCCAACAGAAAAACCTGAAGCTAAAACAAAGCGGGAAAAGGAACAGATGCCTTAAGCCTGTGACTGAGCACCAGCCCATGGCAATTGAATCAATGTCCCATTTGATAAAGAGAGGTGAGAACAGCACTAAATGCTGCTCTCTGAAGAGACCACCTTCTCAATTATTTTCCTCTCTCAGGCCCTATAGTATTAATTTAGGATTAATGCAGAATGTTGTCTATAACAGGACTGAGGACCAGCCAGCTCAAACTGCTGTCATGGTCTAACCCCAGCCAGCAAACAAACCCCACAGAGCTGCCCACTTACTTTCCCCCTGAGATAGATGGAGGAGAGAATGAAGGGTAAAAGTGAGAAAACTCATGTGTTGAAATAAGGACAGTTTAATAGGCAACAAGCAAACCAAAAGAAGGAGTTCATTCACCACTTCCCATGGGCATGCAGGTGTGCAGCTGTCTCCAAGAAGCAGGGTGCCATCACAGGCAGCAGTTACTTGGGAAGACAAACAGCACCACCCCCAGTGTCCCCCCCTTCCTTCTTCTTCCCCTGCTGAGCATGACAGCACCTGGCCTGGGACATCTCTTGGGTCAGTGAGGGTCAGCTGTCCAGGCTGTGTCCCTTCCAACTCCTTGTGCTCCCAAAAGGCCCCTCACTGGTGGGGTCTGGTGAGGGCAGAAAAGGCCTTGTCAGAACTGCTCAGCCACAACTAGAACACAACTGTGTTATCAACAACCTCCAGCACAAATTCAAAATATAGCCCATATGATCTACTAGGAAGAAAACTAACTCTATCACAGCCCAAAGCAGCACATTACCCAGGCAAAAACATACTGATTTGCTAGGGAAATTGCTTAAAAATATTCAAAGAATGCAGATATGCAAATTTACACACTGGTAACAACCTCCTCTTGTTCAACTAAAAGCCAAGACAGAAAATAATGTCATTTTCAAGCAGTTAAATCAATGTGATGCTGAAGAGAGAGGAATTAGACCTGTTTATTGAAAAAAAGTATTTAAAAAACCAAACCTGGATCTGCATTGCTAGGTTCTTAAGAATACAAGATGGGAACATGAAAAAGGAAAGCAATTATTAGGTACCAATAGTGCAGCTGCTGGGTGATTGCATGTCTGCTCACACAGCCTTGTGCCTGTCCTAGGGTTACTTTATGATGCTGAATTATATCCCCATTTGTCTATTCAGCCCAGAAATAAGTTTTGCACCTTTAAAACTAGATCTGAGAGTGAAGTGGGGGGGAGAAGGAGAAACAGTGAAATGTCTGAGGCATTGTTTTCAAAACATAGAGACAGAGAGCTTCAGCATTTTTCTCTTCTGGACTGTGTGTCTGCAGCACAGACAGACAGCAGGAGAGAGCTCTCCTTTGCTTTTTATTTTTTTAGCTAGCTGAGGCAGTGAAGTTCCCTGGACTGTGTGTTACTTTTTTTTTCTTGGAACTGTTCAAACCTGCTCTGGACTGAAAACCCAGAAAATCCTGGGAGTTCACACCTGTGGCCCACCTGGGCCTGGGACACAGCCTTTTCCAGTGCTGGAGGGACTGAAAAGAGACAGCAAGCCAAGCTACACCCCACAACAAGAACTTCATGAATTTGCCATCTCTTCAGAGCAGAGAGAGGTTTTATTGTTTAATATTATTCCTTTTTTATGCTTATGAATACTTTGCTTGTTAAATAAAGTTTTTTCCCCACTTTTCTCCAAAGAAATATTCTCCCAAACCAGTAGAGGGAAGGGCTTGAATCTGCTTTCTAGAGGGACCCCTTTTGGAGTTTCTTCACAAATTTGCCCTAAACCAGGACAGTGCCTCAGTTCTTGCTAAGAAAAGAATGGTGGCTGGTGTAAGTGGCTGGTGTAATTGAGAGGTTGTTATTTATTTAGGATTCTGACAGCTGGAAGGAGCTGTTGTGCCTCCTATCAGATACCAATAAAAAACAACTACTTCATGCTCCATAGCAAAAGTCAAATGATGTCTGACCAAGTCTCTTCTTGACTGCGTATTATAAAAAAAATGTTTCAAAATAATAGGTCTCTGCAAGACTTACAAAAATCTCCAAAAGACATGGATCAAGATTTTGTATATCCTTCTTTTAAACACTCCTATAATATTTCAGAATTATGTTGTTATTGCTCAAATAATGCTCCTTTCCTTCTGACTAAACCCAAAAGGTTTTAAGAAGCTTCTGTCTGTTGAGACTCTTTGGTACAAGAGGGTATTAACAGGCCTTCTGCTTTGGGATACAGAGAAGCAGGAATTCCTGCTGGATGCACTTTAGGTGTTGAGGATAAAGACAAAGTTTGAGTAGTGGGCATTAAGAAGGATGGAAACAAGAAACAAATGGTCAGATGAAAAGGGACAAATCCTCCTCTGTGGGATATTTTTCTCTCTCCACAGCACAGAAAGTCTGAAGAATCCTGGATCTTAATTCAGGCACCTCAGCAAGATGAGATGGACTGTGATTCCTCTAGGGCAGGTCCTCTGTCCTGGCATTTCCACGGCTTCATCTTGAATCCAGCCAGGTGACTCAAGCCTGAGAACAAAGGAAGGAACATTCCACAGCCTCATGAAGCAGGTCAGCTCTCCCAGAGGAACACAGAGCAGATCAAGTCAAATCAGTTTTACTCTTGGTGTGCAAACAGACAAGGGAGCATTCAGGGAAGGGCAAGAGCACAAAATCCTTCCAAGGCAAAAGTTCAGGGCTTGTTCTTTATGACAGTGGACTTCCCTCTGGAAGAGTCATTTATGAACAGTGTTAAGGCAGCAAGTCACAGCTTAAAAATTCAAAAGCAGTAACTCATTTAAGAAAAAAAAAAACAAAACACCAAAACATCTTTCCACAAGCACTTGTGCACAGTATCAGCAAGACGAGGGAGGCTGTGTGCCCAAACAGCCACTTCCTCCTTTGGCTTAGGATCCAGATTCACTCTCCTCCAGAGCCCTGTTGCTGGACAGGAAGCCAGACTAGATGACCTCCCCTCCTTAGTGCTCCTGCTGAGTCACCATCCTGAGCATTTTGAGTGCCATCTCTCCTTGGTCAGCTGGTACCTAGCATGGAGAAAAGCACAGGATAAGCAGCTGCTATGAGGAAGCAGACAGCAGCTACACACACATCTTCAGTCTTCTTGCTGATTCCACCCCAAGGACTTTATTATTTACCATGTGCCCAGCCTTGAGAATCCAGAAGAAAGCAAAGTTCTCATAGGCCTTGTGGAAAGCAGCTGTCTCCGTGGATTCTGGAGACACATACAGTGCCTTCCACCTTTTCTGGCTGAATTGCTCCAAATCAGGCCACTTCAGTTTCCGGATCCATGCCTCCTGGCCTGTTGGAAGTAAGAGATAGCATTGATTACCAATACTTGGAAATTACCAATACTTGGTTCCACAGCAGCTTGGGAGTCCAGTTCAGCTGGACACCCTGTGAACTGAATACCAGTACAGCAGAGTTAGCACAGAGTCTGTGTGTTCAGATCCTAAAACAAATTTTCTAATGCCTAGGAAAATTCAGGACAAACTAAAACAAACCAATGGAGGGGAGAAGGGAATAAGTAAACAGTGAAAGTGTGTATGAAATGGATTTAGGATTGTACAAGTTGAACATATGCTTCTTGGAGGCTCTGCAGCCCTAGAAATTCCAACATATTTCACTTTGCACCTCAAACACCTTGAATGTCCTGCCACAGAGAAGGATCAGCCATACCAAGTCCCCCTCCTGGAAACAGAGAAGAGGGACTGTTTCTCTGTTTACAGAGACGGATGGGGACAAAGCTTTAGCCTACCTGTGAACTGCTGGAAGAATTTATATGTTAGCTACAGCTCAATTTTAGATGAAAATGTGATAAACTGGAGCATCACTAACTGCTAATCTGTTTTGACAGCCTAAATACCATGCTTCCTGGATTTATTGATTGCTGTGTTGTTCATGAAGGGCATTTGAATATCTAAGCGGACAGAGACATACACGGAATAAAGCCTATCACAACATTGGAAGGTGTTTGTGGAGTCTGTGACTGCAGATTCTTTAACTCAGTGAGAAAAGACCAGCAGAAGGGAGCACAGCAGCCTTGTGAGGCATTTCAGCAGCACTTGGCCTGGCTCCCAAACTGCCCCTGGACCAAACCAGCATCTTGCAAGCAGCAAACAAAGCCCAAGGTGTGCAGGAGCCTACACTGAGAGCAGATGTGATTACTCTTCCACTGCACCCTCCCTCATTAATTACCAGCATTCTTTGCCTATGAACGAGCATACACACATACACATCTATGTGCCTATCCAGGAGGATTAAGTGAATTATTAGCTTCTCTGAAACGAGCAATTACTGATGTTGCAGATCCATTTCTCAACAGTATAATGGAGGTAAAGGATTTGCCTCTCTCAGAGGGATGTAAGCAAAACATCCTAAGTGCTGCTCATTTATGACTGTAGTATTTAAACACTGCCAGTTAGGTAAGAGGTTTGCACAGGAGATTGGAGAAATCTGGGTACTGAGAGCTCCACATTGTACTCATCACATGTTCTGTTTCCACCCCCAGTGAAGAAGTTCCTCACCCATGGTGTCAACAATGAGGTCCAGCTGCCCATTATAGACTGTAACGTTGATATTGGCTGCCAAAAGCTGATCAACAATATCAATGACAGGTTTCATGAAATCCTCAGCCATGTTCTCAAAGACCTGTCTGGACTGACCTGGTTGGAACCAGAAAGACAAAATTTAAGTGATGAAGGATGTATCCCCAAGCTGCGACAGAAGCATGGGCTAAAGGCTTTAAAATGGAGTTCACAGCTGCACAAAAAACAATCCTAGCCAAAAGTGGCAGTGATTTATCAGTCTGAGGAACAGGAGGACCAGACAGCAGCTGTGCTCCCACTGGAGCTCACAGACAGTGCTGTAGTTTCTGGCTCCTATTTACACACACAGAGTGCTGACATCAGCCCTTTAAGCCTGTTTTACACCCCCTCCTCCATAAGATGCATCATTACATGATACCAGACTTCTGGCACAGAAAAACTGACAGGAATTTCAGCAAGACTGCATGAAAGACAGAAACCAGTTCCTGAAATACAGAGGATCTTCCTCCCTCCTCCTGTATTTTTAGTTACTTGTCTAAAGATAAATATGAGCAGCAGAATCAGAACCACACTTGTTCTCACAGGCCTGCCCCACGACATCTTCATTTCTGAGAACAAATCCCCTCCTTAGCCCCATGGAAAATGACCACTGAATGTGACCAGTTGCCAGAGCATTCTCCTACAGGATGCAATACTGTAAAACAGTGGTAATGAACTCATCAGGTGGACACTAGCAGACAGGAAAGTACCTCCCCACTTCACACAGTCAGGAATGATCATCAGCTTCTTTCTGATGGGCCCATTCATCAGCTCATCGAGGCTTCTCTGATGCATTTTTCTGACATGGCGCTGGAAAAGCCGCACTGAAAAATAGCAAACAGCTTTGATCACACTTAAGATACCATCCTGCACAGATAACAATCTTCAGTGTCAATCACGGCCAACAAACCCTTTTCTAATGGAAATGCAGCACCACAGAGAGAGATTTGCTTACTTTTACTAGAAACCACTGAAGTCAACCCTTATTTTGGACAGGATGATACAGGAAGAACCCATCCATTCCTACTTTTAGCTGCTAACACTGCACTTTTTCTGGGCATCACCTTCTGCTTTAACCACTTGGCTCTTCTCAACAGACCAGTTATTTTTGAGCTGCAATGTTTTACTTTCAGGAGTTCACTTCACCTTCCCTTATGAAGCCATCAGAAAAAGAGTTTGAAAGAAGTTCTACACGTGTGTTTTTCACATGGATGCACAAAAATCACACAGCAAGAATTTAATCAGACTGTTTCTACTGATGAGACACTTTGGTATACTGTCTTAAAGACAGAAATGAAAGACAGTAAGAGGAAGTAACTTAAAAGGTCATGAAATGATGTTGCAATTACACTGACTGCTTCCTTGCTGTAATTTGTGCAGGATGTATAGGTGGAGGTGTCATCTATAGGGTTGTTCCACATTCCTATCTGTCCCTACTTATGCAACAGCAAACAAGTTCTGCTTGAGAGAATATCAACATCCATTTTAAGGATGTGCTACACTGAGACTCTTTCCACTGTCAGAGCTGAAGGTATGTGAATGGAAATACAGGGCCTTAGAAGTTCAAGTATTTAAATACAACTTACTGAGATGGAGATTTTCTTGTTCATCTGATTTCACCTCTGGAACCTCCTTAGTCAAGATGTTATAAAAGTTCACATTGTCTGTGTTCTGAAAACACAAGATAATTTCAGTAACACTAATAAAAACATTTCTCCGAGACGAAGAACAGTCTTTCCTGAAAAAAAAAAAAAAAAAGTAAATCCTAAATAAAGGACCCTGTGACCTGTCACTTTACCTGTACATCAGGAAGATACTTGTGGAAAAACTTCAGTTCTACATTTACTTTGATAAGTGGGACAGAGATTCCTCAAGTCTGTATTGTTCTCACATGGGTTGTGCCAGAGATGCTATTTACTCCTCTGAAGCAGATGTGAAGCTACAGGAAGTCTTACCCTGCATTACTCATGGCAGAGAGCTGCAGTGCCAGGTGATGCTTTTAGACAGTCCCTCAGTCCCTTCTGCCGGGTCTGGTGTGGTGCTGCTCTTGCTCAACATCCTTCCAACCTACAATCCTCCAAAATCTAAAATGCTTCCTCAAAAACATGGTGCTGGGTATGAGCCATGCCTCTTCTGGAGCTGCTGACAGCTGGATGTGCCCAGGCACTGCAGATTGGTAGCTCTGATGCAGCTGACAGAGGCTGCCTGCATCCAAGGACAAATGTGAGCAGTGTTGCCTTTACAGAAGTGACCCCAGATTCTTGAAGCCCTGCTTTACTTGATTTTTGAGTTTTTGAAGTTCTGATGCTTAGGTCAGAAATCAGCTCACAACAGTAACTGCAGAAGAACTGCAGTGCCTTCACCTGCCAGCACCATCACAACTGAGAGGGGAAGCCAAGTAGATTTGAAAAGTAAAACAGGAACCAAAAGTTCCATCTGAACAGCAAGAAGTGAAACCAACTATGTGCAAGGCACTGTCAGTTATGAATCACAGAAAAAAACACCAAAAACCAAAAGGCTCCAAAAAAAAAAGAACAAAAAAAGAAAAAAAGGAAGTGGCTCCAGATTAGCCTTTCTGTACAGGAAAGCCAGAGCCTTATATGTACTAAAGAATGAGATGTAACAAAGAATGAGATTTTGGAGCAACCTTTTAACAGGAGAAACCAAAGCAAAACTTTACCAGTCTTTTATGGTGGAACTTTCTAAGTAACGAGATGCAGTGACCCACAGTAACAGACCATAACTTGAGGCTCCTTTACATCCTGGCCACCTATTGTATTTCCTCAAATAGAGATGTGTGCTTAACTTCAAGTTTGTGTCTTGGTGGATGCACTTTTCAATATTCAAAGTTTTCCAGGAGATACAGTTTATTTAAATTGAAACAGTGGAATCAAGAGGACTAGTTGCCTGCTGAAACCTCAGTGCAATTCTGGAAGACCACAAGGGCTATCCTGCCCACTTTCTCTGTCACTCTCCCAGCAGGGCATAGCAAACACTCCTTTATATCAGCACTGGGATACAAAAAATCCTGGCAAAAATGACTGGGCAGAGGGTTGAAGAATTCATGCCAGCTCAGCACTCATAGAAAGGATCATATGCCTCTCCAGGCAGCAGTTAGTTCTTAATGTTAGTCAAAGATCTCACCTTGAAATCAAGATCTCAACTTGAAATCATGTGCCTCTCCAGGCAGCAGTTAGTTCTTAATGTTAGTCAAAGATCTCACCTCTTCAATGACACCTTCAGCCTTGCCCCAAAGCTCAGTAGCCAGCCCATACTGATTTTTATTTATTGCATCCATTATTTCTTTGGCAACAGCAGTCACCTCTGCTAGACCATTATCATCAAGGAGAGACTGGAAGATAAACACAAAGAAGGACAGCTTCAATTACAATTCCACATCCATTTATTGCTAACAGCCTCCATGCTTTCGAGGTTTTATTCAGGCCAAGAGATAATCTTAAAATTCAACATCCATTTGTACTGTATGGTAGCACAAGGGATCAGGTGAGGACCAAGAGTTTAAGAAGGTACTTACAGTGCTGTAAAGGTAGGGGCCCCAGGACAGCACAGAGTCTAAACAAACAGAACAGATTTCAAACATCAAACTGACAAGCAATCATTGACATAAGATTTAACTTACTTCTTCTTTACTGGGGCAACAATATTTATGAGAAAAATAAATGGAGATGAATTAATCAGTAAAAATTAATCAGTAAGCTCTGTTTAACCCTAAGGTTATGTACCACAGAGCAGGTTCTTTACAAATCCTGCAACATCATTAACCCCTTATGAGTTTACCAGTGAAATTTTTTTAAAGCAACCAACATGTTTCTACCAAAATGTTCTCCCCCCAGCACTGCAGCACACTGCCAGAGGTCTAACAAGAGGATGGAAATTATCTAAACTGATCTGTTTGAAAAGTCACAAGAAAAAAACTGAGTTATAAACCAAATTTGTTTTATAACAACTTTGTAAATTCTCAAGGATCAGCTGATGGCTGACAGATAAGTTTCCTTGGTATTGTTCTGTGCTGCAGAGAATATGGGAAGTCTGCCCTTGCCAATACCACTGAAGGACCAAGAGCCCTTTAATTTGCTATTTATCCTCCACCAGACACAAATCTCACTTGTAGTCTTGTGAATTACTTGGTGATCACATTTCAGCACAGGACTCTTACAAAACCCCTCAGAGGCTGTGGAGATGTGTAGGGACATTTTACTATCCCTCCACTTCAGATACAAGTGTGGTCCTTGCTGCCTTTGCTCTCTGACTTCTTCAAATGTGGATACATTCTAAAGAGAGATTCTTCAGTCACAAGGAGACTTGCAAGGCTGCAGTATTTGTTTTTGATTTACCAGACTCACTAGAGAGTTAATTCATTTAAGGCAGGGATGGCCTTTTTGACTTCAGGCACTCATGGAATGATTACAACACCCAACAAAACAAAATGACAACAACAAATCATCCACAGTCTCAGTAGTTTAAACATACCCAAAGGAGAAATCCATGAGTCTCCAAGAGCAGTCCCCATAAAATTGCACTTTATGGTCCCTTTTTGAACAGCCTTTGTGAATAAGAGGAAAACCAAAACAAAACATAACACCAAGAATTAAATTTTAGCTATTCATGACTCTAGAATCAGTTTTCATTAAGTGAAAAAAGTAAGTAGTACTGTGAACTAGACAACAGGGACAGTGCATTCCAGAAAACAGAAGTACTTGTAGAACCCCCCCTTTTAAAGTGAAAAATGAACTGTATCTTCCAAGTACTTACCTTGTGCAGCTCTAAAGCAACCCCAGCAGCCATTTTACCTCCATAAGATTCAGAAAATATGTAGAATGGGATGGTCTGGGGAGAGAAAAACCACACAAGGAACTCGTTGTGTGGAGGTAAGAAGATGCCTCCAACCATCTTCCACATCCCACAGGACCCAGGCACTGGCTGTTCACCTCTCACCATCAAACATTTAATGTTTTTCTTATTTTAAGCTGCACATTAGGTTTCTATAACATTCTGGTGATTTGCTGCATTGGTTCTGAAGTATTTTGGAACTGTAAGCAGCTGTGATCCTATATATGCTGCTCAGATCACTCAACAGACAATAATCTCCCCCAATGCTTATCTAACTAACCCCAAAATCAAGATACAACTTCTGAAATGTGGAAAATAAGAGACAGTTATTATACCTGCACCACACACTACCTAGCAGCAAAACACTGCTCATCTGGAAGTCTGTTCCCTAATTCTTTTTTAACTCTATTGAAAAGCAGAGAAAAATACAACAATAAACAAGAATTCAATTCACTTACCTGGAATTCTGTTCTACGCTTAAAGAATTCTCCAAGAAAAACCATCATATCAGAAACTACTGTGGTAAGGTTTTGGGCAAACAAGCTACAATCATCCACATAACTGAATCCAGTGCCCACAGGATTATCCACAAACAAGATACTGGCTGCCTGCAACTGCAGAAGCACAAAGAAGGTTTGCATAAAACCTCAGTCTAGTACCAGCAAAAAAACTTAGTTTTGATGGCACAAATGATTAACTGAGCTAGCAAATTCCTGGACCTAAAAAAACTTGCAGAAAAATTAGGTGCAACATAAAGTCCTTCAATTTGCCCAATCTGTAACGAGAAATATACCCAAAAACTCCCAGTGATCCAGAGGAAGGTCACCTAGGGGAACTTCGGAGTCCTCCCGACTATTGGTAACTCAGAGCACGAATATATTGCTCTCATTAAACTTCCATCTTCACAGGCAGCTGTAATTTGTTTTCCTTGAAGGCCATACTGGACCTGTACCTATAAGCCATAAGCCATAGGTTTTACACTGCCAGCCACCCAGAAAAAGCTCTGTGACTGCACACAATGAAGCTGTGATGTGAAAGAACACTTTCTACAGTTTCTCTCCTTCTCTGTTTCCCAGAAATCTGCATTGCACAGTTCCATGGAATAGACATGCTTCAATAAATCAAATTAATGTCCACCCCTCAGTTCTAAACAAGGCTATTCCTATAAGCTAATCTAATAACCACAGTATTTAAACTTGAAAAATTATAGTTCTACCGAACTTTAAATGAAAAATTGTTTTGTTTTTTTTTTTTTTTTGTGTAGTGATCATCTGCTTACACAAGCAAACAGACATTTGTAGTTAGTAGTTAGAAGCTGAACTCCACTGTACCCAGGTTGTATTTCTCGGTTTCATTTCTTTGTCTAATGGACCAATCTCTTCAAAGTTCCCATACCCACATCCTGAAGATCCTGGACCTCCCTGCAGGGAAATATCAAATGACACAGATGTTAAAAGGCAGCATGGCATAGATATGACAGATGGAAGGAAAATACAAGCCAGCCAGTAAGTAGAATGACAGATTGTAAATTTTTAGAAACGGCTTTTGCACTACACAATAATTTGCAGAGCAGGTTCTGTTCCTCGTGGTCTTGGGCTATGCACACACATGCCATTTCTGAAAGCAAGAATTCAACAGAGAAGCAGTCACCCACTTGTGAGAGCTTTTGGTGAGCTGTCTGCTATGTGAGCACAGTTTGAAAACCTTATTCCCCAAATATGGAGTGCAGAAGTTAACTATCTGCTAACTGGGGCTTTGCAAGTCATTAACTTAATCAGCCTGTACAGCTTGTTTCACACTGATTAAATAACCCAGTAAGAACAGAACGAGTCCTCAAGTGATTCTATTCAATATTAACTTCTGAAATGTACTGTGGAGAACACACCATCACTTTTATCAAACTGGGATTGTTTCCATTTTGAAATCATCCTCGATCTCTGATAATTTTATTTACTCTCTCTCTCTGAACATTGTTTAGACTTCAAACTCCACAGGAAAGGAGCTGTGAAATTACAATGCACAAAAATCACTACTGTTGTACGAAAGATAAGAACAACCTCTGTTATTGCAATCGAACTTGATGGAAGGTGGGCCCTTGAGGACACCCCACAACTGCAGAATGAAATCATCCTTATTTTTCCCAACCCCAACACCTCATTCACAAGGCGAGGCATTTAGAACCAGGCAGTTTTGAATTCTTTTTCTGTAGAACTGCACAATATCAGATATAAGACTGAACCAGGCACAGATGGAAAGAATTATTGCTTGGGTGTTTCTCACCAAACCTTACCTGAAGCCACAAGACAAGAGGTAACTCTGTGAAGTCTTTGGTTGGGTTATTTGCATAGTAGAGCCACCAGAACATGTGGGCCTTGCTCCGAACCTCCACATATCCCCACACCTCTTTGGGCTCTTGGGGCTGCCTCAGAACTACACCTTGAGGGGAAATAACAATAACAATCAGCTAGGTAAAAAGGATCAGCTTTGGACTTTCTACCAGAATTGCTCCAAAACATTACATTTCAGTCTTGGGTGTGATAATTAGAAGTGCTACTACAGCGAAAAGAAATTACTATAAGAAATCTGCCTGTACTTACACCCCACCCACAGCTGTGTTACCGTCAATGAATGAAGTGTGTAATTAAGTGCTGCCTTATCAGAGCCTGGCGTTGGAGCTGCCGCCGGAATAACAGCCCAATCGCTGGAATAATTTGTTCTTGAAGTGTTCTCAAGGCATGGACTGAAAGCACAGCCCCAGTGAAACAACTCCCACAACCAGCTGCAATTTCGACAAGGATCACAGAATATTCTGAGTTGAAAGGGACCTAAAAAGACCGAGTCCAACCGTTTAGTGAACGGCCCGGGCGGGGATCGAACCCGCACGCTTAGAGTCATTGGCTCCATGACCCGAGCACCTGAACTCATCCCAGCACTGAGAGCTGAGAGTCTGCGGGGTGCGCGTCACTTCACAGTCCCCAAGGAGAGCAGATGCAGACAGACAGAGGGTCACTTCTAAAGGAATCCAAAACATAATTTAAGCCAGTAAAGTCTGGTCACCCCACGCAGTCAGTCTACTGTTCATCTCGGACACGCAACAGACCTTTGACACTCCATCCCTTAATCTCAGGGATCAGGGCAGAAGGCAACAGCGTACTGGAGCAGGAGCAATAAGGCTTTTCCAAGCCACGGTGGCCAGGTTTTGCTGCTCCCGCCGGGACTGCCGCTACCCTCTCCGTCCCTCCCGACCGCCACCCCAGCAAGCGGAATTTCGCGCGGCTCAGCCCGGGCCCTGCCCGGCAGCGGGACACAGGAGCGCTTTGCCCGGAGGCCCCGCTCCCGTCCCGGCCCATACCTGCCGCCAGCAGCAGCACAGACAGCGCGGCCACAGCACGGAGCAGCCCCATTGCTCCCTCAGCTCCCGCGGTCACGGGACCAGCCGGCCCGGCCCGCCCTGAGGCACCGCCCCCCGCGCCCGCCTCCTCCGCCTCTTCCTCCTCTTCCACTTCCATGATGGCGGCCGGCGGCGGCCCGGTGCGGCTGCGGCTAGTGTTTGACCACCCTCCGCCGGCCAGCCCGGGCTGCGCGCTGTGCTGGCTGCTGCTGGAGCCGGGCCAGGCGCGGCTCGTCACCGACCTGCTCAGCCTCATCCGCCATCGCTTCGGCTTCAGCCGCCGCGCCCGCCTCAGCCTCTTCCTCGAGGGGGCGCTGCTGCCGCCCGCCGAGAGCGCGCGCCTCGTGCGGGACAACGACTCGCTGCGGTAGGGAGCGGGACCGGGACAGCGGGACCGGGACACCAGGATAGGGACAGTGGGACCGGTAATAGGGACAGCGGGATAGGGACCGGGATCAGGACAGAGAGAGCGGGATCCGCACCGGGGTCAGGACAGCAAGGCCGCGACAGCAGGATCGGGGGTCACGCACCCCATCAGTGTCTATCAGTATCTAAGGGCGGTTCCAAGAGGCCGGACCGGGTTGTGCCCAGTGGTGCCGAGCCATGGGACAAAAGACAGCGGGCAGGAACCCAGGAAGTTCCACCTGACCGTGAGGTGCAGGGACCGCACGCTGGGACAGAGAGGATGTGGAGTTTCCCTCACTGGGTAAATTCCAGAGCCCTCTGGACACAACCCTGTGCCCTGTGCTCTGGGATGACCCTGCTTAGGCAGGGAGGTGGGACCAGATGACTCCACTGTGGTCCCTTCCTGACCCATTCTGTGATTCTGTGAATCTCCACGTGGTTGTGGTGGGACAGGGATGGGGCTTCCCCGTGGGTCGGGGCTCTTCCTTCCCTGGGCAGTGGAGCGGGAGCCAGGTGCCCACGGGCACTGATTGCCAGCACCTGAGACACCCCAGCACGTCCAAAAGGATGGAGGGAGTCAAGCAGTTGGAAGTGTTCCCAAAGATGGAAGGGGAGCCCGTGCCTGCAGAGGAGGGTCCAGACTGTACAGAGAAGAGCTGGAGCATCTTCACTGTAGAGGAACAGAGGAACTTGCCTGAGCTGCTCACATGTGGGGAAAATTCTTCATTATGTTGAACGGTGGCTTGTATTTGTTGTTTTTTTTTTTAACAGAGTAAAATTGGAAGAGATAGTTGCAGATGATTATGAAGAGATAGATGATGGTTTTATTTACACAACAAAAGAAGACAAAAAAAGGCACAGACACAAGGAGGATGAGGAAGAATTGTCTAGGAATGAAGGCAAGCATAAAAGGAAAAAGAAAAAGGAGATGCATAACCTTGAGTATTCCTCTTGTAGGGAAGAGACCTCTGTAAATACTTGGGACTCTCAGAAAAGGTACACGAAAAGAAAAAGAAAGGAAGAAGTTAGGGGAAGAAATAGACTCGCAGAAGGTAAGGAAGAGAGCTCTACTTCCCATTCTAAAAAGATGAAAAAAGCAGAGAGGGAGAAGCAGTTGGCAACAAAAAAGAAGGAAGAAAAGCAGACAAAGGTTGCTGCAGCAAAGATGGCTTTAGAGCGGGCAAATGAGAGCTTTTCTCTAAATTCTGGTAAAAATAGCACCAAAAACATCACAACACAGTCCAGGAAAAAGAGGGTGGGAGCTTCAGATTCCTCCAGCACATCGTCCGACAGTGACAGCAGTGAATTAAATGTAAAGGAAAATAAATCTTCCCATAAACCTGTAGTGGTGACACTTCCCAAAGACAAATCCCAAGCTGCTTCAGATTCTGATGTGAAAACTAATAAAGTGACTGTAAAGTCTAACACTGAAAAGACTAAGACTGCAATTAGTAAAAATGCTAAAAAAACCCAGTCTTCTAGTTCAGATTCTGACTCGAGTACAGAGGATGAGAAGGTGACACCAGCACAAGACAGCACTGCAAAAGAAAAATCAGTGCCAAACCATGTGGTGGCTGTAAAAGCCAGCACCAAGGCTCCCAAAGCGCAGAGCTCCTCTTCAGACTCTGATAGTTCAGATTCAGACACACTTGTCATTAAAAAATCCGCAGCAGGTGCTGGACTGGGTAATTCCCTAGTAAGGAACTGCACTAAACAGTTGCCAGCCAGTGTCCAAGGACCGTTTGCCAGCCCGAGCCGTGGAAGGGGGCGTGGAACGGGAGAGGATAACTTCTGGAGAGGCCCTAGGGGCCGTGGGTTTCGTGGGATGATGAGGGGCCATGGGAGAGCAGCAAACCCTGGTTTCTTCTATAACTACAGCAGTGAAGGCCAGAAACAGAGGCAGTTAAATGAAGCTGCGACAAACACTTCAGTCCTCGTCCAGGTGAGTGACTGACACAGGCAGAGGTCATCTTTCTCTGGCAGCTTGAACTGTACAAAGAACCTATAGGATGAGAGTAATTCATAACAGCAGAAATAGATCAGTGGGATAAAGGCTGATCTTTTATTTACTGTAATTCCATTTGTCAGCCTGAGGACGTGTTTGTGAAACAACAATAAAGTGATTGTATTCGATATCTAAAAACAAGATAGATCCTTGTGATATAGATTCTATATCTAAAAACAAGATAGATTCTTCAGTGATTCTTGCAATCCATACAGCATGAACATTGTCTTCTGTTTTCACTGATACAGTAATTAAATCAGTGGGTTACTCTTTGTTTCACAGAATCCCGTGGAGATTCCCAAGAGAGACTATAGTGTATTACCTCTTCTAGCTGCTCCACCCCAAGTGGGAGAAAGAATTGCCTTTAAGGTAAACTCTGGAAATCCTGAATGTTAGTAGGTTAAAATTGCTTCATTTGGGCCACTCTTAAGTTTCTGATCTAACAGTTTCTCTAAAAAATTCACTTGTTGTAAAGCCTGGCTTTGATTTTTCACAAAGTTTGAAGCAATACAGAAGTTAAGTGCATTTCTGTATTTGTGGAACACAAGAAATGCTGTCTCTGCTGTCATTTCAATGTAATTTTCCATGTAAATGTTACTGCAAATCTTACCATACAGATAATTACACTGAATTGCAAAATAGAAAAGTAAATGGAAGTGAGATCCCTGCAGTTGAGGAGACTGGGATCCATCTCCCTGATCTTACACAGCCTGATCTGAATGTAAATCCTTTGGAGCAGCAAGTCTTGGAAGTCTACCTGGGACCATGATTGGCACTGGGTTCCAGGAGTAGGAGACTGGGCTCTTGCACTTTTCTGTTGCTGAAGAAGCTGTGTCTGGATGTAGGTGGAATCATCAAAGACTGGGAAGAATTACAGTTTGTTACTTGTATTTCTTTCAACAGCGCCTGGAACTAACTGAAAATTACAGTCCTGAAATTTCAGACTATAAGGTACTGGTTTTCTTTGCTCCCTTTATTCACTTACAGAACTGTGATAGGTGAGGTATGGCGTAAATATTTTGATGCTGTGCAGTGTTTTTCCTTGCATCCAGTTGACTCCACAGGCTATTCCTGGTGCAGCAGTAAAAATCAAAACTCTAGAAGCTAAAACTAATTGAAAATTGGAGAGGTGTAGCTGTTATTAAAAAAAAACCACCAACAACAAACCACCAACTACAAGGATTATTAATAATCATTAATATTTTGGAGATGACAAAAAATGCAGACCCTCAAGTAGAGAAAATGTAGCTGTATTTGAGTCTACTGCTATTTGAAGTTAGGGCAAGTTCTTAAAACTAGTGCAAGCAAAACTTTGTTGCAACTTCAAATAACTTGGTTTCTGGGTAAGCACTGATTTAAACTGCAAAGTTAGTGACAATGAGTAACTTTACTTCATTGATGCCAGTAGTTACAGATTGCTGAGCATTAATTCTTTGCAGATTTTATACATGGAGACTAGAAAATGTGATAGCCAAATATACTTATTTCCTCTGGTAGCAATCCAGTAGTGCACTGGTTGTCAATATGGAATAGTTATCCAGTGCTGAAGTGTGTCTTACCTGATTCTTTTCTTGTTGCTTTGTGAAGGAGGCAAAAATAATCAGTTGGAATGATGAAAAAAAGCAGATTGAACTTGAGATCCTTTCAACATCAGCAGGACAATGTACGTACCTGGGGACACCAAGGGCTTGTCATATGCTGTCACCTGGAAAACCAGAAGTCCAAGGAACACTTCATCTTTCAGGAGTATTCCCAGTTTCCTTGGGATCATTCTCAACACACCCCTCCTCTCCTCATTCCTTCCCTAAGACATCTATTTACATTGAGAAGTTCTAACCCTTGCTAGTTGAGCTGAAAGATGCTCATGGGTATTTACAAAATAATTTTTTTAGTCATTTTGAGTGGTCAGTAACTCACCTCTACTATGGTTTCATTTTCTGAAAGAAATTATTTCAGAAAGAAAGAAAATATATTAATATTTTAGAGAGAAAATGTGAGATCATAATGGTGTATCTTCAGTGGGTATGGAAGTGGGTCCCTGCAATGACAAGGTGCAGTTCCTGAGATCTGAAATTATTAATGTTTATCAAACTGTGTATCCTGCAGTTGCCATGTAAGCCAGAATTAATGAATTGTCATATGAGCATTTTTGTCAAATTTCAGCAACATATTGTTGACTTTCTCATGTGAGTAGTCAGATAATTACCTTAATTTTGGTGTGTAGTACTCAATTTTTCCTCGAGATTTTTGGTTACAATTATGAACCCAGACACTGTGCACAAAAAAAAAACAAACCCACAACAACCCCAAAACCAAACTGATTTTGATCGGCTCTTGTGGTAAACATTAAAAGTTTCTTTGATTTGTAGCTGGTTGAGCTGTTTGTTTGGGTTTTCAGTTGCTAAGGAGCCAGGGAAGTTCGACCTGGTGTACCAGTCTGCAGACGGAGCGGAGCTGATCGAATACGCGGTGCCTCAGGACACAAAGGTACGTGGGGCCTGCTCTGAGTCCTGCCACCAGCTCTGCAGAGCTCGCACCTGCCCTGCTTCCTGCCTCTCTTCACCTCAGGGACATTCTCTTTGTAATCATGCATCTGATTTGAATCAATGGAAGCAAAACCAGTTGTTTCTTTCTAGCAAGAACGTGCATGTTTACATCATAATAATCAGTTCTTACATGGTACTCGATTAACTGGGGTCATAGCCACTCATCAAAGTTCTTGTTTTGGCTAATAAACATCATGTCTCATAGAGATCCTTTCTTACCAGCATTTCCTTTGATCATTCTTGTTCTTACGTGCACCTTTTCTTACCCAGGACATCAGGCAGGTTGAGGTTCACGAGTAGGATCAGTGACTCACAGGAGGAGCTGTGATCTCGGTTCAGTGGTGCCGTTGTTCAGGTCTAGGCAAAAGCATAACAGCACAGAAATTGCATCTGCTGGTGCTGCTGGCACCTGCCAAGTGCTGCCTGTGGTTTGTTTTCAGATAACTGAAAGCTGGGATGCGCTGATAGAGCCAAGACTGATTGTGGAGCCTCCAGTTAATGGATCCAGCGCTGGAAATGGAACATCTAGGATGTGAAAAGATGTGAACAATTGTACAGATCTGTTCTGTGAAATGCTGCCTTTGGGTTCTGGGGGTGGCAGGTGCACTGGTGGATGTTACTGTTTTAACTAGGCCAAAAGAAAAACAGTTTTTTCCCTTAGGCTATGTTTTTATGTACTACATGAAAACATTGTTTATTATAGGAAGTCTAATATAGATCTGTTGGGTTTGAATATTTATATCCTACTGTAGCAAGCTGCAGAACTGGAATGGTTTGATTAAAAGATAAAACACAACCCTGTACTGTGAGTAATTGTTTAAATGTCCTGGTTTGGCTAGAGCTGTATAACTGCCAGAGGTCACTTTAATTTAAAATTTATTATAAATATTGTTGATGTGCAGAACTGTCCCTCTGCTGCTGCCACAGCATACAAATGCTATGACTGCAGTTACTTAAGAGTTTACCTAAACATATCCAGAAAACCTGTGGATTTCAAGCTTCTGTAATTTTGAGGCAGATAAATAGCACTGGTAACTGTCAGCTTTGCTTAGAACCAGTGGAATATAACATGAACCCCTGGCACAATTGTGTCCCAATGTGTTAATCCATGTAGGTTCTGAAAGCCTTTATTGTTGGTTTTAGAGTAAACCCTCTTGCCCTTTAAGTGCTGAAGTTTCTGTGCTGCCTTTCTTCTTCTCTTTCCAGCAGAATGGGTCATCAGGTGCTGGCAAGGCACTGCACTGACAGTTCTAATAACTATTAGCATTGAAGGGGCACCTTGTACCTCTGAGCTTTGGCAAGTCTTACACTTTCAAATAATCCCTGTGCTAGGTAGTTGACTCCTACAGAGAAGACATGGGAAAAGACAAACCCTAGATACAAACACCAGGAAATTTGTACATTGTGGTTTAGCTGTCATGTACTCTGACCTAGTGCATGAATCCTTTAAAGTACTGTGCATTTTTGCATCAGCCCTAGTAAAATGTCTTGTTTGTGAAGAAATAATTTTTGTACAAGTAAAAGGAATTTGTGTTTTGTGGTATATTTCAGATACCCTTATTTCATGCTAGGATTTGTTTTTTTAGAGAACAGTTAGATTTGTGTGGCTGTTCTTGCAGACTGGATGAAAAGAAGATGCCAGACACGAGCACAGTCATGCTCAGACAGTGGGGAATAATGGAAGGATTGTTTTCCTTAGGGAAATTGTTACTTGTTAATTCTTAGGAAGTTGGAAAAGGTGAATGCAAGTGTTTCACAGTACCTCTTGTTCCATTGCCTACTCTGCATTTTTGGCATTAATTAAATGGATGAAGAGTCACTCTGGCTCTGCCAAACAGGTGATGCTGGAAAACAAATACACCCCTGAGAGAGGATGTTTTGAAGGTAAAATCTTGAGTTTTATTTACCCATTGTTACCAAGTTTGCATGAAGCTACTGCTTCACTGCTCAATTCAAATCAGACCAAGGGCAGGCAGCCCGAGGGAACTGCCAAGAGCCTTCCATGTCCCATCCATGTCCTGCTCTGAGGAATCTGGGATGGGACAATGTGCACATGAATCCCACAAGGAGGTGGTGAAACGCTGAACAAACTCTCACTGCTGCCTTTCTGTCCCTGGGGCTCTCCCACCTCTCACCAGCCCCTTTGCTGGGGGCAGGAATGCGAGGTACAATTTATCCCACTGTGCTTCTAAAGCCCTGCTTGGGCTCTGTGGGGCACTTTGAATGTGCAGTGTCTGGGCAAAGGGTTAGATTTAGTTCAGAATCACAGGAAGTTCTCAAGTATTTGCAAGCAAAAGTGAGTAAAAAGTAGCCATTTAAATGGTAGTAGTAATTTTTTTATGTTAAAACTTTATTGTCTCATAGACAACAGGAGTGGTTGGGCTTCCTCCAAACCAGGATTCCAAGCCCTCTTTGACAATGCGGAACTTAAATTGCTCATCTGAACTCTAAACATCCTGTGCTATGCTCCAGAAGCAGAAGCTACAATTGTGAGGGTTTATATTTACCCTTTTTATTTGCATACCTTTGTCTGTATCAGTTGATACCACATGAGTGCCACAGAAAATACAGTGAAGGTGCCAAGTCATTGAAAGATGACAGAGCCTTAGTCCAGGTAAGCCCAGGGTGTTCGTTCACCTATGGAAAAATAAAAAATGCAAACATTAAGAGCTGCTCTTTTGTCCCATCTCATGCACAGCACAGCTGTCTAAGAACATTCCTTTGCAGTCACTGTCAGCCACCCCCTGTCAGGTGTTTGCATTTCCTCTGACAGCAGTTACAAAGTCCTGGTCAGCACATCCCAACCCCGTTGTAAATCTGTGGCACTCTGCCCATCTCCTAGAAATTCCTCCACCCTCCAGCACATGACAGAGCTGATCTCTGAACTTTTACTCCTGTCACAGCCCTGCAGCCCCAGATGCCTCCATTGTCCTTTCTGCACCTGTATCTGTTACTGAGCAGTGACTCAGAGCCCTGTGACACACAACCCCTCTGCAGCTTATCCTGAAGGAGTGTTAAAAGGCTGGAGGGATAGCTGATGTAGGTACAAGTTCATGTTATCTGTGCAACATAGCTTTACAATGATTCTCCAGATTTAATTTAATAGTTCCAAGAGAACTGGCTAGGAGCAGATTTCACTTTGAACAGACCACCCAACATTGCTTCTTTTGAGTGCTTTATACAATGAGCATGAACATGAGCCAGCAGTGTGCTCCATGGCCAGAAAGGCCAACAGCCCCTGGCCTGTATCAGGAGCAGTGGCCAGCAGGACCAGGGAAGTCGTTCTTCCACTGTACTTTGCACTGGTGAGAGCACACCTCGAGTGCTGTGTCCAGTTCTGGCCCCTCAGTTTGGGAAGGACAGTGAGACACTCGAACATGTCCAGAGGGGGCAACGAGGCTGGTGAGGGGCTGGGAACACAAGCCCTGTGGGGAATGACTGAGGGAGCAGGGGTGTTCAGCCTGGAAAAAAGAAGACTTTTCTTCTTTTTCTTCCCTGAGACCTTGTCACTCTCTACAACTCCCTGAAAGGTGGCTGTGGCCAGGTGGAGGTTGGTCTCCCAGGCAGCAACTGACAGAATGAGAAGACGTGATCCTAAGCTGTGTCAAGGCAAGTTTTGGTTAATGTTAGAAAGAAATTCTTCACTGAGTGGTTGGGAACTGGAATCGTCTGCCCAGGGAGGTGGTGGAATCACCATCCCTATAGTTTAAAAACCAGACTGGATGTGGCAGTCAGTGCCTTGGTTTAGTTGAGGAGGAGATGTTAGTTTAGGTCATAGGTTGGACTGGATAATCTTAAAGGTCTTTTTCAGCCTAGTTCATTCTGTGATTCTGTGTAACTCCTGAACATTCTTGGAACTCCCCAAGGACTAACACCAATGAGATTGCCTGCTAATACTTTAAAATGACATTAAAGGGAACCTCAGCAGTTCTCCACACAAAGTGTTCTTTGCCCACTGGACAAGAGTTGAGAGCACATGGCTCCTGCTGCAGACCATCAGGTTCTGCAGCAGGGTCACTGCTTAATTACTAGGGGGACTTTGTGCCAGGATGCTCCTTTTATCTCTGCTGCCAGCATGGGTGGAGAAATATAGGGGTGCCAAGGAAGTCCCTGGGACACTAGCAGACAGGGTAGAAAAGGGAGGAGGAAGAGACCTCTGGAACAATTTGTGGTCAAGTTAGTTAAGACAAGAGTACTTGCCACGTTGCTATTCAGCATCCATGTTCCTGTTAGAAACAGTGATTATTGAACAGTTAGAAAAAGAAATTTGAGGAAGCATCTTCTGTTGAGATGGTTTCCACAATCACAAAGCAGTAACCTGTGTGCTTTAAAAACACTGCACTGACATCAGCTGTTGCCAAACAGATTTTTAAGGTCCTTTCCAACCCAAACCTGTGAGTCCTATGAGTCCGTAGGATCTCCATCATCCAGGTTACCCACAGCTCGGAGCAGCTGGGGCGGTGCTCGGGGGGATTTGGGGTTCACACCCTCCCTGAGCCACGGGCGGATCGCGGCAGCGGCCAGACAGCGCTGGGCTGCGCCGAGTTCCCTTGAGCCGGGGGCCGGCCGGGAGCGGGGCGGGCAGCGCGGGTGGGCACCGTACCCCAAACGCCCCGCTGCGCATCAGAGCCGACCCCGAGGCCTCCGGGCACCAGCCCGGCTCGGAGCGCCCGGCCCGTCCCGCCCGCAGCCCCGCGGGCGTCGCGTCCGCGCCCCGGGGTCCCGTTCCGCAGGGCAGAGGCCCCAGCATCCCGGGGCTGCCCGGCCCCCCACATGGGCGGGCGCCGCAGGGTTCGTCCCCCGGCTGCCGCCCCTCCCGTCGGGGCGGGGATGGGACACGTAGTTTTCCGGAAAGCCCGGGCCGTAGTTTCGTTTCTCCGAGCCCGGGTTTGTTTCGGGTTCTTGGGGCAGCTGCGGACGGGGCGATGGCGGCGTTGGAGTCGGAGCCGGGCCTGGCGGGGCTGGAGGAAGAGCTCACCTGCTCCATCTGCCTCTGCCTCTTCAGCAGCCCCGTGACGGTGCCCTGCGGGCACAACTTCTGCGCCTCCTGCCTGGAGCTCACCTGGGCCGGCCTCTCGGGAGGCTTCAGCTGCCCGCAGTGCCGGGCTACCTTCGCGGGCCGCCCGCAGCTGCAGAAGAACACGGTGCTGTGCCGGGTGGTGGAGCAGCTCCAGGGCCGCTCCGGGACCAAGGGCGAGGAAGAGGAGGAGAATGAGGATGGGGATGGGGAGGTGGGGGGGGTGCTGGGCGGGGGAGCCCCCCGTGTCCTGCGACAGCTGCCGGGAGGCGCCGGCCGTGCAGACCTGCCTGACCTGCACCGCGTCCTTCTGCGCCGAGCACCTGCGGCCGCACCGCGACAGCCCTGCCTTCCGCGACCACCAGCTCTGCCCGCCGCTGCGCGACCTGCAGCTGCGCAAGTGCCCCCAGCACAACAGGCTCTTCGAGTTCTTCTGCAGCAAGCACGGCGTCTGCATCTGCTCCCTCTGCCTGCTCGGGCACAAGCTGTGCCCCACCAGCCCCTTGGAGCAGGCAAAAGCCTCTGCCCAGGTGAGCAGCCGGGGCTGGGCGGGGTGGCCTGTGGCCCCCGTGGCTGGTGCCTTCCCAAGGGCACCCCGGAGCACTCCTTGGCTCCCTCGGTGCCGGGGGAGCCGCTCTGCAGTGCGGGGAGGAGGCCGGAACAAGACGTCGACTGTAAATCTCGTGTCTGGCATTGCTGAACTGTTATCTGCCCTCCAACATGTGCTCAGGCACGTCCCCGGAGCCATTCCTCGCGTTTTCCTCATCTCTCCAAGATGTTGCTCAAGAGCAGGGGTCTGGGAAGGCGCTGTCAGGGCGCTGGATTGACAGGGCTGGGTTGTCCTGGGCTGAGCTCGCCAGTGAGGCCTCCCACATTCTGTGGCGTCACCCAGAACTCTGAGCCTTCTCTGCTCCCTGCTAGGGCTTGTCACTGCCTGAGGGGCCGACATTCTGCTGCAGATGTTCTTAAGAAAAATTATAAAGGTTTCCTAGGGAGATCGCAAGTATGCAGATGAAAGACACGGAATAGAAAGGAAGGAAACCTGGCCTTTATATTTTCCAGCACAGCTGAAAATCAATGTGGATCAGTAAAGTATGCTGAAAAAGTTTAGGTGGTCAAACTCCCATCTGTTCAGTGGGTGTGTACACAGCTTAGCTGTAGAATTTAGCCCTGATTGAGCTTAGCAGAATCTTAAACTAAAGGAACAGGTAAATCACATCTGAGGAAGAACGTTCTCAAAAGGAGTGAGGTGAACATCAACTTTGGAAGTCTAGTCTGAGAGTTAATGTAACATTTATTCTTAGCATGGGAACTGCTGTACTGATGAAAGCACAGGGTCCTTTGAAGAGAGTGTCAGCTATGGCATCTTGCTCTTGGGAGAGGTGGGGAGGGTGTGGGTGCCACGAGCCACACGTGTGCAAGATGGTATTTTTACATCTCCTAAGGTTCAAGGGAAAGTATGTTTCAAGCTGAGAGTACTAAATGCTTACAAGAGTATTTAAAACTGAGAGCAGACATGACAACTGCCTCTCTGAAATACTTTCTGGTCTCTCCTGTTGCAGTCGTTGCTGAAGAAAAAACTTGTGGAGCTGCATAACCAGAGTGAAAGAACTGCCCGGGCAATGAGCACGGTGAAAACAAAACAGAACCAATCTTCTGTAAGTGGGGAACTGCTCAGAGTGCTCTCAGGTTGCCTGGCACCCGCTGGCCACTGCATGGTGTTGGTGATTGTACCCTTGTGACAAGGGCTGTAGTGCTGAGGCTGCATTGGCAGGAGAAGGTGTTAGTAGGAAGGAACAGAAAAGTGGAGTTTTGTCAGGGCCAGGCAGCTCTGTGGGAGGTGGGAATAAACCTGGCACTATGCAAGGTTTTATACCTTCACGTGAGGGTGACACTGAGAATGGGCTCCATTCCTTGTGAGTGAAGGAGTTTTCTTTCCAAACCACATAGACATCGACAGCTCTTCTCTTTTGCTTGTTTCAAGGAAGAAAAGCCCACATGTTCCTCAGAGGCTTTCATGCAGTAGCACTTAGAGTATTTTTTTACAAACTGTTATTTTCAAATCAGTGCCTATCTGCTCTTGTCTGCCCCAGGAGACAGCTTCAAGAAAGAAGGAATTGATCAGAAATGAGTTTTCAGAAGTTAAAGCTGTAATTGAAGAAAGAGAAAATGAGATCATGAAAGCAATTACAGAGGAAGAAAAGAGAGTTTGGAATAAGTTTGATTATATTTACAGTGTTCTGGGAAATAAGAAGAATGAAATTCAGTCTCTCAAAGATCAGATTGAGATGGCACTGACTGAAAGTGATGATGTTCTGTTTTTGAAGGTAATGTGTCATTTAAGTGTGAATCCAGTTCTTCATTCTAGAATGCAGAGTCCTGCTCTCCAGAGACTTCCAGTCAAATGGAAATGCAGTGGTGTACAAGAACCTGCTATCAAAGGATGTCCTGAAAAGTACACATATACCGGTGAAAGAATGCTGAAGGGGTGTCTAGTAACTGTCCCGGTTCAGCCACTGCCTCTGCCACAAGCAGAGGGTTCACTGGGCAGGAGTCACCTCTGTGAGGTGTGGCAGCTCTGTGCTGTGACCTGGTTACCAGTATTGGTTACCAGTGGGAATTAAGGTGTCCGAGCTGCTGCTGGAATTTTGCCATGAGCTGTGTCTGACTGTGGCCTTTGTTCCCTTGAATTTGAGATGAATGCACAAACTGCATCCCATTTAAAGTAAGTTGGTTGTATTTTTCTCTGTGTGCTACACAAGGTGGTCTCTCATTTGTCGTTTCAGAGAGCAGCAGCACTGCAACGAACATCAACAAAAGAGGCTTTTGTTCCTGTAGTTGAAATGGACCAAAATGTGATGCATTCCACTTACCAGTCTGCCATTACCCTCAAAGACATAGTGAAAAATTCAGTAATTCAGAGTCGGGAGAAAAAAGAAGAAGGTAGTGTATCACTGGGGAAACTGGCATTTTCTACTTTTGCTTTGAGATGAAATGAGGGATCTTTCCTCTCCAATCCAAATACAATTTTTTAAAAAAGTGCACCAAATACAGCTGGTTGATATAAATTGTGTCTTCCAATCTCTGCAGTACTCCATTTCCACACAAAAACATTAAAGTCTGGGCTAAATTGGGAGACAAAATGTGCCAGTGTTTCTTCACTGTTATCTGTACTTGGATAAGCTGATGAGTATCATGATATTACACCCTTCTGGCACAGCTCAGCCTTTCCTCCTTGGAGTAATTTATGGTGTAACTGTGTAGCAGGGTGGGATGTGGTTAGGATGTGGATTTGAGAGAGAGAGAGATTGGAAAGGCTTTAGAGTGGCAGGACTCCACTTACCCAGCTGTAAAGGTGCTGATTGTGTAAGTGTTGTGGAACAAAGCTCTACTTGCTAGGTTAAGCCAAATTATCTTTTGGACTGGGGCATGGATGTGCAGTTCCCATCTCAGCCAAATATCACTTCAGTTCTGTTCACATAACTGAAAAATAAGATGGAAAAATGTCCTCACTAATGCATGACTGTTCCTGGCCATACAAACTGTAATGTAAATTATCACCATTGCAGCCAAACCTGTGAAAATTAAGGCCCCTCCAGCAGCTCATCTAAACAAAGCCTCTGTTGGAAAAAAGCCTCATGGACCACGTAAGTACTACAGACCATCATCCTATCCTAACTATGATTTTACTGTTAAATAAGAGTTGAGGCAGTTACCCAAGAGCTGTTTGCTTTGGTGGTGATGCAGTGATGACCTGCAATGAGCACCTTGGCACAGGGAAGGGAGGGTGCTTTGGGGTATTTGGGGATGCATGCCTTGTGAGCCAGACAGGTGAATTGCACAGGTACACGGGTGCATCAGCCTGTAGTGGTGTCAGTGTGGGCTGTAAAGCAAAGCAGAGCTTCCCCACCCTCTTGTTGGTCCAGGCTTTTTTAATTTGTGCCAAACACCTTTTGGTTTGTTTGACAGATTTGTATGTATTGAGTTCTGCTTAGGATCTGTTCATGTTCTGTTTTTTTTTTCTTCCTCCCTCACAGACCAGACGCACAAGGAGAAAACCGTTCCTCAGGCTCAAACCACTTCACTGGGGGAGACAGATACCACCAGTAAGTGGGGATTTAAGGAGCCTTACTCAAACATTTTGCTGCCTCCAGTCTAGGGCTGGGTGATGGTCTTTGTGGCAGGTTATACCGGGCTTTTCAGTTCTGTTTTGTCCAGATACCAGAATTAATGGCACTGTAGCCTGTTAGGATGATCTTCTATGTTTTCTTTTTGAAGTAAATGTAAGTGTTAAGAAACAACTTCTGTTACTTTCAGGGAGCTCTTGACACATGGTCCAAATGCTGGTGTGGAGCAGTCAGGGGGTGTGCTGGGGAAGCAGGACTGGAATGGAGCTGCAGCTCCTGCTGCTGCACTGAAAGCTCTGTTGTAAAGAGGAAAGGAATAGTCAGTGTTCCTCATGGGAACAGGAGCATTCCACGTGCCTGAACACACTGCTCCTGGAGGGGAGATCAATCTCCTTCCAGGCTTATGGCCCTGTGAAATGGGAAGCAAATGGAAGGTTGTGCTTGATGTGCAGCTTTCCAGTGTGAGGGTATTTGTACATGGCTTCAGCCTGCTGGACTGTCAGCTCTTTCCTGCTGCAGTTTCAGAAGAGCCATGGTGATGGTATTACAGCTGACACAGTCTTACCAGTGGCTTTTGTCTCCCAGTAGAACTCACAGTTTACTTTTTTCTTTTCCTCCCTTCAGAAGAGAAAAAGAAGGCTGCTAAAGTTGGTGAGTCCAAACTTTCATCATGCATATTCTAATTTTCATTGACTGCTCTTAAAATGATAAGATGGTCTTCAGTGTTGGTGTATTGAACAAAAGTTCAGCTCTTACTGGCCACTGTGGGAGCAATCAAACACTGAGAGAGGTTGTCCAGGGAGTGGGATTTTCAAAACTTGACATGACAGTGAACAGCCTGAGGTAATACTGAAGTTAACCCTGCATGGAGCAGGAAGCGAAACCAGATCAGCTCCAGCCTGAATGTGTCTGATGGGGTTAAACATGGGAGGTCTCTTCCCAGTTGGCCAAACTCTCTGTTCTTCTGTTGACACAGCACCAACCACCACACCAACCGCCACACCAACCACTACAGCTGCTGCTGCTAAAGAGCTGATTGACAGTTTCCTGAAGAAACCCAGAGAGGAGCTCTTGCAGTGTAAGACACCCAACATTACACTCCTTAAAGATGAACCTTGCTCTTGTTGTACTGGTGCTATGTGTCCTCTGTAGTCACCTGACAAAAATACATCTGAGGGGGTTTTGTTAGCTTAATAGGTTGTTACAAATGAAGGAAATTTCTGGAGAAATAGGGGGACAGGAGGTTTCTAAGTGTTTTTTTTTTTTTTTTGCTGGATGAATCAAAGTAATCTTCAGCATCCGTGAATCTTTATGAAGATAAATAAAGTTTTTTTAGTAAGGATTTTGGTTTCCCAAAAAAGACAGCATTAGGGTAGCCTAGAAACACACTGTAATGCACTGGATTCTTTTTAAATGAAATGCAGGCTTTTATGTGAGCCCATGATGGCTTGTTATGATGCTATACAACATGGCATACCTTTTGCTGCCAGATCAGCCATTGCCTTCTTTTGGGGTATTTGGGTGATAAAGGGATCCTGTGAGGCTGCAGGAAGGAAGAAAACTCACCCTCCATTTGCCTGTTGTGTGACATAGAGCTGCAGTTGAACACAGCAGCTTGTACTGTGGCCCTAAGAGCTGGCTGCACTGAGGAGGAGAGCAGAGCTGGCAGATAAACATGGCAACAAGTGCTGAGGCAGGACAGGATAAACAAAAGTGCTTTGTTCTTCAGTACCTTCGAGTGACTCGTGTCATTGCAGATGCTGCCAACATCACCCTGGATTACAACACAGCTCACAACACTGTGGTTCTGGCTGAGAACTACACTAGGATGTCCATCTCAGACACCTTCCCAGGTCACAGGTACCACCCTCAGCGCTTCACTGATTACCGCCAGGTGCTGGGCTTCCAGTGCTTCAAGAGAGGCATCCACTACTGGGAGGTGGAGCTGCAGCAGAGCAGCTTCTGCGGCGTCGGCGTCTGCTACGGCAGCATGGAGCGCCAGGGCCCCGAGAGCCGCCTGGGCAGGAACAGCAAGTCCTGGTGCATTGAGTGGCTCAACTCCAAAATATCATCCTGGCACAACGACTTGGAAAAGTGCCTGCCCAACACAAAGGCTACCAAGATTGGGGTGCTGCTCCACTGTGAGGGGGGCTTTGTGATTTTCATGGCAGTGGGGGAGAAGAATAACCTTATCTATAAATTCAAAGCCCAGTTCACTGAAGCCTTGTACCCAGCCTTCTGGCTGTTTTCCAGTGATGCTGTTCTCTCTCTCTGCCACATGAAAGAGTAAGATCTTGTATCTCAGTTTAGTTCATTTACATCATGGATTATCTGTCTCAAAGATTGATTGTTTGATGCAGAAATTATCATCTCTTTTAAGCAGTTTAGGAAATCTGCCAGTTCTTTGGACTGAATTGCTAAAGCCTTTAGATAGTGATTTAGCAAAATGTTGGTGATGGTACAAACTACAATGGTTTGCAAAGGTCTTGATTGCCCTGAAATCAAAGTTATGGTGCAAATCCTTGTTAAGTGTCTTCAGTGGCGCCTGTGGCTTCTGTGGTTTCCTGTAAAGGAGCAACAGAATTAATGTGTTCATGGGTAACAATAACCCCTTTGAGAAAGAAACAGCAAGAATTCCTTGACAAATTCAGGCTTTGAGGGGGGGTCTCACTGTTGCCTTTTGGCCTGTGCACACTATTGTCTATACAGGTGTTCTCAGTGTAGGGCTCCACCAGATGCTACAGAAAGAGCTGTTGAAGTTCAGGTTCTTATGGCTGTAAGTTATAGAAGCCGCTATGACAAATCTCATCAGAAGGGAACTGCAGAGACTTCTAGAATTGATGGGAAATAAGTGGTATTAGAATCACCAGGAAACAAATGACATCAGCCCAGACTCTGGGAAACAGCAGAGAGTTGTCAGGAAGACATCCTTTAGAGCAGTGGTGTGCATCCTGTGATGAAGATTGTGGGATGAAGCATTCTGTGTCATCTTCTGACCCAGAACATTCTTCACATCTTCACACTGAAGGCTCTTCAGTGCTGGGTTTTTTTGTGTGTGCTGGGGAGTTCAGGGGGTGCATTCCTGCTCTCAGGTTCTTCTGTTCTAATGGTTTTCCTCTTTATGAGGTGGGATATTCTCTGCTGGTGTACCTTTTGTTGTTCGGGTGGTAGAAACTGGCTTTCTTGCACGTTGTTGGGACTTCAATTTGAGGAGTCTCAAGACAGAGTGCAAGTACTTGGAAAATGCTGGTTCCTCTCTTCATGAAGCCTGTGGATAGACAGGGTGAGTCTTTTGACATACAGAAAATTAGCACCAAGGAGAATATACATCCATTCTTCCTGGGATGGATTTTTAATTCTCCTGGTGTTCTTTGGGTTGTGGTATGTCTTCAGAAGTTCTCACCAGGTACAGAGAAATCTGTACTTCTTCCTTACAACTTTAAAACAATCTCTAGGCAATCAAGGTATTTGGATCTCATAGTTATAATGCCTGTACCTTGTTGGTGCCTCTGGACTTTTGTGCCAGCTTTTATTTCTTGTAGCCCATGGGAAGCTCACACGAGAGCCTTCCTGGACTTGGATTTATAAAACTGCCCTTACAGGACTTGGTGAAATAGAACACAAAGCCACTGCTCGCAGTTTGTCAGGGAATTGTTAGAAGGCTTAAAAGAACCTCTTTTGGTTCTTTTAAGCCTTCTAACCTCTACCACTAATGTGTAGTGTGACTACACTCCACATTAGCCAAAGTGCTTTGGAGAGAGGCTTTCAGGAATTCAGGCTTGGTGTCTATTTTTACTTGGTTTGTAAACTCTTAGTACTTTGTCAAGGATAGCACAAGTCTCATTTCTTCCAATTTTTTGGTCAGAATAAGATACGGAATAGATGGTGGATCTAAAAGTGCCATGGCTGTCTTTGGAGCAGTTTTACTCTCTGAAGGGTCTCCACTTCCCAAAGCACATTCAGCACTAAAACTCCCAGCCTGAGCAGAATGCTGCAAAAGGTGCACAGGGAGGCTGTGTCCTGCTGGGAACCAGCAATGGGTGACAAACTGGGTTCTCTGCCCTTCCAGTTTTTCAGCAGTGAAAGATAAGAGCAGTTCCCTCTGAGAAATCCTTTTGCTGCTTAGCTGTGCCACAGGGCTGCAGATGCACTCAGCAGGGAGGAGAACTCTGTCCCCTTGGTTGTGGACAAAAATGTGCTCCAGCAGTCTGTGCAGTGGAGAAAGTCCCCATCCTCTGTTCTTGCTTCTTTAAAGAGGTGTCAGTACTGGCCTCTGAGTCTATGGCCTTCTGTGGCCATAGTCTGGAGGGACACCCAAACAAAGTAAAGAGCAGCTTCTATTCTGCCTCGTTGGACAAAGTGGGATCTTGACGTGGGACACTGGTATAGGACCAAGTATGTGGAACACATGAAGTGTCCTGCATTACCAGGCAGAGAAACAAGCCGCCTACTGGGCCCCTGATCCTGTTTTGCTTTCTTTTGTGCTATGAATGATTAGAAGTCATAGAGTGAAGTTCTGTTAATTTGGAATTCACAGAATCACAGAATACTCTGAGTTGGAAGGGACTCACAAGGATCACTGAGTCCAGCTCTTGAGTAATTGATCCATATGGGGATGGAAATGGGGACCTTGGCATTACTAGGACAAATCTCTTTTGGTTAGCTTCAGGTATCTTGCATATTTTGGAACATTAGAGTGATATAACTTTTATAATTAATAATAAATATTAGTGTGTTTAGGAGAAATACTAGTTACTGCATGATAAATGATCATTTTAAAGCCTTTTCAACATAACTGAATTGGTTTTACTCGGGCAGTACCTGTAAGAGCTGCACTGGTTTTAAACAAGACATATATAGAAGCATATATTTTAATTGTAATTCTCTTTTTAGTATTACGAAGAAAGCAACTTAGTCTAGAAAAAGAGCTAATTCTGGTGTTAACACCATGAGAATGTGCATTGATTTGCATTTTAATATACAAATGAGAGTAAATAAAAAAACACTTGCTGAATGAAAAGAAATGAATGTTTATTCTTTTCTTCAATTAAAGACATCAGTAAAGCAGTGTATTTAGAAAAAGATATGCTTATGCAGTTAGAAACCTGTTGATTATATTGATATATGAGCCCTGTACTTCAGTTTGTATACAGTGTGTTATTGTTTGTGGCTGTGCCAGCCCCACACAGGCAGGGCCACCACCATGGATTTTGTGCCACCTGGTCCTGTGCCTGTGACCACTCCAGGGGCTGGCTGGTGACTGGTGATGGCTTGAATTCAATAAAAACTTACAGTAAAACTTAACTCTGAATGTTTTGTTCTCTGCTCAGGGTCAAAGCAGGGAGGGAGGCAGAAGTGAAGACACAACAAAGGCCAGCTCTTCTAGTGCATCACTTACTGGGCAAGGGGGAGCTGGGGAAGGGGCAGGCAGAGCTGTGGTGTTCTCTGGACTGGTCGTAACTGCCTCCTTCCCCTGAGCCACACACCCATTATCAGTAATGCTGACTCCTCACTGGGGATGAGATCATCCTTCCCAGGAAACAAAACTGGAGACCTTTTAGGGTAAGCACAACCATGGTTATCAGCTGGAGGAAGATGGACAATTAGAGACACAGTGTGGGATTGCTCTAAAAAGCCTTAGGTGATCTGCCAGCATCTGCCAGCCTAAGTTACACCTGGAAGCAGCAATAGGTGATGATTACTGATACCACCCAGTAAAATTGCAAGCTGCTGCCTCCTTATGTGGCCAGTGGAAAACAATTCAGCGAGGAGCTGCTCTGGTGCCTCAACAGATTTAAAAATCAGCCCAAACAAAGCATCCATGGAACAAGTTAAACATTTCCATCTAAAGTTCTTCAGGTGAGTTGGGCTGAGGAAGGTTTTGGGGAAGGAAATCTCAGAAGAGTTTGCAGACTCGCACAGTGCTGCTTGAGCAGTGTGACAGGTACTGCAAAAACCAAGGGGGGGGAAAATCCTCATCTTCACTACTTGTCCCATGCTGTTTCTGGGATTAGGAGGTCAATTAGGCCTGCCAGAGCTTTGCCTCAGTTTCCAAAGACAGACAAAGAGGTATTTTAAGCCTGTGTAAGCTTGACTGTGACTACAGCCAGAGGCCTGAGCAGGTACTGAGGCCCCAGGGAAGTCTGCATGATCATATTCATACAAGGTCTGTTTTCTTCCTTGCTTATGGCATTTCCTCTTGATTTAGCTCTGTGAATACTTTTTCACAGCAAAAAGAACAACTGACTTAGACTTCAAATCATACTCTCTGTGAATATATGTAAAAATGTTTATCAATACATTCTGTATTTTAGTAAAATTGTGTTGGTTAGTATTTAACAGACTCTATTTCTGTACCCAGTCCTCTGATTCCCTCCCAATTAAGTGGCTGCTACTTCTCAAATATCAATGTCAGTTAAAAACGTGGCACAGTGTGGCCATTGTATGACTTCTATTCAAAGCTCATGTCATTTAAACTTTCATTGGCAGCTATTTTGTCCCATAAAAAAGTTCAAGACAGCAATTTGTGAATCTTGCTCAGCCAAGTAGAACTGTGGAAAAGAGGAGTCATTCCAAAAGTCAATTAATTGTGGCCTGTCAGAGTTCTCATTCAGTTTTCTCCAGGCCCTGTCACGGGCTCACATCTGTCAGCCCCGTGTTGCCCAGGCTGCAATCAGATGCCATTACATGGGAAATAATGGGTTTATTCACACCATTTATTGGGTTCTGTGTGGTAGCCACATTTGTATATCATTTTACTGTGTAGCAATTTCATTTACATAAAACACAGGCAATTGTGTGAGTCTTGCTAAAGCACTAAGGGAGGGTGGGAGGAGCCACCAATCAAATAATAAAAGCTAATTAAAAAGAGGCAGATAATTTAGGTGAAAATACCATAGTGAGCAATTCTTGATCCTAAATTAGTTCAACAGAACTTTAAGGAGGTGACTTAGTTGCATTTTGTTTGTGCTTGTCTTAAACTCCTTAATGTTTTTCCAATGTCAGAAAAGAGCATGTACTTTTTACAGCATCTACATTCCATTTTAAAAATCAAGTAATTCTTGGTGAAGAAAGGGCTTTTTTTGCTTTAGAGGTAGTTTTTTCCTCACAGGTTAGAGAGAATTTTCACATTTGCTTTTAAAGGAAGAGAAATCAAGCAGAGACTGGGGAGGGGAGAAAAATATCTAGAGAAAAAACACATAACATTTACACAGAGCAAGAGATGTTAGAGAGACTTTTCTAGTACTGAGCATAGGCTGCTTTCTAACCTTCCCCAAAAGACTGTCTTTCCAAAATCCAGAGTTATTTTGTGAGGCAAAGAAAATATGATGAAAGAGAAATTAATGTGAGTTAAAAGTCAGTTCACAGGGCTCACAGAGCCATTATCTTCAGGAAATTCTCCAGGTCCGAGTTTGGGTGGAATTGTTAACTTTAGTCCTTGGTTTTAACTCTGCTCCAGATTCAGTATCCAAAGATCGGGCTGAAATTTTTCAACTCTCAGCAACAGTGTCTCTCATGTCAGTTGAGCTCAAACTCACAGGGGTTGGCTCCCCTTTCTCTGGCAGCCTGGTAAACCAACATGAAATCCTTAAACCGAGGGGCACAGCCCAGCCAGGCTTCCCCAAAGTGTTCATTCCCAGTGAAGAGGAAATCCCCCCCGCCCTTCTTCACCTTGCACTGAAGAAGGGTTTGGATGGGGCCTCGCCACTCCCCACTCCCTTCCTCCTGCTGGAAAATCCGGTTTTTCTGCCTGTAGACCTTCTGTACTCTGACATCAACCTGGGACATGTGGTTCTCCGAGTCGTGGGAGACACCTTGGATGGATCCTTTCACCACTGGATGTGAAGGAGAAAGGAGGTGGTTATGGAGCAGAAGGGGAACAGTGCAGGTACTACAAGCTCATGGAATGAAATAACTGAGAGCAGCTTTGCTGTGCAGTTTTTATACCTACCACCTGCACATGGACACATTTCTGAGCTTACATTGCACCCTTTGCACAGGGGATGCCCACGCAAGCTCTGCTACCTCCTTGGAATTGTGCTTTGTGAATACTCAAACCAGCTTCACCAGGGGAAAAAGCTTGATAATGCAAAGTAGTGGAGGATAAAAAAGCAAATGACAAAGGTCAGCTAAGGGATTAATTTTTTTTCAGTCTGTGTTCCAAGACAATGACTACCACAGATGCCTCCTGCCTGACTCCAAGGGACTCTGGAGCTTTTCCTTTCACAGCACTAACAGAGGCTGATCCAAGAAGAATCAGAATACTATTTGGCCAGAAAAAAAAAAAAAAAAAAAAGCTTGTTAAATGTTTTTCATTTAAACATTTAGTGGTTTTTTTTTTTCCTTCTCAAAAGACAATGTCATCCATCCACCAAAAGACACTTTGGGAGATAATGAACAACACTAAAACTCTTAAAGTGACTTTATTTGAAGCCTTATTTAAAAATCACTTTGCATACATGTACCTTCTTCTCTCAGAAGGATCCAAGCTGGAAGGAAAGCATAAGAAGCCATTGCCTCTGTTTGAAAGCACTCTTTGCATCCATCAAATGGAGAATGAAGCTTCCCATCTGACAGGTGTTTGCTGTCCTGAAGCCATCTTTATCATTGTCACTCCCCCCATTTTCCACAGCAATTATTCTTCTACTAAATAAATTAATTTCAACCCCACATCCATAGAAGGCTCAGAAACGTTCACTATTTGAGAAAGAGCTCTTCAGCAAGTGAGAGGTTACAAAACCACCCTCCTGCCACTAAACTCTTTCATTCTTGTACCAAAAACTCAACGACCCAAGATGCAGAAAAACCTTATCTAAGAAGTTTTCAAGAACTTCCTAATTTATTTAGATTTCCAAGGGAATCCATAATTTTGTGTAACAGATGTCTCTGCTCTCTGTCTCCCTGTTTGTGTGACCATTTTTAATCAGATGCAGTCGAGTCTATTGACAAGCTATAATGCACTTGTTCCTGGTCCTCCAGGTTGCTCCACTGCTGGGGGGCAGTGGCTGCAGACCCCCATGCTCAGGATAACCATAAAGCCTCCATTCACTGCCAGTGTCATTTACACTTTCATTAGCAGCTATTTTCTCTAATCAAAACAGCTGATGAGAGCGATTTGTTGAGGGCAGGGCAAGGAAGTCAGGCCATAAATAGAGTCAGTTCAAAGGGCTATTCCTTCTGGGCTGTTGCTGCTGCGAGTGTGAGTGCCCCCTTTGTGTGCCTGGGCCCCCACATCTGTCAGTCTCTGCTGGGGACAGCGCCAGCTTGGGAACCGCACCTTCCTCCAGGACAGAGAATGGGCTGCATGGCACCAGTTAGTTTAGGAGAAGAATAAAAATTACCAGCTGTGGAGCACTCTTAAGGAAGAGTGCATGCTCTGCACTGCTTTTGTATTTGCACCATGATGCTGGTGTCTGATTTTATCAGCTTTAAAGTATGGTGAGCCCTGGTGGGAAAGCATTGATTTGGTGAGGTTTTAAAATGTTGAATATGGAGTTTGTAGTTTTATTTCTTTATGTAGGTACATTTACAGCAATGGAATTGTGGCTACGTGGAGAAGCAACTCTACAGCTTTAGCTATTTGAGCTAATCAAAGAGGTACAAATGTGCATGTGGAAAAATGTGGCAATAAAATGAACAATTTACAATTGAAAGAAAAAATCTATTGCATTAGTAAGAAAAATGGAAAATTTTTTAAATGTATTATCAGATGACTATATCTTATTATTTCTTTTCTTATGGACTAATAACTGTGCTGTTCCCTCATAAGGGATGAAACCTAACCAGGATGTCACTGGAGGAAAGTTTAAATCACATGAAATCTTTAGCTAAGTTGCAAACAACTCACTGCCTCTAAAGTAAAAAACTGGGGAGTGTGTAAACTGAGGGGAGAGAGAAGGCAGATTCATAACTGGGATTAAAAAAAATACAGACAAAGGGAATAAAAATGAGGTTGAACAAGAATGTTCAATCTGAGTGTACATCTACACACATGTGACTCAGCTACACCTGCGAGCCCGCAGCACACCTGTGAGCATTACCCACAGTTCAGTTTTAGTTCATAACCTTTCTGCCTGCAGGAAATTAGGACCTTGGCAAGAAAGCTTCTCCCTTCTGGGTTTCACTTTGCAACCCCCCATTCAGATTCTTTTCCACAGTTTCTTTCCCAGATCAGAGAGCACAGTCATGCTATTATTTTAAGAAAAACAGCAAATAAATCCAAATAATCAATATAAATCAAAGGCAGAATGACTCCCCTTTAGTCAGCTTACCAAAATCACTGCTGCAAATGGCCATAAGGAGTTCCATGTTGTCACAAGGACGGCACATAGCTAGAAGAAACAGAGCAGTTACTTATAACACTCTAGTACATCCCATTGCAAAAGGACTGGTGAATTCAGGGGGGAAATGGGGCAGAACTACCAGCCTGAAGAGCATTGTGATCAGATGCAAAGCAAAATTCTTGTAATGCAAATACACCACAGCAAAGAAATAAGCACAGATAATGTTCTTAGTGAGGGCACTGCCGGGCAGAAGGGCCTCCTTCACAATGCCAAAACAGCCTCTGTCACCAGGGATGCACCAGCTCAATGGGCATCAGCTGCCACCTTAGATCTGCCCCAGAAGTGGAGCCCCTGTTCTTACCTTCAACCAGGGCCATCTTTTTGAAGTCGGGGCCGGCCGTGCTCAGGTTGCTCAGCAGCTCGTACTGGAAGCTGGCGGTGCGGCGGCTGATGTCCCTCTGTGGGCTGGCCTGCAGGAACAGGGCCACTCGTTGTGGGGTGTAGGCACTGAAGCAGGACACGTGGCGGGGCCGAGCCCCCTCTGCCTCGCTTACCACCAGGTGCAGCTGCCCAGCACGTTCCACGTAGATGCTGGCGCCCTGGAAGTCGCTGGCGGGTTTGATGCAGACCGTGGTGTGCCGGGCACTGGCCACGTTGGGCTCCAGGACCACGCGCAGGGCTCGTGCTGGGTACAGCCACTCCAGGGAGCCCTCGGTGCAGCGCAGGTGGACCTGCTCCACGGCACGGGAGAGGGGCTCCCAGCTCAAACCACTGCCAGGAAACAGCATGCGCCTGTCAGTAATGGGGGAGAAGAGAAGAGGAAGAGAAGGATGGAGAAGAGAAGGATAGAGAAGAGAAGAGAAGAGAAGAGAAGAGAAGAGAAGAGAAGAGAAGAGAAGAGAAGAGAAGAGAAGAGAAGAGAAGAGAAGAGAAGAGAAGGAGAAGAGAAGGAGAAGAGCCACTGCACCACGCACCATCGGGACATACAGATCTTATTCCTAACTCTCCTAATGACCCTTAAATTGGCTTCCTCCGGCTGGACTGGGTTCCTTCCCTCCCACCCCTCGAATCTGAACTGCAGCACCACGCAGGAGCCACAGAGGACAGGGAATGCTTGGGTGCACGGGAAGGAGCCCTTTCACCAAATGCATGCTTGAATGTCTGCAGCACCCAGAGAAATGTCAGAGGGCGACTTCTCACTGCTAAACAGCTCAAAACTTTTCCTTGTGGTACGACTGACCACTGCTTAGCTGTCCAGAAAATCCCACCTGCGAGGGTGCGGACGGGGGTGAGAGCCACTGACTCACAGCAGGAGCAATGTTATGCCTGAAAAATTTGGTTTAAAGATCTACTTTCTAAAATTATTTTTAATACTTCCAATATAAACTCATCAAGAAAATGTTTTTGATTAAAAGGGTGGTGCTGGCCCTGCTCCCGAGCTCTCGCTCAAGCCTCTGCAACTCCACTGCTTTCAGAACAGTTGCTTTTGCTGAGGTCACTTATGAAAGTCAAATCCGTGCCAGCATAATTAGTTAAAAGAAAAGTAAAAAGGCAACAAAAGACAGTGGGAAAGGATGTAATATTTAAGAATACTGAGAACATTCGTGGCCCATTTCCTTGCCGGTGACTGAAGTAAACCCAGCAGCACGGGGCACAGCACTTTGCGCCGCGGGACGCGGCCGCCCCCTCCCCGCGATCCCCGGTTCCGGTTCCCGGTTCCCGCAGCCCCCGGGCCCGGCCGTGCGCACCCACCTGCCCCTCCAGCTGCAGCGGTCGGCGCTGCCCGGGCGGGAGCCCCCAGCCAGCAGCAGCGGCAGCAGCAGGGCCAGCAGCCCGGGCGAGCCCCGCACCGTGGCCATGGGCCGGCGGCTCGGCCGGGCGCGGGCCGGGCTTTAAGGGCGGCGGGAGGGAAAGGGGTGGGCTGGGGGTCCGGGGGCGGCGGCCGCGCCTGGCACCGACCCCTTCCCCCTTCCCCCTTCTCCCTTCCCCCGCCCCGCCAGCGCCGCGGGGAGAGCCCCCCAGCACTGGGGACAGCAGGGACACCCCGCCGTCACCCTTCCCTCTTCGCACCGCTGTCCCATCGCCCCCTTTTGACTCTGAAATATTTAGAAGTGATTAATAATAGCTTCTCATCGCGGTGTAGGAACAAACAAAAATCGTGTCAACATAATCAAAGCGAATTTTGAATGAATGATGGAAATTCAATAGTTTTAACTTCTGCTTTCATTATTATCTTTCAGGGGTCCGTGCACAAGAAAGCTCCGGGGCCCACGATTATCATGCTAAAAGTCGGGCTGTGCCTGCCAATAATTAGATTTCTATATGCATTGCCCTTTCCATATTTTCAATGAACGACATGGGGAGATGCTCTTTTGCAGGTCTGGGAGAGCGAGGCTCTTTTCTGCAGCTCTTAAGCGTGGAATCGGGATTTCGCGGCCGAGCGGGGACAATGGCCCTCGGCATGGCTGGGTGGCACATCCCAGGATCCGCAGGGCATTGTTCCGCTCTCAGCGCCGCAGCGCCGGCGGACACCGGGACCCTCTGGCCATCTGTTACCTTGCGGTTACCAGCGTGTTCTCACATTGCCCACAGATGCACAGGCAGAATCTGCCTGCTGCCCTTCTGCATGGAGGGATTTTCCCGAAGAGGAAAATAAATTTGTTAAAGGAGATACCCTGAAATCAGAGCTTTAGTCCTCAAGTGTCTGATACCAGACTCCTTGAATCCTATTTCGACCGACTTTACCGTTCATTCACAAAAACTTTGTATTTTTACTGTTATTATCAAAAAAAGAAACACAATCTCAGCCTTGACTTGCACTTTGCTAATGTCCTGTGTTCTTCCCCACACATACCTGCGCTGTAACTCCTTGCACAACTTTTGGCTAAAGCTTGGCTCAAGTGGATGCTCTGCATGGCTCACTCCAGCAATTCTAAAAACATTTAAAGATGCATTAAACTTTGATGGTTATCAGCATTAGTGCCAGTGATCCTGAAAGCTCTGTGAAACTATTGTCTTAGCCATCTAAGAAAAAAACTGCTAAATATCTAAGCTCTGACCCCATCCTGAATGGAAAGCGACACACAAATAGTCTTTAAAAGGTTTGATTGTGGCATAATACAGGAACTGAGAGGCCAGAGCCCTTCTCTCTTTTGTGCAAATGAGACCAGGGAACAGAGGAGAGGACTTGGGGAGGGAACTGACACTATGATAAAGTGGCCCCATAGGAGGATTTATTCACTTCCAAAGGCCCCAACGAACCCATCTGCTGCCATCAGGGGAAAGCATTGAGCCACTTGATCCCTGAAGGTCTCCCAGCAGCAGCGTTTCTCCTCGCTGGGGAAAGCCCCGTGGGAGTTTTACTTGCTCTCAGCAGCACCTCCTGCCTCATCTCCAGTTTCTACTGACACCAAAACATCTCGTTAAACCTCTTATTTGAAACTGCTCATCACAGGTAAGGCTTTTGCAGGGCTCCTCCCCTCTTCGAGTAAATAATGAGCAGCATCAGAAGCTGTTTTAAATCAGTAAAATCAGTAAATCCCCAAATCAGTAGCAACAGAGGTGAGAAGGAAGAATATGGACATTTCACATTACTGTTGAAGCCTGGGAATTCAAACCATTTTAACCACACCTACTGAAAAGCCACACAACCTCAGCTCCTCGCCGGGGTGGAGAGGAAGGAACCAGGAGCAGGCAAACAGCTGCTGAGAGATCTTTGCAGGTTACCAGTGTTAGTTTTACCTCCAGATGACATTACTATGCTGTCTAGAATTTTTCCCATGTGTTGAGGTTTGAGATGCTCAAATTTTGCAGCAGGAATTTCGGGCAGTAGCACGGCCACAAAGTTCAACAAAACACAACTTTGTTCTCAAAATGCCTAAGCTCATCCAGCAGCCCTCCTAGAGCCAGGCAGTCATCCTCATCCTGGGGCTGTTGCAGAGTTGAAGACTCACATTTGTTTTATGCATAGCAAGGGAAAGGAAAAGTTGAGTTTAAATACTTTAATCCACGCCCTTAAGTCTACAGAGAAATACAGTACAAATAACAAGACAAACAGATGCATTAGGAAATTCAGTAACAGAGCCAGTGCTGTGAAAAATCTGTATTTACAAATTTTTATGAAGAATATGGAGCAGATGTTTCTCCATAGAGAATTTTAGGGAGTGCAAGTTACAGAGAGAGGCCATGGTACAACCAACTGAAGTTTTCAGTTTCCCCGTGTTAATTGTGCAGTAACCACAGAACGGGGCAGTTCTGTGGCTCCACTGAAGCTGCAGCTTCTCAGGCAGAACCTGGCCCAAATCACACACTGTGTCCATGTAACCACTGCACCAACCATCACAAATTTGTATGAGACAAAAGCACGCTCACTGCCTCTGCAGCAAATAAAACCAGACGTCATTGCTTTTATAATGACGACTTTTACAGAATTACCTCCTTACCCTTCCATTTCAGCCTGCCCTCTCTTCAAAACCAAAGGACAACCCGTTTGAGGTTTGAAAACATGGCTTGATGCCAAGGAAAAAATTACCAATTTTGATTTAAACATTTATTGGTGCTAACTGTTTTTTTCATGGCAAGTAAGACCTAACATACTGTACAGCTGTGAGCTGTGGGGGTGGTGTGGGGTTATTATTATTCCCCCCTCTGAGGGGCAGGAATGGTGCAGACAGTGTCTGCTCATGTTTGGCCACTAAATACAGATCTCAAACTACACCATAAGGAAAAAGGTGATCTGCCAAGAGTCCACTGATTACTGCTCAGTGGGAAATATAAAAATAGTGAATCCCAGACATCACCTTTCTGAATTGAAAACTGCCTAAAATGTTATGAATTCTATTTTTTGAGCTATTTTTTGCACTTGAGGCTCCTATTTTCTTTGTTTAGTGCCACTTTAGAACATATAGACAAACATTCAATATAAATCCCATGTGGCAGCATAACAGCATGTGTAGCTAAATAATATTTTTCTTTTAAACTGTTAACATGCTGACATTTTCTTGTAAGTAGTAATTACTAATTAAAAGTTAGAGCTCTTACAAGCAACATTTTACAGTATTCTGATCACTACTTACTAAACAACTACTATACATACTGAAGTTACAAGCTACAAAAATAAAAATCCATTCTGTTTAACTACAAAAATCCTAGAAAGAGAAGATGGCTGGAGGTCTCAAAGGATTACAGCAGTTTGTAGCAGACAAAATGGCTTTTGAGGGATGTAAACCTTGAAGGTACAGAATGCAATAAACTCACATACAATATAAGTTCTTACATAATTTTAAAAAGAAAACTATTTTTATGCTGAAATCTACAAACAAGTTGCAAATTAAACAATGCAAAGAATTAATTACATACAGTTGCAGGGGGACACAGCACAGGACACAGGGCAGTATTAAAAAGTACAATTTTGAGCACATTCATACTTTTGAACAGTTAAGGGCCAGATCCCCAGCCAAGGTCAGTCTGCACAACACAACTAGGTTTAGTCAAGGCATGTGGCTTTATTCCAGCTTGAAGTATCTCCCTGAGATGCCCAAAGCCTCAACTGGTATTCAGCACTCTTAGATGATAAAATCGTGGTCATGTTGTGCTTTAGTACTGTAGCCTCAACATTGCTGAAATAAAGAATGTGTAAATTCTCTCAATTTCCTTAATTACCACAGGAAGAAGTGTTCTCTGCTGCCTCACCCTGTGTTCAAGAAGCACCTCTCATTTCTCAGAAGAAACCAGCATTTTTAATTAAGTGGCTGACATTCAAAAGAATCAGTTACATCTTGGTATTTTTGAAGACAGTCTAATTTAATTCCAACTGAAGACTTAATTTTTTAATTTTCCAAAAGGAAGAAAACTGCTAGTAGTCAGTACAGTTAAAACACATGCAGATTTTTAAGTGTCCTGCTCTTCCCCAGAGACTAACTGGGTTACAGTGCTGCTCTACCAAAAGCATTTGTTGCCAAGTAAAAACCAGTAACTATTCTAACACTGATGCCATTGTGCTGATCACAGCTGAAGGTGCAGAGCTTTTTGTTTAACCAGTGAGATACAGTAGCACACACTGTAAAAGCTTCAGTGCAATGTAGCACAGAACCAAGAGGAATTTGCCAGACTGAAACCAAACCCTTCAAGGATCAGATCTCAGAACCTGTGGAGAAAAGGGGCGTTCCTCCCCAGCAGCAATGATAACAAAGATTTTACTTTCAATACAGCCCAGGGGTATTGGGGAGCCTTTGGAGTCCTGGTGGTGACGGTGACTTCAAAAGCCAACCAGGTGGGTCACTGGGCCAAGAACAGCTGTGTGAAGCCATTTCAATTTTCTTGTTTGACAGAGCTTTTGACAGGAGGTTCTGTGCACATAAAATACCCAGCACATCCTCTCAACATGAGTGAACAAGTACAATGTGAGCCAGGCAAGGAGCTCACCCACAGAAAGGCTCTCCATGCAGATTTATGCTTTTTCTATTGCCTGTCACAGGACTGAGAACTTACATTAAAGAAAATTATCAGAAACTGACCAAACTTGCTACTGGATGCAGCAATACAACTTAAAAATAAACTTCATGAAGTCACTTTGAAGTGCTTGACAATCAGTGTTACTGTTTACCCTGTACATTTTACACAAAGCTATAATATATAGACTGGCAGAAGAAACAGTATGTTATTTGGCTTTTTGAAATACTGTATTCTCGATTTTCCAATGTTTATGATTAACAGGATAAGGGAAAACTCTTAAGAACAGGACAGAGCCCAAGCTGCAGAGCCCCCTCGACCAGACAGGGAATATACTGTGGGGATTTCCAGGGTTCCAACCCACAAGGAGTAACTCCTTGGATGGAGGAGCTGTTTGAAATGGTGCTCTATGCACCTACAACAATTAAAAAGCATGGAGCAGTTTACATTCACAATGCACACCACAGCTCTGGTACAAATCACCCAAGTCCATTTCTGCTGCCAGACAATGTGGAGGCCCACTACTGAGGCCAAACTGGGGCTAAAACTGGAAACAGCTCCATCAAAGTCATTCCAAACAGGCTTTAACCCAATTTGCAACACACCAGAAAGGAGAAAACATTGAAACCAAAGAACAGCTGGAAACAGCAAGGCTTCCCACAAACTCCAGGGCTAACTGTGTTTTACAAGACCTTTTTTGCCACACAAATGACAGCTACAGAGTCATAATGGACACTTCAGCCTTACAGAATGTTCTCTAAACCGTAAGTACAATTTCACAAGGGGCTTCCCCACAGTCACCAGGGCCACATTTGCTGCCATCACTTACTTACAGTCCATTGGTGAGACACAAACTTCTTCATATTCAAAATCAAGACCATTTAGCAGGGGTTTTCCCAAAAAAGCACCCAGTTATATGCTACTTTCACTTTGTTTCTCCAGCAGGAATGATGGATTTACCTCTCCCAGAGGATGTCACACATGTTGGACTGGACTCATGGCAAGCTGCAGTGGGAGGGAGCACAAACAGCCCCCACTGGGGCACAAGTGGAGAAGCCCATTCACCCCTCACCTGTGGGAACACAGGGAGACTTCAAATCTTAGCATCAATTATTTATTTCCTAGATGTCAGGAGTCAAAAGAGTGAAGTTTTTTAACAGTTAAAGGTTCTTGGGCTGTAAATCAATTTGAATAATCATCTGATCAACTTCAGGGAAGTCTAAACTGCACTATGAATAATTTAAAATAGCCAGTGGTGTCATTTCAAATACTGCTTTTCAGAGCACATACCCTGCTTTTCCAGAGATTCCTCATTTGTTTGTAAACAACAGTTATACATAAGAACTACAGCATAGAACTTAAATACTTTTAGGGTGCTGATGGTTACAAGTTACTAAAAAATAATAAGTTAACTGGTAAGATTTTTCAAGCTAATACAAATTGAAGCTCATATCTAAAAAAAAAAGTCATGGATTCATCTATCATAGCATACTTAGGATATTTTAAACACTTTTTACATATATTTTACTATTATTTTTCATCTATATTTACATACAATAAAATAATTAAAGGTATGCATATAAGGCTACTGAATATGGAATTTACAAATGGCTTCTGCTTTACAGTTCATTACACTCTAATCACATTTGCAGACTGCTATAAATTCACTGAGAATCAGTAGTATGGAAGTTCTAGTACATACACTTTCTACAAGGAATACCATCAAGTTAAAAATGCTTTTCAAAGTGGATTACAGTTGAAGGTTTTAAAAATACTGACTTTGCCAAGTTTCAATAAATTATTTTAAAATATAAATAGATTGTTCACTGTTAATGCAAACATCATTGTACAGGTTTTTGAAAAATGCTTTCATTTTAAAAAACCTAGAAACACAGCCTACTTTACCCAGTGGTCTAATTTTCAATCAGCATAAAGAAAAAAAAATTTAAAACTGGGGGATCATGACAAAAGCAGCAACATTCAAAGTTCAGACCAAAGCTCTCACCTTATAATCTTGGCTTACACAGGATAAATTCTCTTCCTACTTGGAAGAGCATCTTCAGGAACTAAACTGAATTTACTCAGTGAGATATTTTAAACCTCAACTCAGCTCTCATCTGCTGCAGGCTTAAAATTCTTACAACAAAAAGAACAAGAATATGATCTTCTACTTTTGTTAACCATGAAGATGTTTTCACCTGAGAAGCTTTTAACCTGAGAAGCTTCAGACATGCCAAGCTGACAGTCTGTGTACTGCTGTAGGTTCTGAACCTCCACTACCAGGATCAACCACTCATCTTTTTCCCCCCTTTATATCCATAAGGGAAATGAGGGTAACCAACGACGTATCTCTTACTACCTAAGAGCCAGTCAGAAAACAAATGCTTCCATGCTTTTTTTCACAATCAAATCATACATATGAATGCCACCTCTGCTAACTTAGCTCTCAACCTCCACATCTACAAACAGAAGTTAACAGACTGACTTACTATTGATTATTCTCAGGTAATTACGAGCACGTTCTTCAACAAATTTTTTAAAAATACCCCACATTTGACAATTATTATTATTTCTCTAAAACCCTTCTCTCTAAACAGCTAAAAAAGATGCTCCTGTGTCCAAGTTTTCCTCCAAAAAGCCTGCCCAAAAACTATGATGTTGCTATTTACAAAAACTAGAATTAGTCTCTTACTGAACTGAAGCAAAGTCAAGTCACAGGATCATTCAGTGCAAGTCATGGTACAATTATTTTGAATTGTATGTTGGGGACTCAAGACCTCGGGGTACTCTTTGGCTTACATAGCCACTGAAAAAGGTCATTTCCTAAATCACATTTCCAGAAACGTTTGGTCCAAAAGCAATTTTCTTGCTGAGTACCTTCCTCAGAGCTCCCAGATCCTCTACTCTCCCAGTGAAGCTTACTAGAAATGGACTGCACGAGCAGGCGCACAGAGTTACTGCTCTTGCTCCCAAGCAGAGATGACAGCCAGGAGCAGGCTGAACACTATATTCTGCTTGGTCTGGTTTTCTGCTCTGGAAACGCTCTGGGGCAGGTGGAAGCAGGTCAAACCCCCCTTTCCAAGCGTATGAAACATGTTTCTGAAACACTGTGCTGTGTATGTGCAGAAGACCTGATTGCACAGCAAGGAAGGGTTGCAGCATCTGTCCCTTTCCAGCTGTTAGAGGAACACACTCCAGCTGGAAAGGCTGGAGAGCATCCTCACCAACCTAAAAGCAAACCAGTTGTGGTAATTCAGCTGTGAAAGTTTCCATGAGTGCAGAAGCATGGCTTTTTCCTCAGCTCTAGTTCATTCACAAGTATGAACCGTGGTTCATAAACCTCAGTCCAGATCAGACACTGGTGTTTTAATGAGCTGAAGTTCCTCGCTGCTGCACATGAAATTCCAATTCCACAAAATCTCCAGGTCTTGATCCAGCTGCTCCCTGCCCTGGTGTTACTCTGACAGGCTGGAGGCATCATCATCATCTGTCTGCTCCCCAGAGTGGTACAACATCAGAGCGTGGGTCTTGTGAGTGATGGTGACAGTGCAGGGCCCCTGTGCCCAGGGCTCCCCATCCACCTGCATCGGCATCTTGGAGCTCTTCAGGATCAGCTGGTACCAAACAACAACACAACCACAGCAATCAAAACAGCTGCTACCAAACACAGCAACACAATCACAGCAGTTCAAAGGGGCTCGGAAATCACCTTTTACAACTGCAATACATATTCACAGCCTGGCCAGGAAGAAACTGTGAGCGGCACTCACAGGCCACCAACCACAGCAACAGAGGTCTGTGTATTATGTAATAATAAATTTTTGCTAAGCAAGAGAAATATCCATCTCAACTGCAACTTCAGATCTGATTCAAGCAGTTGAGTGCTTGAGATTCTGTATTGTGTATTAAAAAAAATTTAGGAGAACAGGTGCCTAAGCAGTACTTACCCTCACTGTGTGAGCCTGCCCTAGGCGAACAGGATTTGCCAGCTTCACCTGGATCTGGGCACAGTGGAAAGAACCATGAACACCAACAACTTCCAGAAGTCCATCATCATGTCTATGAAATAAAAAAATTAAACTTCTTTCAGTGAGCTGATGAGCTCCAGCACATATGCCCAAATATTATGTCCTCTTAATGCTATTCCCAGAGAGAAGACATATGTTGTGCTTCAAATACATTTATGTATTTGTGCTGGAGAACAAATCTCACGGAGCAGCAAAGAAAGCCATCAAACAGCTATGGAGCAATTCACCAGTCAGCACATCCGAGCTGGCCTCTGGAAATCATGGATGTATGACTTTCCAGGGCTCACTGTGCACACTTAAGGCTCACAGTGGAATTCTCTTCCATAAACTTATACAATTTTCTGTCTTTTTACTCAGATATTCATCAAAAGGAAAATCTTTTAATGGCTTATTTTTTTAGATCTGGGTAAAGGACCTTGCCCAAGTATGTTTTAGAAATTCAGGATCATAAGCCTTGTAACAAAACTATGGGTATATTTATTGAGATGCCTTCTGAAGAAGGAAGTCACAACAGGGAATAATTAATGTTTGAAATTATTTTTCTCTTTGGTATTGCTCCCAACATGAGAGTCAAAATTTTGAACATGTTTTGTTTTTACTTTCTATTTTAACCCTAATGAGATGTAGTATTTTAGATTCTGAAATGGATCAATCTTCTACTTTTTGAAAGCTCACTTTATTTTTAATAGCGTCTCCAATGCTTCCGGTGTCTGTCATGCCAGACATTTTGAGAAAGTCTTAAAACCCCCTTGATGTGTAGGATGCCTTTACTGCAAGTCTTCAATTCATGGAAAATAAGCAAATGTGAGATAGCCTGTCCCAAGAAACCCTTCCAGCCTGCAGACAAGCCTGGCTACATAAGAACAGTCTGCTGATGGAATTCCTTACACTGAAAGAACTGTTAAAGGAAAAAACAAAGCAGAAAATGCCCTCTGTACCTTGCCAAAGGATAAGGTTCATCCCCCATTCCTTCCCAGAGCCTGCAGCCACCTCCCCAGTATCCAATATTCAGCACAATGATGCCTTCCAAATTGGGCAATTCAATCCTCTCACCATCCAACTCTAGCTTTAAAAGACAAGAAGAAGTTAATTACTGTGGATCAAATTCAGTACTTCAATAGAACTTACTCACTTAATGCATTTAATTCCACTTACAGAAAAATTGGCTTCCACTTAAAGAAAAATTGGTCCCGCACCAAGAAAATGTGTTTTCTTTCCATATTTAAAAAAAATCCTTCTGATTTCACAGGAAATTAGATAGTAAATTTCTATTAGTAGAGAAAAAAAAAAAGGAACTCTCACTTATGTAAGCCTCTAGTGGTATGGCAAATTATAGCTGAGTATCAGTGCTTGCACTCACAGAACTGAGTCAAGGCCAGAAAAAAAACCCAGGAATTTGCAGTAAGCCCAAAGACATGAATTCCATGAAGTAAGCTGCAGACAGCAAAAGAAACACAAAAATACTCCAAGGCCATAGCCACCCTCACACAAATATCATTAAGTGCAAATATTGTAAAGAGCAAAGCTTCTCTCCCTTTTTTTTCACAAGATATGTTTTTACACTTCACTGACTGTCCAGAGAATAAGCAAGTTAAAAAACTTACCTCAACCTTTTTGTTAAGATCTTTACATTCTTGTACTAAGCAGTCTTTGGTTCCATAAAAAAAATAAACAGCCTACAAAAAAACCCCAAACAAAATAGGGAGAAAAGAAAATATTGTTAGAAAAAGATAATAGAAACGAAGACTATTTGAAATATTTATGTATAGTTATGGCTGTGTAAACCTTATCTAAAACATACACATAATATATTTGCACATCCTTGAACTAAACCTTCCTCATGAGATGAGCTACAACTTGCATAAGAAACTAGATTTCCACTTGAAAAGGAAATAAGCACTTAACTCATGAAGTTTCAAGGCAAATGAGAAATTCTGAGCAAACAGCAAATTTTGTAAGCAAGGAGAGGCAAGGCAGAACACTCATGAGTGGGCTTGCCAACATGTTTTACCCATGGAATCCCCTTCCCTAAGAAAAGTTAACACAAACTCTTAAAATGGCAAGAAGGAAGGTAAAGGAACGTGAACCTAAAAATAGCCTGAAGTCAAATCAACTCCAAGGAGGAAATATCCCTTTAGCAAACACACCTTATTGATGATTCTGCTGGAAAACAGAGAGGGAGTTTTCTCACGATGGGCATGGAAATTCAAAGCCATAAGAGCATCAGGTCCTACAGAGAAGTAGTTGTTCATTGTGAATACCTGTAAGACAGAACTTCCAATTATGCCTTATTAAAAATCATTATTAAAGTTTAAAATTCAGAGTGTTTAATGGGAAGCTGATAACAACAACAACAACAAAATTACAAACATACAGGTATTCCATAGAATTCATATTTATACTTGCAAATCATACCTTTGGTTTCCTTAAGTTGTAGTATCCTTTGTTTGTTACTTGAACCTTCCATCTGAAAAACAACAGTTGGTACACAGACTTGAGAGAGACAGTCCTCAATATCAAAATTGTAGTTAGGAATCTCTTATCTATATTGGGATTAAGGCAAAATACTCAAATTTAGTTAAATTATGAAAGAGTTAAGCCCTGCAGGACAACTAAAAGACTAAATTCAGACCTCAGTTAGGTTGTAGCTCCTTCTGGCAATACTTGTGTTTATGTAAAGAAACAGCTGCAATGGACTGCCAGTAGAGCTACAGCAGTGTTTGGTTCTATACATTTTATCTTTTCACTGTTCCTTACCTGTCTAGTTTGATTCCATCTGCCTCCATGACATTTCGTAAGATTTGCTCTACAGGGACTTCTCCAGCATAACCTGCACCCCAGCCCAGTGTATTAGACAGGTCATTCCCTGTTCCCAGAGGTAAAACTGCAACTTGTGGAATATATCGTTCTTGCCCCTAGGATACAAAACCACTGCATATTAGCTCCTGCTTCAGCACTCATTGTCTCCCTTCCATCCCCAATGCTCAGATTAGATCAATTCACCTTCCCAGCAGCCTGTTACACAGAGCAGAGCTCTGGGGCTGGCAGAACAGGTGGCACACTGAGCTACTTACTCAGACATAAGGTAAAGGAAGGAAATGTTAAACCATCGTGAGAAGGAAAGAGAATACAAACACAGTATGGGAACAACACATTATGAATACTGAGCAGAGAATTCCTTCCCAGGAATGATGCTTTGGATCTGGGAAGTGACATGAACACTGAGAGATGTAACACACATGGTTGTGAACTGCAACAAGACACCAAAATGCTCCTACAAGGCTGAGTGAGGTTAGGTCTAAACAACAGATGCACAGAGTACCAGTGTTCAACCACATACAGAAACACAGATACTCAAAGGAGCAAAGTCAGTGTCTCAGTTTCAGACTGTCCCCCAGAGATGGAGCAGGTGATGATCAGCTCTGCAGAGCACAGTGACAGGAGCTGCTCAGAAGAGCCACCTTAGCAAAGGGCTTGGCTTTCCTCTGACCACAGAAGGGTGAACAATTATTTCAGCTGTACTATGGCCTTTGCAATTCAGCTGTGAAAAGCACTTGTAGTAAATTGACACTTTGGTTAGTGTTTTAACCAGAAAGGTTATTGGCCAGGTATCAACCTGTATTTGAGAGTCATGATAAATGAAGGGAGCAAATAACCTACTGCTGAGAAGAAAAAGGTTTTGCTGATAAATCTCTACAGTTTACCTAATACCAATGACTCAATTTGAACAAAACAAAGAAAAACCCAGATTTCATCAACTATATCAGCACTAAGGGACAATACATCAAGTGCCCAGGACCACGCAACCATATACTCATATTCATTAACCTTAATAGTTACTTTATTTCTATTTTATCAGCACACAATAATTCTCAAAGAGGCTGTTGGACTATGCATGAAGTTGTAATAATGGCCTTCAGCTACAACATTTTATGTACTAACAAGAAAGCTGCAGTAAAAAACTTTGATATAAAAACTTTATTTCAGCACTAGAGAAAAAGTTTATTAGGTAAAGCACTAAAGCTTATTAAAATTATTTTCCATTCTTAATTTTCTCAGGAGTTCTTAGGAGCATCCCATAAATGAGAATATCTCCCATTTCAAGTCCACAGCAAACAGAGTTTGTTTTTTTCTCCTCTACTTGCAGCTAATAGGCAAGGCTGCAGACAGACAGACTCTTCAGAACATATAACAAGGAGCAGAAGCAAATGACTGCACTCACACATGCACTGGCAACATAACCAGAATAGCTGGCAAAATTATGAGGTTATTATAAAAGATTGAGTGTGCTGGGAGAAGGGAGCAGTCAGAGCACACTAGCCAATATCAGCAATACCATTTATGACAATATAAATCTGTTCAGACAAAGAGGAAATAACAATGCAGAAAATATCCAGCAGCCTGTTCTCTCCTTGTTTTGCAGAAAATAACTACTATCAATATAATTTAAAATCTTAAGTGTTCATATTTTCCCTGAACTACGAGGACTAATAAGATGCATTTCCCACACCCTTTCCCAATATGAATAAGCAATTATGCTAATATTCCTCTGTAAGCCTATTCAGGAAGATGAAGGCAATAAATGCAGGTAAGAGATGAGAGGCAAAACTTTGGCAACATCAAAACTCATTTCACCTTTTAATTTAAAACACAATACCTTTATCTTCATTTCATCAATTGCATCCAGGACCCAGCCCACTGTGCCATCCCCACCACAGACCAGAACCCTGACAGCATTGCAAGGCAGCCAAGTGCAGAGCTGGAGAGCTTTAGCAGGTGCAATTTTGCTGAGATCAAATACCTAGAAAAAAAGGAAAATAAGGAATTCTGTAAGTTCACAGAACAGGTCTCAGGATTGCCTTACAGATAAACAACTGAAAGAAGTTAACTCTAATGCAAAACAAAGATTCTCCATTTGCAATATTACATTAGCAAATGAGTTGTCTTGACTTTCATGAGCAGGATTTGTTTCCCAAATTCACAACAGAGCACCAGCTGCCTCCCTAGGATTAAATAGCATTGATAAACTGGGCTGACAGAACCCTTGGAAAAGTCTGTATCTAGAAGCATGATGATGAATTCTGTAAAGATGAAAGACTTCAGATAAAAGTAATTTTAAAATACTCAGCACACAAAGAGGTATATTCTTTAAAGCCTTATTGGGATGCATTTGAAACAAAAACATAGTGTTTTCTCTTGGGCTGTATTTTACAGCTGGGTTTTGAACTTCAAAGGAAGAGTATTAAGGTGCAGCCAGGAAATCCAAGAACAACTGCCTGCCTTACGCAACATCCTGAGCCATCCCAGTGGATTTTAAGGGGAAAGCAACTACACAAAGCAAAACTGTCAAGGCTGACATTTCCACAAATAAGGTAAGGATTCAAATACAGGTTTCCTATAAAGACGATTTAAATGGTTCATTTTCTAAAAGGTGCACACTGTTTCAGAAGTCAGATACTTCTCATTAACAGAATAACTGCATGTATTACTGTAAGCAAAAAAAATTGACTGGTATTAGAATCCTAACAAACTTGGGGCTGGGAGAAGCCTCTGCACATTTTGTTGCTTTCTGTGAAGCTGTTCCTTGCTAAAAGAACAAACTGCATGAATTTGTTTCCTTAACTGATCTTCCACAAGACCCTAGTGCCATTGTGTAAGCAAGATGATATCTATTCTGATCTAAACCTTGGTTTTATTATGGTGGCTTTGCACTGTAAATACCTGAACGGGGTTCAGCAGCATTTTAAATTCTCCTAGTAAAATTTCACCCATGTTGTTTCCACTGCGAGTATTTGCCAGCACCATTACTGGCATCCAGTGTTTCCTGCAGTAAGGGACCACCTGCAAAAGGTAAAAACCAGTCAGATACACAAATACTGCACCTTTGAAAATGTTTACAGCCTTGCTCCGAGCCCCATCCCCTGCAAGGGCTGAAATGAGAAGGTTACCAGTTAGTCTGAAGTAGACAAAACACAAGTACTTCTGACACATCAAGGCTGAAGATTCTGCAGTGCTCAGGACAATGAATACTACAATGCTATAAACAAACAGTAAAAAACTCACAAAGCAGTAAAAAACTCACAAAAAACTCAAGGAAGTAAGGTAGACAAATCTCAGTATTTTGTAATAAAAAAATCCACATCTGCTTATATTTCAACAACCATTTTAGTAAAATGACAAACACCTCTGAATTAACACAGCAAGTACTTAATAGATCTTGAAACATTTACCTGACAATTGCTACTGTCACAATGTATTGAGTTCAAATTTCAAGGTCTGTCTGTGGGTTTACTTGGTTATTTTTTGGTATATTCTAAACCCAAGAAGCAGCAGGCCATTACCTTTTCATAGGTGGTTCTTTTCTCTTTACGCATCTGGTTGATTGCAGACAAGTAGTAGGGTGGAATAATTAAGTCTTTGAATTCTCCAAATGTACAATCCTCAGTCCTCAAACAATCCACCATGCATTCATCATGCACAGTGTATTGACACCACACACACCTGAAAAAAGACCAAAACACATTAAAACAATCTTCAAACAGGCACATTGATTTTGCTCATTTATTTTAGACTTTTGTCAAAATATTTATGTTTACATGCACAATAAGTAATATTTTCATTCCCTGGAAGCTTATCTATTCGCTATAGAAAATAACATAAACTGGTCATGTGCTTGCAGGTGTAGGAAAGCATTGGAATTCTGCTGGGAAAAAAATCCAACAGTTTTAAATTGATTCAGTTCTTTTTAATGACAAAAACAGATGCTATAAATATGCTCCTGTTTGTAATACTCACAGTTGCACTGAAAGCCTGTAAAAGAACCTGAACCCCTGTCCATCCTTAGAGAGCACAGATAAAATACTGGAGCTCAATTCAATACAGTGACACAAGTAATGAATGAATGCATTCCTTAAAATTGATAATACCCCTTTAAGCCTGAAACCTAAAAGGTTACTCAGAACTGTACAAGGCTGATGAGGTTTAGTTATGCAAAAGTGCTTTGCTTTATGACCTATTCTAAAAGCTGTCCTGGAAAACAAGACTAGAACAAGAGGAAATACTGCAATATCCACTTTCAGCCTCTGCAGAATGTTAATCCTCATTTACTACATCCAAAGCCTTGATTTAAGCAGCTGGGAAAGCTATTTTTGGAGTCCTCCTGACTAATCCAACACACAACTAGAGTATCAATGCCACTTGCCCTATACTCTGACTCTCTTTTACTCTTCTTCCTTCCTTTCCCCCTTGCCTCCAAATTCCGGGCCTTCCCTCTCCTACACACACTCTCAAGGTTTTGTTTCTGATAATGTGCTCTTTTTTGTTGTAATTCTGCTTACTTACCAAGCAGTTTGACAGTATCACATAGAAGCAAAGCAAAAGCTGGCAGAATCTAGACTGAAAAGATCCTCTGAGTAGGCTGAAGTAACACACCGGGGCACCTGTCATTGCATTTTGGCACTGACAACTTTACAAGCAACCTTACCAATGACAGTGCAAATCCATTTATCAGTTCATCGTATTTTTAATAGACTCTTACCACAATCTGTATCAATATATTGCAGTAGCTTACAATACTTCTCTTTAGCTTTTTCGAACATCCTTAGAAATGAACCTGAAACCTCTACAAAACATTGTTTGCTTTATTTATACTGAGCAGATGCCAATTTTGAGATGCACACTTTGGTTCTCTGAACTGTGAGCTGTGCCAGTCAAACTGCTCAGGCTATCCGCTGTACAACCAGCAAATTTATTAGAAACTTCCTAATACCATCCCCTAAAATACAAACTCCTTTGGACACTGAGAGTCTCTTGTATGTAATTATACAGCAGCCTGCACATCATGCTAGAGTAATGCAATTAAGAGAACGAGTGGACGTGAGATGCAATGCCACACTCTTAATCTATGACTCACAAGCATCTATTTTAATTTTAGGTTCTTTGAAGATGTTTTTTTTTTTAACAGTAGCTTATCTGACTACTGCAGGATCTCTTTTGGGGTGTGGTCTCCCGCCAACCCTGTGGAAAACAGAACACCGACATGGCACTGTAGTGCTCCTGCACAGTCAGACTGCCTCGCGGTACCTGTAGTCGCAGAGCTTGGGCTGCGTGCCGCACTGTTGTTTGCAGACCATGCAGCAGCTGCAGAGAGGGACATTGCCCCTGATCCAGTGGTGTGGCATGGAGCTGGCGGCTCCCGCGGTGCCCCTCATCATGATCTCCTTGCAGAGGAAGCGCTGGTCCGCCTTCTTCAGGCAGGCCTCGCAGACGCGCAGCCCGCAGCAGCTGCAGAAGGCGCCGCGGAGAATGTGCTGGGCGCACACGCAGCAGTACGAGGGCGGCCCGAAGAGGTCCGTGTAGTGCCAGTCGTGTTTGCTCTTGCGGAAGATGTCCCGGATCAGCAGCTGCCGCCTCGACCGCTGGAAGCTGCACCACGCCGTGATGAGCACGGGCAGCAGCACGGAGCACAGGGTCCACACGGCCAGGCGCCAGTCGGCCCCGGCGCGGGAGGCATCGCCCGAGCCCTCCATCCCTGCGCCTCCCCGGCCTAACCCCTCGCACATCTCGGGCAGGCGGCGGGGCGAGCCCCGGAACGGCCCCTTCGCTCAGGGAGCCAAGGCGCAGCTTCACGCACCATCTTCGAATCCCTCCTCGGGGCCCGGCACCGACCTGCGCCACATCGGGCCGACGGCAGGGCTCCGGCCGGGGCTCCACCGCCGCCCGCCCGGGCCTTGCGCAGCGCCGGGCGTCCCCGGGCTCCTCCTGCCGCTGTCCCCGGCGCCGGGAGGGCGCGGCCGCGCGGCCCCGGCTGTCCCTCGCCGCTGCCCCGGACCCCTCCGCGGGGCACACGGGGCGGAGCGGACAGCGAGCTCCGGCCCTCGGCCCGCCCCGGAGCTGCCGGCGGAGCCGGGGCCGGGGCGCACGGCGGGCTCGGAGCGGCGCCGCGGGATGCGCGGGGCGGCGGAAGCGGAAGCGGCCCGGGGCCGTTGCCAGGACACGGGCGCCGCCCGGCCCCCGTCTGTCGCGACAGCGGGGATGTCGCCAGCGGCGCACAGCGGCCGCGACAGTGCCTGGCGAAGCGGCTCCGCTCCGGCTCCAGCTCCAGCTCCGCCAGGCCCAGACCCGAGGGGAAGGCCGCGCTGGCTTGGGGCTGAGTGCCCGCCGTTTTTGTGCCTTTATTGCCCAACCATAAATGTTTTCCCCCATAATTTCGTTCTGCCCTAGAATCATGGAGTCATCAGAGTTGGAAGAGGCCTTTACGATCACTCGGTCCGAGTGACACTGCCACTGTAACCACTAAACCACAGCACCCATGCCAGGTCCAGATCCTCTTGAGCATCTCCAGGGATGGGGACTCCACCACCTCCCTGGGCAGCCCTTCCCAAAGCCTGACCACACCAAACGATGATAATCTTTAATCTGAATCTCCACTGCCTCAGCTTGAGGCCATTTCCCCTGGTCCTCTGTAGGCCCAGCAGAAAAGCCCGATCCCCACCTCACTACATTTCAGATTCAGCAGTGAGGTCCCCCAAAGTTGTGCCTTTGTGCTGTATTTGTCCTCCCCATGGTTGTGCTTTATTGCCCAACCATAAATAGCTTCCTCTCATAATTTCGTCCTGTCATTACATGGTCGATTGTTGCCCTGGAGCAGTTCTAAAAATAGTGGCTGCCATTAGAACCTACAGGTTTTTGCACTTTCAAAACAGTATTGTGAGCAATGATGTAAATTCATACAGCATATACAAAATTGATTGGATTCTAGGGTCTTGGTATCTTTAAAAAAAAACACTGAAAAATGCACATACTGTACAGTTGGGCAACACTTGGGTTTCCAAGGAAATTCCTCACTTTCCTCATGTAAGAGCCAATGATGAACTCCAACTACCTATTTTATATCTTAAAGTTGAAGGGATGCATTTCATGCCCTACGAATTGGTGATGCTGGTACCATGTGTTCAGCATAGGACTGCCCAGAAGAGCTCTAGACATTTCTCAAAGCCAAAACTACCTTTTTTGCAGTGACATTTGTCAATACTTAACACTATGCTTATATGCTTTATAATCCTGTTTTCTACCAACTTATCCTGAAAGGAGGAGAACTATGTGGGTTTTCATTTTTATGGTTCTATTAATTTAATAGAAAACTCTGCTGTGTTTCTCAGCAGTCATAACTTGGCTTTGCTAGAGTTAAACCCTATTAGTAAGTACTTTTCTGCTGGAGCAAAGTTAGAGATAATCTTTGAAAAAGGGGCCCCTTTGCAGCTGCCTCTGAGATTAACAGTACTGGGCAGTTGTTTCTTTTAAAAAACAATAGTTAACCTTGGGCACCAAAAACCTTTGCTTGCCATGCTAAATATAAGGGGATAGGCTTTATTTTCACAAGTTTAAAATACCCAGTGTAGCTCTGAAGCCTGAGGTGGAAAAAAAGGCCTTCTATTTTCTTTCCCTCAGGAACAGAGTTATGCAGAGAATGTGTGAGCAGATAATAGACTAATTCAAAGCTTCAGACCACATGTCTTCAGAATCATACTATCACTCAAATTAAAGCATAAACAAACATTTGGGACTGACGTAGCTCCTTCAAATAGGCAAATGCCTCAGTCAGGGTTGCTCATTTTGGAACAGACTGAGAGAAAGCAGAATCAAAATGAAGAAATTTCTTGTGTTTGTCTCCTTTTTGGTCCTGCTGACCACTGTTACAGGTAAGAGTTTATATCAACAAACCTGCATATGTGTAGAGATGCAGAGCATATAAGTAGTATTAGTTTGTCAGCCTTATATTTTAGTATTAATTTTTCATATATTTTAATATATTTAATTTTTAAAACTCAAATATTTTAATATTGCAGGCTTTCCATGATTTGATTTTTAACAATCACGATGTTGTATTTGATATTTAACTTTCTGCATTACCACACTGTAGTCATTTGTTGTAAACCCCAAAATTTTAGTTTTACTTGCTTACTATTTTAATATTTTACCAAAGTCCTGCAAGTGGAATGTTCAATGCAAGCTTTTTTTGCAATGTATCTAACTAATTACTTTGAAAAAATCCTATAAAGCAACACAGAAAAGAGCAAAGAGTTGGAAGAGCAACTAATGCCAGTGGTTTGGTGGTGCTTTTGGTTGTATTTGCTCATTTTATAGTACCATGAATATGTGGGCTTTGCTTCATACTAGTAGGACAAGAGAAAACACAAATATAAAAATGGTTTAAAATTCCACTCCTATCTCTTGGAATGCAATATCCCTGGGAAGGGGCTGTAATGAAAGAACACTGTTTATAGAAAAAAAGTCAGGTTTGGGAATGTTTATTTCAGAGCTGATAGATAAAATACTAACTTTTTGATAATTTCAGAATTAATTTCTGCTGTTCTGTCTTTAGACACGTCACCAATTTTGTCTGAAAAAGATGCCAAACAGATGCTGAGGACTCGTCGTGAAGACAGACCAAGAAAAGCTGGTTTCCCTGATGAACCAATGAGGGTGATTTATGACATTTACTCTTAAATTACATTAACTGAAAAAACCCAACACCAAATCCCCCAAAATTTTTGTGCTTAGTATTAAATTTCTATTGCTTCCAGGCAATATGTTATGAATATCACCCTTTAAAGCAGCTGAGTTGTTCCATGAAATATTAAAAAAACTCCTTTAAATTCTTTCAATTACAGTTAAAGCATTATGTAAGTGCTGAGTATTGCTCAGGAAATGTTCACTTGCAGAATGAGGAGATTATTTATCATGGTTCAAAAATACCAATCAAATTATTGATAAGAAAGTGGCTTTTAATTTATAGAGATGTGGATTTCATCAGCTTGTTGCTGAAAAACTAAGTAACAGGAAAGGTCTTCTGCTTACAGTACATTCTGCACTGCAGGCAGAGAGGAGATGGAGTTGTCAGTGGTCACTGTGGAGGCTGAGGTAGTTCTCAACCAGCTTTAAAAATTACTTTGTGGATGCTACAGATAGGATGGTTTTTTATGATATTGTAAGAGTTTTTAGTTGCCAGCTTAATGCAACAGTTTTAGATTTTCATGCAATATTTAAATTTATTTCTTTCTAAACCCTATTACAACAAAAGAAAAAGAATTAAAGAGCCTTCTGTTTTCCTTGCTTTGACAAGACCTAACACATAATCCTGCACTCATCAAGGGTACTTAAGGTATTTTAAAACTACTGCCTATTTCTTTCTAAAGTAAGTAATCTGAGCTAAAATTACATGGTTCTGAAGAGGCAAAGCCACCGCAGTCAGGGGCACACAAGGGATTGTGCACGTGATGAGCACAGGGGACTCAGTTTAGCAAGGTGCTGAACACTTCTGTACTCCAGAGGACATGAAGAGCACTTCGTGCCTTGCAGGATTGTAGAAACAGCTTCTGGTTTTCCCTTTCCAATGTGTAATGTACACCAGCCAAAAAGTATCTACCTGCCCAACACTGGGTGAACACACTGTCAAAGGGGACACCTTGACAAACCAAAGCTGTCACAGATGTTGCTCTGTGCTTGTTGACAACCTTGTACACTGAAAATTGCACAACACAGCCAAAAACCAGAAGGCTGCACTGCTACCCACAACACTCAGGACTGGGTTGGTTTCTAAGTTGTTAAACAAGCCTTGTAAGTTTTTGGAAATGAGCAGGAATATAGCTCCCATCTGCTGTATAACCACAATTAAGGTTATGTAGTAAATATAACAAATATTGAATACAAAATAAATGAAGCAGCAGAACACTTGGATTGAGGTAATTCCTGTATGGCAAGAAGCTAAATGCATGCGTGCAACATTTAATCTATGGTTTAGTTTTAGCTGGTCCTGTGAGGAGCAGGGAGTTGGACGTGGTGATCCTTATGAATTCTGTGACTCTGTGTGGGGAGAGGAGGGATTCAGGGCTAAAGAAATGTTGGATTTCTGACTCTGCTGCTCTGTCCTCGACATTTTCTGTCCTACCACGATTAGGAGCAAACACTTTTTGAGAAATTCCAACCTTCTTTTATTTATTTTCTTTTGTTTTTTTTATCTAGAAAGCAAAGCTGACCCTCTGTAAGAAAATCCAAACATAAGAGTATTTGTTTTTGCTCCCTAAATGTCAAGGTTTTCAGTAGAAAAGGATACATCTTCTGATAAAAAAACCTCATTGCCCTGTGGAACATGGAGATTTTCCATGTGAATGAAGGTGCATGGCTGCTGCTTCCCTGTGCACAGCTTGTGCACATGGACTCAAGGAGAAAAACTGATTTTGTATGGATGCTTTGTAGCAGAATGAAATGAATGCTGGGATGAACCCACCTCTGTTCATCTGTTTTAAGCAAAAGCTGTTTGTATTGGACCAGATCATGCTGAGCTGGGGAATGTAATTTGCAATTCTTTGTGACACTCTTTGACTTCCACAGTGCTGCTTGAGTCAGAAACCTCTTCAGTTAAGACAGAAAGATCAGCCCTATTTGATTATTAAAAGAAAATGTAATTTATGTTATCAGCATGTTTTAAACTTAATTTGACTGAGATTCTGCTTTTGATAACATGGCATCTTCTCAGTCCCATAGTTCTGTTCCCTGCCAGTTCCTAAGGCAGTCTCTCCCCAGAGATCTGAGCCAAGTCTCCTGGTGCTGTAAGGAGAGGAAGCCCAGTGAGAGGCAGGATCCTGATGCTGGAATACTTGGCCAGTGCAAAGGGTTTAGGCTACAGATTCCATTCCAGCAGTGCCCCCTCTGCAAAGCAATGGGGGATTATTTTGAATAAATGTATCTGGTGTTCACAAAGCTTATGAGCCCACTAGGACTGGGACTTTTTATAAGTTACATTTGTTCCTCATGGAGGTCAAGTTTTTGGTACACAGCCTGCTTTATTTCAATGAATTTGTTGCTGAGACCAAAGCCTCTCTCTATAAATTGGTGTAGGAAATTCACATTATTTTATTTATCACCAATCAGCACTGGTGATAAATAAAATAAATATAAATGTTTTAACTTATTTTGATATTATGAGCACAAAAGGTATTGAAAATTTGAACAACTTATGCTTAAAATAAAACCAGAATGATTTTGTTGAAGGAATTTCAAATGGGGTTTGATAAAGCTGTTGTAATTTTATAAGATATAGATTTGGCATAGATAAGAGCTTAAATTTGATTGCTGCAAGTATTTTTAGATTTATAAATTTTTAGAGTAATGGAAATAAACCGGCTGCAGCACTAGAATAGCTTGTGTCTTGGGAAATGTGTAGTTAGTGTGTGCTACCTACTAGAACCCTTCAGTCCTGCCACATGATCCTGCAAGGGGTTAATGTTCTTTAAGCAGCAGGAACCAGTTTTCAAAAGGGGCTATAACAAACCTATTTGTGAGAATCCTTTGTACTCTTAGGCCTAACAAAAGTTTCTGTGTTGATATGCAAATAAGAAATGTGTATACAGAATTCCTAATTTATGAATATTGTTGTATAATTCTTGCTCATCACCTCTGCTGGTCTGGAGATGATGTCATTAATTAAATATTGCTAGGCTGGGGCAAGCTGACCAGCAACACCATTTCACTATATTTGATTATTTTAAGGGATAAATTACTGGCTCTTCCATCAGCTGTGAAATTATCCTGGGTCCCTGGCCTGACATTAAAATTGAGCGATTACACACTTAAATGACTTTTGCTTTTCTTTAAATAGGAGTATATGCTTTACCTCCAGCGCTTGGAGCAGAGATCAGAAGAGCAATTCCTTGAACACTGGCTGAATCCTCACTGCCTCCCACACTGCAACAGGGATCTGGTGCATCCAATCTAATGGGTTTGCTTGCCCTACAACTGGTATATGTACATATATACATATTTCTTCTACAGTACATCTTTTTTTCTCCATAATGAAAGGCAGAGCCACACACTGGGAGAGAAGGGAATAACCAAAGGCTGGGGGAAGCACCTTGTGCTGAAAGGTGTTGGGCAGCTGAGCAGGGGCAGGGAACAGAAGTGTCCCAGGCATCGACTCCGTCACTCTGTTCTGTTCACGTTAATGAAATGCTGGTTATGCATTTCTCTGCTATGTGGGTGTAAGCTGGTGACTGCAGAACACTCTTATTAATGTGGCTTCAGATTGCTCCTGTTTCCCTCCTGTCTGCTTGCGTTCTTTTTCCAACTGTTGTGTTTAAGTCTTGTACTTGTTCACTTAGTGGAACTGGGGCAGGATTAAACTCAGTTGTTATCCTGGAGATATTCAGGATGCAGTCTGACCTGCAAGGAGGTTTTTTAAACAGACATGAAATTTGTCAACTGAGATAAGTTTGAATAATCACCATAAAAGTAAAGCTATATTGCTCTCACTTAACTTTTTAGTATAAAAATTGGAGATTTAGCTTTAAATTTTCAAAAGTTTTAAGCAGCATAATACAGAGATGGTATCTGTCAGAGCTGATCTGTTTCAAAAGACAGAAACTTCATCTGCTTAACATTGTTTTATCTATTTGTACATCTCTGAATACCTTTAAAAATTGGGACATTGTGGTAGACTTCAGTGGGGCTCTATTAATCCACAGTAAAACAAAGGTCTGAAACTCATTTAAAAACAAAAACATAACATTCCCAAACTTCAGCCTTAGGAGGTAAGTTGGCAGTTTTCAAAAAAATCTTCCAGCTGAGACACAGTTGAAAGCTGGCTCACTTAGCTACAGGAATTCTTCCCAACAGCCGCTCCCAGGCCACTGTGAGGAATTAATGTTTGAAAAGTTTAAATTACTTGAAGCCCTTAAGATGTCATTAGTATGGCCAATGTCAGCATGGATTTTGATATTGTGTTCTTTTTTTTCTGCAGATCTCCACATGGATTTATACATGATTGTGTTGAGGAGGACAAGATTATTCCTGCATTGGCTACGTGCTCACTGTAGAGCAGAACCTCTCTGCAGTATAGTGCACTCCTCACGATACAAAAGAACTTCCAGCTCTAAGTGGCTTGATGAGTTCTAGACCACCATGTATTTTCTACTAGCAATGATTGCATGCATGAATAACTGAATTGAGAGTTTCCACAGTTTCTGAGGTATGGGCAACTTATTAGTCCTAGAGTATCCTTTCAAGGGCACAGGTTTAGACTGTCTGAAGCAAAAGAAACTTGGAGGGAAAGGTCAATAGAAAATTGCAGAACACCAGCATGAAGAGAAGGCCGGCTTTGTGGGCTTTGGAGGAATCCTTAATTACAGTTTTCTAGGTTAAATAACAATATTTCATTAAGATACAACATTTATGTAACACTATTTCCTACTGCCTGATGAGTATTTCATGTATTGTTTCATAATAAATGCTTGACTCAATTCCATTTGCAGATGATTTTGTTCCCTTAGTCTCCTATACTATTCTGACAAAACTCACTGGAAGTGAGGCTCAGTTTTGTGAAGTACTAAGGCAACATCAGAAGACTTTCTAGGACCAGCAGCTGGGAAGCCCTATGGTGCAGATGAATAATTGTGTAGTTTCTCTGCATAATTATCCCTTTCCCTTGTAATTCTGCCAGGAGGAGCAAATGAATCCAGCCAGCCCTTTCCTGCCTGTGTGCCTTTATAACTTATAACTTATACAAGTATTTTTTCTTGGAAAATGATATCTTGTACAGTCAGATGGAAAACATATGATGCTTGCAAAACAACATAAAAATTGCTTGATGGCTCTTAAATGACTGCTGTGATCTGCAGCAGCAACAGAATTAGTTATGAATGGAGCAAAGTAATTTCAGAGTTCCTCACTGCACTCCCACTTAAAGCCTGAGGATTGGAAGAAAAATAAAACACAATTTTATGAATATCTATAAGGTAATCAATGCTACAGAGCTCTTGACAGGCTGGACTAGATTAACAGTTTTTCTGGTATACTTTTCTTCCAGTAAAACATCTCTGCTAGATGACTCCAAGGAAATAATTTAAATCTCAAAGCATCAAAGGCTTGCTTTCCCCTACTGCCAAGATAAATGATAGATTAAATCTGGGAGTGTGAAAAAGTATAATCAGGCTGCTATTGTGTGCTTCATTCATAACTCTCTCAATACAGAGATCTAAATCTGCATATCTCTTTGAGTTAAAGTCACTAGGTGAAATCCTGGCTCTGTTTTTATTTGCACAGTGAAAAATTCATTTAATGACAATTATGTCAACTGTCATCCTGTGAAAGTCGTTTTTCAAGTACTTCTTTGAAATGAAAGAACTCCCACCTAGTTATACTCATTCATTTTGAAGGCAACTAGGAAGGTTAAGCAGAAGGTTCTGCTCAGTTCTTCTCAGTAACACTGAGCTAATCCTAAGGCAAATGTGGAATATTGTTCATTGCTTTGCAGTTTGCTTTTCCACATGTGGGCCAAAGGATCTCATGTAGGTATTTCCAACCAGAAGTGAAGTATTATTAAGTCTAATTAACAAGGAGAAAACTAGAAACATAGAAAAGTGAAGTACTTCCTGATCACTGATCCACATTCTCTCCCACTTCATAAGGGAAGGAATTATGGTGTAGTGCTAAGAGCCTTTAGCCCACATTGGTGTCAGACTGATGGGCAAAGGAGCCAACTCATATTTGCACTCACGTTCAAACCAAACCCATCTTATAAATATCTACACCTCTGTTCTGGGCTAGAACTGACCACTGAAGAACCTCCTGGTCCCTCAAGGCTAGAAAAGCAACAGACAGCATATAGGAAAGTTTGAAACATAGGGAATAAAGGGAGAAAAAAAAAAGTATGAAAGAAAGGAGAATGAACTAAAAATGTTGAAGTTAAAAATTATAAAAGAAACCTAGACTAAAGCCTATGAATGCCTCAGGAATCCTGTCATCATGAAGAATATAGCCAAGTTACTGCTTTTTAAGACATTCAGCTCTTCTGCCAGATTTAAGAAGCCAAGCCATCCCTTCATAAAAATTAATTTTGCAAGTAAACACAGAAACACCCTCCAGCCTATGGGAGAGGCAGCCAGAGAAGAGGAGACCAGGACAGCACAGCAGACTTTCATAAGTTTGCTCATCACTGGCAAACACTGAAAGCTGAAGAGAGAGTGAAGGCATGTGACTGCTTTAGACTATTGCCATGGATGCAGCAACCCCTCATTCTGCTTATTGTATATTTCTGTATGTCCATAAAATATACACAATGTTTTACATAGAATCCAGTGAATTAACAAGAGAACAGGATCTTAGGATCAGGGGTAAATAAATTAGCTCAAGCATTTATTGTGACTCAGCAGTGAAAAAATGCACAGATAATTAGCATAAAAAGTAAACACTGCATAAATATACTTAGCTATTGCTACAGAATTATGTAATTAAGCCCTTTTTCAGAGTCCTTCAGGTTTTTAAAATTCTCTTCCTCTACAGAGATCTTTCCTTCAAAGCTCCGTTGAGTTTGAATTCCTCTATAGTTGAACTAGATTGAGTGTGTTCAAGGATTAGTTGCAGGTTTGGTTTTTTTCCATGTCTAAAATCTTGGGGAAAAAAGCTGGACTTTCTTACATGCCTGCAAACCAGAAGAACAAGCATTCTGAAAGTTGAATATTGAAGGTGAGAAAGCTGGAAAAATAGTTGTTTTCCAAATGCTTTTAAAGAGAAGGATTAAAACAGATCTGGGAAAACCTTTCATCCACGATAAGCATGATTATAAGCTCCAATCATTGACCTGTTTTACATCCAGTGCCTTTCCTGATCTGAGCAGCTGCCCACTAGATGCCACTGTTTCTGCATTCAACCAGGATTCAGCCCACAAGGACTGAAAGCACCACATCTCTCTTCCTCCTGCTTGTTTTTTCACTCATTTTCTTAAAATGTTCAGCACAATGGATCAAAATCAAAAGTCACCTCTATCCCACAAAATAAAGACCTTCAGCACATGGCTTATTTTCCCCCTCTGGGTTTGCAGACTGCTCTGAGTGTGGGTGTAGGTGTGGTTGTGCTTTGTTATGCCGCAGAAAGAAATGGTTGAAAGTTTCTACAAGCACATTGTAGTGGTTTGTGGCTTTTTACTGCCTGCCATCCACACACAGATGCTAATAGAAGATTCTGTGTGTTTGCAGAAGCTGTTCCCTCTCAGAGTAGATCATTTGATCCATGTTCAGTTCCCCCAAATTGAGCTGCAGACTGATCAGTTGGTAAAAGCATCACTCTTCAAGGCATGACATTATCTTCCTACATTTATTATCTTTAGCAGCATAGGGAGCTATGTGTTAGGTGCTGAAAAGGCAGACTGTGCCCAGGGCCAGAAATGCAGTGTCTCTCTATAAAGAGCAGATACATAACATCTGCACTAATTTTAAATACACAAGAATTCATTCACAAAGGCAAAGGCTGGGATTTTTGAAAGCATCAACATTTTTCAGCAAGGCCAAAAGATTTTATGACAGACAGATAAACAGGACATGAAGTAGTTACACTAATGCCTCTAAGCACCTTGGCAGTTCAATTAAGTGCCTCTTTCTACCAGACTTACCTTGCAGGAAAACATGCACCAGAAGTTCTTATTTACCAAGACTGGAATTTCCAGAAAGCTCCCTGAAAGCAAGTCAGTCACTTGCTTTATTTGAAATTCACTTTCACAGTGATGAAGGTAATGGAAAATGCAAAACTAAACTTACCAATTTGCAGTTTAGATGATTCAGTCTTTGTCTGCTTATCAGGGAGGCTGAGCAGGTGAGCACATTCTTCCACTCACAATGACAGGACAGATGCTCTGGAACATTACTGGAACATGAATATGAAAAAGAGTTACAAAGAAAATGCCTATCACCATCTGAAATTATGATATAATGTGTATGGAAATGTTTCCCTGCAGTACTCCAGGGTTCTCCCCCCCCTTTTTTTTTTTCAATAGTTCCAGCCCTGTTTCAATTGTCAGAATATTGTTTTGAATGAAGATTTCTGTTGCTCCCAGTGAATGAATGCATAAATAATTTCTGAAGCAGTGGAGTGAAATTGGATTGATTGAATGTGATCACTGCAGTAGGAGCCTACTTTAGATTCTCAGTGAGAACCTATTTTTTTAATGACTAGAGTGGATTTTAGAAGGTTATCTGAGCCTTTTATGGTCTACAAAGAGTAGAAAATCTTGTGAGAACTATGTCTCTTGAGATTTCTGATGCATGATTAGAAATGCTGAGTGATCGGTCTCCTATCTGGCATTTTAATCCCTTTTCAAGTCTGGGGATAGAGATGTGCACTAAAATGAAAAACAGTAAAAAGCAGAAAATGTTCAATGAACTCTGAGTTAATAAAATTCTCCTTGTTCTATCAAAGCAGCAGGGCCAGTGTCAGCTCAACATGAAACCAAAAGTTTGGAGCACTAATGTTATTCCAAATCTCAAGCTCATCTTCATATTTTGTTTTTTTTTTCAGTAAGAGATGATCAGTTGAAGTGCATTTCTTTTTTCCACATTTGGGGAAATTTGGATCTAAAGATCTATTTGGGCATCTTTCTATATAACAAAAGCATTATGTGCATACATTTATTAAATTGAGCCTTAAATACAGGAGATCTTAGACCAAAGTGAGGCAGAACATTGCTTCATTTTGTACTTTGTATTTGTCAGAATAAACAGCAACTATTGAATGATTTCAAGAAATGAATTCAGCAAAATGCTTCAGATGTTCAGAATGTACGTGGCTTAGAGATTTGCTAAGAACCTTTGGTGTGACTCTGAATATGTGACTGTAGTGTCCATAAAACTGAGACCAGTCCTCAAAATGGACTGGAATATCTGATTCACAACACTTCCCCTGTCCAGATATCAACAGAGCTCAATATTTATTTTTATGTGCATATATATTTATGAATATTTTAATGTGCTCTAAATTATAGAAATGTGGCTTAAGTTTCAACAGTGGATGGATCTGAACTGCATTTCAGCATTCCAACTTCAGAAATTAATGTTTTCAGGAACATTTTCTGCCCTGAGTAATTTATTTTTAAGTCCTCAATATTTGACTGCATTTCAGTGATACACAAAGATTTACTATGATTAAATATATAGCACCAGAGGAGGGTTGGGGGTGAGTTGATAGTATTTGGTATTTTATATGAGTCATAGCAGAAAAAAAATATCTCCTCCTTCTCCACTTACCATTTGATACTTTAGAGCTGCTCAGGGAAAGACAGAAAAATGTCTTTATTTCACATCACACAGCTGTTGCACTGCTTGAGAACAACAGTTTAAATATTAATATGACTTTGGGGCTAAAAGCTTTTCTTAACAGACACTTTGATGCAATAAGGTTCAGCCAAGTGAACAATCACAAAAATAGAGTCATAGACCAAAATCCCTCTAGCTGATAAGAAGCAAATTTATTTATTTATTCGTGTATGCTTACAGAACCTGTGTGATTGCACTAGCTACAGCTTTCTAGCCCAGACTCAGGAAAGAATTGCTCATGGATGTGAGAGACCATGACCACTGGAGTCAAAAGTCTTTTCTCACCCCAGGCTTTCAGTGGGAATTGGACCTGCTCAGGTCTTCTCCACACCAGCTTTGGTGAACTGAGGCTAATTCTGTGCAGTTTAGGCTGCTTTTATCTGCTGCACAGCCACCTCGGCAGCAGTGCCCAAACTCCCCAGGGAGGTTAAAGCTTTCTTACCCACTGCTAACTGCTGTGTCTGAGGGTGAATATTGTGGTTGTCTCATTTAGCTCTGCCCCTGACCAGCCTCTGAGTTCATCATTCCAGCAGCACCTAGGGCTGACTCACACCAGAGGAGCTCATGGCAGCTCATCCACCCAGGAAACAAAGAGGAATTTCTCTCAAACCAACTGGTCGACAGTGGATTTCAGAGTGCCCTCAACAGAGGGCATTGCTGTAACTCTGGCTGGGATCCATCCCAAGGAGCATGGATGATAAACTGACTGGGCTAACTGAGGTCTACAGCATTATTTACACCTTGAGACTGCTGAAACATCTTCACCTCTGCTTAGGAAAGGAATCATCCTGCACAGTCTGAAATTCATGGCTGCCAAGGGCTAGGAGGATGCTACTTCCATCAATTCACTTGCCCATCTATTTCCTGATTACCAGGGATGACAAATGTTCAAGCCACCTAGCTAATTTATTCCCAAACTTTAAATTCTGCTCCATGTGCATCAACATCTTTGCTGCTGAATCACAAGCCACACTCCCACACATGCAGGTCTGATTGACACATGTGTGCCCAGAAGGATTTGCCTGAGCAGAGGGAAAAGTGGATTCCAACTCTGGGCTGCATACAGTAAATCACCAGCACACAGAGAGAAGCTCAGGGACAACAGAAACACCAAAACGTGCTTTTTTAGAACATAACTCCTTAAATTAAACAAGACAAGAAAATATATGAAATGACAGCAAGGTCATTTTTTCCTTAACTGTTGCCCCAATTTATTCCCACACATGTGTCTCATTTCTTTTCATCTGTTCTCGTCTGCTATCTCTGTCCTGCAGGAGATTGATACAGGCATTGTCAGTGAAGAAGGACTACAAAAGATGCCAAGTTTTTATTAGTCTGTGCACTTTTTGGTAGCTTCCTTTTATTTCTGGAATCCAGTTACAGAAGTGCCTAGTCTTCCCTGTCAGAACTCAACTCCCATGGCACACAGAGTGCAAACACCTCCTCATACAGTGTTGTGGATATTATGTAGACAAACTCACTAAAGTTGGGCTGCAATGGCTGTGTCCACCCTGTGGTGACAGAGCTGATTGATGTCGAAAGGAGCTGTAGAAGTTACAGAAAATCAGGGAGATCAGCATTTAGCATAACGCTATCACTCAGACATTGTTCACTTCATTTGCCTCATGAGCAGAGTTTACTGCCTGCAAACCTCACCTCCTGGTCTCTATCCCATGGACAATGCAGCCACTGCCCAAATTGATTGGTATTAGGGTGGGGCACTTAAGAACAATAAATTCATCACCTTGACTGTCCTACAATTTTTAGGGTGGAATAATGGACTGCATGCTCTGAGGAAATCTTTAAATAAAGTAGTTTAGTTCTGCTTGAGAGTTTGCATTTAACTCTGTAACTGCATATTATTACCTACTAAGAGCCACACTTTCAATAGAAGCTCATTCTAAAATTGAAGATTTAATGGTTGCAAAAATACATGTTTACCTTAAGAAACTGCATTGTTCCGTAAATGGAGACCCAGCCTCCCCAAAGCCAGGAATAAGACAGGCTGCATGGATATGGGCATGGAAAATTGCTCCAAATTTTATATAAGGAAAATAGAATCCACTGTTTTAGAGGCAGTATCATAAAGTTTGATGTGCCTATTTTAAAAGCATTTGGAAACGATATTCCCTCTATCTGACCAGACAGAAATGTCTTTCCTTCCAGCTTTAATGCCAACTCCAGAGGGAAAAAAAGAAAGGAATTGACTTTCCTGGCATTTTGGAGCATGTTGGGCAAAGTTGGAAGAAGTCTGAGTGGGAATAAAGCTGATGGGGGGTGTGATGGGAGGGCTCTGGGGCTGGGACAGCAGACCTTGGGCTGTGTTTTGATTGAATCAAGTAAGGCCAGCAGGGGCAAACACAGGACTGGCCTCCCAGAGCAGAGAGTCTATGCTCTGTGTGGAAACAGTCCCAGCTTTGCTCTTTGATCCTTCAGCTTAATTCAATCCAGGGGCAGATCAGAGCAGAACTGGGTGTGTGGAGGTGCAGGTGTGCACGTAGGTTTGGGGGATGGAGGGATGGAAGGATGGAGACAATGGGCAATTGGTGCTGCCCTTCCCAGCATGTACAATTCCTGCAGTACCTAGATGAGCTCCCATTCCTGACACCCCTTTCCAGGGCCCAGCTCTGACACTCAGAGGGCCTTTTTTTTTTTTTTTTTTTTTTTTTTTTTTTTCCCTAAACCCAAGAGTTTATAGAAGCAGAGATTTCAGTTACAAGAGCTGATCTTTGGGCAGATTGCCTTGTGAGGTTGCAGACTCACAAGGGGCTGCACACTCCAGTCCCTCAGGAAGCTGCTTGCTCTGGTGCTGCCCAGCACCCCTGTCTGCTGGGCTGTCAGCCAGGCAGCCCATCCCTCAGGCTGTCAGCCAGTCTGTCAGTCCTCCAGCATTGCCTGCCTGGCCCAGAAATGTGTCAGCTCATCTCATCCAGCCATTGCTGCAGCACTGCCTGGCTTGTGCTGCTGCAGAAGTCTGAAACACCGAGCAGGTCTGAGCAGATTTGTTCAAACTTGCAGATGAACCCCTAGAAAGCTGCTGCTGCCAGCCAAACCAAACCGGCCTATGGGACAAACACTTTCTGCAGTGAGACTCTGCCAGAGCCAGAGCAGCCCAAGGCAGCATAAAGTGCTTCTTTCTCCCTTGCTCTGAGCATCTCCTGGCCTGTAGTGGTGGTGCCTCAGATAGGACTGTTGGCTCAGTCCTTTCACTCTGATCCAGAGCTATTGTCCTGTGCTGACCAAGAAAGATTCTCCCATCTCCCAAGAGAGCAGATGAGCCGACAGAGAAGGGGCAGTGGATGCTGATCTGAAGGCACCTCCACTGCCTCTGTCACCTACAGGACAAGTTGCCCCTCTCCTGAAGTCCCAGGTTCAAGGGTCCCTGAAAAATAACCTACAAATAAAAGGTAATGTAGCAACCCCTGCTTTAGTCCATATCATGAAAAATGAGAGACCCATGCAAGTTCTGTCCAAATAGAAACTTCTTTTTTCTGTCCCTAAAATGAGTCTCTCAGGATTACATACAAATGCCAGAAGGCTGTTGCAAAGAAAACCTAGAACAGAGTTTGTTAGCTAGTTTTGCCTTGTGGAAAACTACATTGTGCTGAAGTTCTTCAATTTGGTACTGCTCTACTGCACAAACTGGGAACTGGGCTTAAAAGAGAAGTGGCTATTTTAAACTAATTGAGATTTTAGTTGTCTTTCATGTACTGTGTCCACTTAGCTCCACTCTCTATGTGTCCTTTGTGCTTTGATATATGGCAATGATACAGAATTATATGCATTGTGGGATGGGAAGTGGCTCATGGGAGGAGGATATAAACCAGATGTGCAACATATCCAGTGTGCATTCAGTGTACCTCCTGTGACCTGTCTGGAGATGATACAAATGCAATCAGTTCTTGAGACAAAGAAAGAGAAATTAGCTCCAAGAGCAGGGAGGAAAAACAGCAGACCAGAGCAATTAAAAAAAAAAAGAAATAATTTCAAGCAAGCTACCAAAAAAAAAAAAAAAAAAAAAAAGGAAAAAAGGAAAAAAAAAGGCAAGAAAGAGCACATTTCTTCTAAAAATTTGTAAAATAAAAAAGAAGCTAAGAACGTTTCCTTTGTGTTTTTAGTCAAAACACAAAGACAATTCTCTGCAGAAAGCTCTACTTTGTTTCATAGAACCCCTTGTTAAATTGTGTATAATTCATCTCAGAGGATAAAGCTTTAAGCCTTACTGTCATTTTCAGTTTTACCCTCACAGTGCAAGTATTTCAAACCAGTAGCAGAATGGCAGAACTCCTCATGGCAAGCTGACTTTGGATGTTCCACTTAAAAATAAAACCTTGTTTCAGCATAGTTTTTTTCCTCCAACAAGGGATTTTAATGGGCAGACCCTCATTTGTTGTAGGCTGGACAGATCACTGATTCCATGGACATCTTCACATAGCACCCTGCACTGTGGCAGGGGGAAAACTGTGACACGGCAGTGTAACAATTCACACCCAAATCCTGCTATTCTTTGGAATGGCAGATTTTGTAGGATACAAGTCCCAGACTCTCCCCAGTACAATTGAAACAGTGGCACAGGATGAAGCTTGTGATGTTTAGGGTGTTTTTCACCAGACAACTTGATTCAGAAGGTGCAACCAGCACTAATTACCACCAGCTTTGTGATAAAACTGAAACAAGGATGGACAAATGCAAAACACTGACCTGGAAGGTTTCTCTCTTTCCAGAATGATCCTAGATTTTTTTCTTGTTATGTTACCAGGTTTTATGCTTCCCTTTTCCAGCACATTCTGATGTCAAGTCCTGTGCAAATGTGCCGCACACAGGGGCTTTTTCCATCATGGTAAAGAAAAAGCCACAGATGCTACAAAGTTTCCCATTGCTGTGGGTTTGAACCTGCCCAGCCCCAGCAGTGGATACAGGAATTTCTCTCTTGTGGCAGAGTTTGGCAGTGGGAATTTCCCCTTTCTTCTCCTACCTTGGCTGCCGGTGTGGCAGGTCCCGGCAGTGGCCTCCCTGTTCCCACACAGACGGGTGGGGCTGGGGTGGGCTGGGAAGGGGAGCTGAGGAATTTTGGTTTGGCTCCCCGTGCACAGCGAGGCAGCCAGGAGGGGAACAAGCACAATGCCAACATGGATTGCTGCTTTTGGAAAGGAGGAAACCCAGGAGCCACAACCAAAGCACTGCTTTGCTCTTGGGACAACTCAACTGTGTGCTGCTCCTGAGCCCAACAGAACTAGGACAGTATTTCACGGACTGGGAAATGGACTTTGGGATGTGTCTCACAAATGAAATGCTCATTGTTTGGATAATTTGGAAAAATACCTTGTTTTTCTTTGGCTGACTGGTCTCTGGAAAAGTTTAGGATGGCATGTACATTGTGGTAAAAGGAAAATAAAAAAGAGAACAACAAGAAATTTGAATTAATTTGACATGCTGGGAGTAGTGCTGGTGGGGATAGTAGACATTACAAATGGAAAAAAAGAAGGCAACACAGATAACTGTGTTTACTGCTGAAGAGATTCCTAGGACAAAAAGTGTTTGCAAACCTCAGTGCCCAGTGCCTACTGAGAAATGGGAAGGTGCTTATGAGAAAAGAGAAGAGGAGTTGAAAGAAATGTGAGAAGTTCACAGCCTTGCCTGGGTAGTTTAATTTTTGTGGGTTGGATGCTGCTGGTCTAATCAGGCCATCATTCAATGGCCTTTTGGGCTGCTACTGTGATGCCTTGTGAAGGCTGACCTAGAGCAGAGACTAGATGGAGCTAAAGAATAAAGTAGGGATTTATTAAGAGGCCTCAATGGATCCACCTTGGGCAGCACAACCCAAAATGGCCATGAAATGCATGACTGGTCATGAGGTCTCACACTTTTATAAGTTTTGGTCCATTAGCATATTGGAGCTAATTGTCCAATTACAGCTTTAGCCCATGAAGTCCCATCCTTCTTGTTTTCCTCTCTTCAGTCCACGTTGTTTGTGCTCTTGGGCCTGAGATCTGGATCGGTTTTCCTTGGGCACCCAGCTAGAGAAGGAATTGTTTTGTCTCCCTACTCTGTGCAGAGAGCTCACCATCCCCTGACATGAAGCCCAGACTTACACACTAAAGCAGAACAGAATCTGAAAAATATAAAAGCTAAAACCTGAGGCATCAACTGGAGAACCATTCCCTGTTCCCCCTGCACACTCATACCCCAGTACAAGCATTCATGTGTCTCTACTACCCCAAGAAACTGACTTTAAAAAAAAGTATTCAAGTAATTGAGTTGAACTCAGCTGGATCCAGTGGTCCAACACATTGCACAGCCAGGCAGACACTGGTGCCAGACAGGAGTGGGTGAAAGAAGTGACTGGGTGCAGAGGAAGGGGGAGAGGGGTGGAACGGCCCCTTTCAGCAGCAGTCAGATTGATGCCAGATTAAAGTGACCGTGCAACCACGACCTCTTTGAGTAGCCCCCTTAATTTCATTTTGGGCACGTGAAGAATCAGCTTTTACTCCTACTGAGTGAAGAGCAGCACAAACAGGCTTTTATCATCCAATCCTCTCACATTTGCTGAACTTGTGATAAGCTCTGCCAGAATTTCTGGGACGATCTGTGGCAATTATAGGGAAACCCACCTAGGGACAATATCATTCCAGTGTAAGAAGGCTGGTATGTGTGCAGCTACTTTAGCAGCTCTGTCTGGTGTGAAAGCAAATGAACTCAAGAGCAGACAAGAACTGATATGTGAAGTCAGAGTATAAATCTGACTGCATAAATTAAAAGGACGGGAATGCAATGGATTTTGAATAGGTTCTTTCACATGACAGTGTTCTCCTGGAATCAGAGAGCAGACACTGTAGGAAAAAAAAGCTTTACAGTGCTCTGAAATAAATATTAGTGTTTCTCTTAGCACAGAGGAGTTAAATGAAGTGGCAAATCAAAACATGCATGTGTATGCATATACATTAGTTAGAGATAGAAAATGGGGACTGCAGTGGAAAGGAGTTGATGTGGAACATTGACTGATACAAATACAGAATATGGACAAAATATTGTCTGATACAGGTTATGCACAAAATATTGACTGTGTGTTGCAAGTTTTGTACTCTCCCTAAGGTATCTTCTCTCTGGGTTACAGCTGGCAGATACAGGAAGGTCTGAGCCTCCACCATGGAATTTCATCTTCCCTTAGCAATTTTCTGCACAGAGCTATGGAAAGAGTCACAAAATTGTGGACCAGTGCTACCCTGAAGCAGCTGAAAGCCTGCAATTCAAGGCCCAAGAGAAGAATTGAGCTCTTCAGCCAATATCATTGCAGAAATTACAGAAGCAGAATAAATCAGGATATGATGAGATCCAATGTCTCTTACAGGGTGTCTAAGAGCAGTATCATGTTATTTTAGGTCACTGCAATAACAACACCAATTCCAATGCTGGTGATAGTAATTCCATGTCTGGTCCACAAGTGATTTATGGCTATTTATAAAACTCCTCTCCATACACAACCATGAAAGTAATCATGTCCCAGAGGGTTTACAGTGAGCATTATTTTTTGCCATTTTCTTAAATATTTTATTAGAATTTGTATAGTTCTTCTGCAGGTTCAGTGAAATTATTTAGCTTTTCTAAAAATCTGTTATAGTTCCTGGGTTTAATTTTGTAGGTGTTAGTTTGATATTGAGCAACTGAATACTTTAGGCTTCAGTTGTCTTACATGAGTATAATTTCAGTGGTAACCTCTTGGGTTTCTTTTTTCACATTTACTAATTCCAATGCATTCATGAAAATTCTGAGCTGTTTTTCTTTCAAAAATTGCATAGACAAAAACCACTGAAAAAATGAGAAAAATGTGGTTTTCTTGTTAAAACTGAATTAATGAAGCATGTTTTCACTGAAGAGGTACCTCTAATTCCCTATAAGCTCTATGTTTATTATTATACTGGGAAAAAGGACATTTCTGGTACTAATAGGGTTTGATTACAGCTGTTTTTTGCCCAAGAAATTACACGTGAAGCATTACAATGTCTTCTGGAAAGCTGTCCTCTCCCAGCTGGCCAGTTCTCTTAGTTGCCTTATCCTCAGAGCCTGCTGAGGTTGATTTCCAGTCCTTTGTCTCAGACCCACTATCCATGTCTGCTGATCTTCTGTGATACTGGAAATTATTCACCCTCCAACTCTTATGAAATTTCAGCTGCCCTTGGCTGCCCCAATGGTTGCCTTGTCAGATGCTTATTTACCCTTCCCCAAAACACCACAAGTTGTTTAAAACTGAAAACATTCCAGTGAGGAATTTAATGAAAAACATTCAGACTTTATATGTGGAAAGAATGATTGAAAAGAAAAATACAAAAGTCTGCTGCAGTTTGTGTTCATTTTGGGCACCAGAAAAGGCTACAGATCAGTCATTTAATTCAAAACCAAATATGCAGTTTCCCTAATTACCTTCCCTGATCAGAACACCAAAGCACTTAGCATCTCTCTTTTGCTCACCAAACATTTTTATAATTTTCCATAAGAAATAGCCAGGCCAGATGCTAATAACCACTCTGAGAGGATGGGAGTACATCATGTCTCCAGACAACATGAAAATATAAAAAAATCACTAGAGGAACAAAATTGTATATGGCTTGTTGTTTTTTTTTTTTTTTAATTATAAGGAAATGATGAATAGAAGCATGCACTAAAGTAAGGAGAAAAAAAGCTGTTCTTGCCTAGACCTTGGAGTGCTGCTCTTATCAGAAAAAATCATCAGTCTTTGGCAGAGCACCAGCCATGGTCTAGAAACCCCTTCCCTTTAAGACCAGAATTTCAACATTAGGGACTCTGTCTGTACCAAGAAACAACAGGCACAAATTTAACAATGAGGACAGTTCATCACTGTGGCATCTTATCTATGATTGAACAAGATTCCTGTTGCTTACAGTCTTTAAATCAAGACTTGGTGCATGTCTGGGTGTTGCACTGAGATGTAAAGCAGAGACAGAAGCCCACTTTGGAAATCACTGAGCTCACAGAGCAACAGGAGTCCAGCAGGAAAAAGGCAGAGTAGTGCTGGTAGGGCAAATGATCCCATGCTGAGTGTAGCTGGACTGCTCTCTGTCCTCCCAGCTATTTAAAATTATCCTGTGTATCTTTACTCTTCTGTGTGTAGATACTCAGGTGTGTATATTTATACCTCAGTGTAGATATAACATGGTTAACTTTCTGTACATAGTATTAAAGCTCATATAGAATTTATGGAGAGATCCCTGGATGATGCTCATGGCCTGCCAGACAGCCCCTCTTGAAAGTGTGTGCAGGTAAAATAGACCCATTTTCAGAGATAAGCCCTTTAACAGATCACTCAGCATTATGGATAAAAAAATTTCTTCCTCTGGGATTGGCTGGCTCTGGCCCTCTCTGACCCTCTACTGCGAGGTTCAGGCTACATGAGGAGTTAAATATTGGGACCTGCTGGTTTGCAATGCTGTCAACATTCACCTAGAAGCAGCTTAGAAACCAGTGAGCTGCACTAACACCGGTGTTTGGTGCTCTATTGCACTGCCACTCAAACCCAGAGCATCCACCAGTGCCTGAGAAGGTTCTTTCTACCTGTCTTCCCATCCCATGCCTCAGAACAATTTCCTGTACCAATATCTGTTTCCATTATTAAACTCTGGATATTCCTCCCAGCATTCTCCTAATGCTTGTCCTTGGCTTCCCTTACAGACCTGCCTGGCAAACATTTCTGCCTCTGCTGCGAGGGGCTGAGCCCAAAATCGTGCCTTGCTGGCACAGCAGCCATGACTGAGTGGCAACATTTCAATCCCACTTTGTGCCTGGCCACCAGAAAGCCAGGCACACACACACACACTGAAAGGCTGCCCGTGCTTTACCACAGTGTCTTCTATAAGAAAACATGGATTTCTGCCACCAGACAGACACAGAACCTAGTAAGCTATTCCCTGCATTCTTCTATCCCCCTGGGCACCCTGTGTAAGGGAAGCCATTGATGCTTGCCATCAGATAGACACACAGACTAGTAATAAAATACCCATGATTCACTGCACTTTTATTCCTTAGGGTGCCTCTGAAGAGGGAGCTACTGATTTCTTACTTATGTTTAAATGATTTGTGAAGGAGGAAAAAAAAAATCTATTTTATAGCTTGTGCCTTTAGCCATAGAGGAAACTGTTTTCTGTGAGGGTTTTTTTTTGTTTTTTTTGTTTTTTTTTTTTTTTTAGATAGGTTTTCTCTGGTTACTTATCTTTACTCTGGTTGTTTTATAGGAAGCTGAAGTTTTCCCTAATCTTAATCAGTTAAAAGTGATCTATTGGGTGAAACATCAAACTGTGCCAGTTTCTGGATTTACTCATTTCAGTGTGAGGTTTTCCAGCTTGAAGAACATGACCTTTAATGCCTCAGCATTCCTAACACTGTAGCCCTTCTCTAATACAAGCAATTATATGCCTAAGGGTTGTGTAAAAGGCAAAAAAGGTGAAGAGAAGTGAACATGCCAAGGAGTTTTCCCAAAGTCATACAGAAAATCAGGCAGAACCCAGAGTTCTCTGTATTTGGGGTCACAGGACATGCTGCCTCTGAGCCCCTGCCTAGCACCTGGAGAGAGCAGGCCCCTGCACATGTGCATCATCAGGGGAAGAACAGCCAGGACCTCCTCGAGCTCCCAGCCCTAGGGAAGGTCACAGTGCTCCTCCTGCTCTTTGGGATGGGTTTGGCACCGTGGAGCACAGCACAGCAACTGAAATAAAGACACAGATCCTCACATTCAGCGAGCAAGGGGAATTCTTATCCCCAAGACAGGCTGGAGCCACATAATTTCCTGATGCTGCAGAAAGCAGGAGATCCCTTGGAAGTTGCAGGCAGGATCCTTGCCACAGGGTGGATTTTGGGGAGGGGTGTGAACAGGGCCCATTCTCACCATTTCCTTTCCTTGTTAGTCACACTTAGCCTCGCTCCACTTTCTGCCTCTGGAAGCCCAGCAGGAAGTGCTGCCTCAGGTCAGAGAGGAGGCAAGCACAGCATTTTCTGCAGGGCAGGATCCACAGCTCCAAACCACCTAATAATAGGTCTCAGTTCCTCCTGACTTGGTAGTGTCTGCCTTGGAGAGGCCAAGGCTTGGAAGAGAAGGCACTGGCCAGGATAAAAGTGCATTGGCAAAGCTCTGTGGAGGCACTCCTGTAAATCCTGCCCACACTGCCCTGGATCCCTCCAGTGCTTTTAGGAGGACTGAGTCTGAGAATCTTTTTTTAAAAGCAAAGAATCAATAAGGGGATTAAAAAAAAATTAAGCAACTGCTTGACCTGAAGCTTGTTGCTGCTCAAGGACTTCCCACAGTGTGCTAAGCGAGAAATTTCTTTTGGAGTCCAGTTCACACCCAAACTCAGCCTCAGCCACATCTGTTTTTCCAGGGATGCTCCAACGTGTGGCTGGTGATCTCCAAAAGTTTGTTGGGCCAAACAAGCAGAGTTTAGGGCTGAGCTGGCTGGGAGATATGCTGATCCTGTGGAATTCTCAGGGAAAGGTTGCTAAGGACCGCAAGCTGGTAAATAAATCTGTTGTTTGCAAAGGGAAGTCCTTCTGAACATCAGCAGGTGGCAGTCCAGCAAGGGGAATGTCTCCTCTTGGACCTGCACATGTGGAACTCATGTTCCATTTCCTAATATCCACTGGTGCCACTGCCTCTGCAAAGGTAACGTGCAGCCCTAAAATCAGCATCCACAGCCTAACATGTGAGGAAGGAGCTTATGGGAACTTAAGGGTTGTTCGTGCATTTTCCCCTCACCTGCACAGGCAACAAACATCCAGACTCCAGTTCTGCTAGTCTGTCTTAATTCCCCTTATTTGCCTGAAGTAATCCAGAGACTGACTTGATAAACCACCTGTGTTGTCCTAACCTTTTTCTTTTGTCTAGAAAGCAAGATTTTGTGTTTATTCCTGTGTCTCAGGAGGATGACTTGAATCTCCATCTGAGTTATTTGCACACAGAAAGATCTCAGAGGTCCTGCTTTAGGACTCAGACATACAAGCAGACACAATAACTTGCCTATTAGGTTTCCTGGTGAAGGTGAAGATACAAGCTTGTGGAAGAAGACATTCACTGGATGAGATAGAAAATACCTAATATTGACAGAAATATTTCTTCCATAACAAAATATTGCTTGCCCTTGAGCATTACTGCCAACAGTTTGCTATCATTTAGTGGCAACAGCCTTGTTTGCAGGAGGTGTAATCCATTTGTCCTTATGGAAACTGGACATTACAATAAGCAAACTTCTGGAGATGACCTGCAAATTATTAACTCAAGGTAAAGATCTAGAATCATCCAAGAGACACAGAGACTGCCTGAAGCAAAGGTAAAGAAAGAGCTGCTCTGGAAGGAGCAGCTAAACACCTCATTAACTGAGCTTCATGCCGTTCAGTCTGAGTGACTGAATATTTCCAACACAATTGAAACTGTGGTTCTCTGAATTAATGTTATTTTTAATAAAAGGAGGCGTTAAGTTGCCTTCTTTGGTGAGCAGTGAGGAATGTTTCTAACTTCCCTACCAGACATGGCTGTGTTTGGGTGATATTTGTCAGGCACTTGGAGAAGAAATGTGCTATATAAAATTAAAGATTATGCCAAACCTCAGTGTTGGATTAATATGTCTGTGTGAATTTAGAGGATGAAAAGTCACCTTCCATTTGATGGCAATGTGTCAAATTCCACGTTAGTGTAAACTGATGCAGACAGTTATAAAGAAGTTATTTCAGTTGTACTGACAAAGAATCTGACCTTGGTCCCTTTGCTTGAAATGAAGAAATCAGAATCCTGGCAGGTCCTGCCAGAAGTTTGTATGAAAACTGATGTCTAGATCCTGGCTTTGCTTTTTAGGCCTTTTTAAAATGCATAATGTTGATCTATAGCTATATAAGAAGCAAATGCCAGTAAAGAAGTTTTAAATCAACAGAAAAGATGCTTTATAAATTACAGAATTTTGAGAGACTTGTTTTTTCAGACATTTTTTGGATTCACCTGAAATTGCAGAGCAAGAGTAAGTTTCTGTTCAAAACTAAGGAATGAATTTTATGTCCTCCCAAACTCTGTATATGCCTGTGGTGTGGTAAATGGTACTTTCTGAAAATTCTGTGCTGATGCATGAAATTAGGGTGCTGCAGCCCCATCCAACAGCATGGACTCCTTTGACTCAAAGCACTGCAGCAGCAGCAGCACCAATATCCCAGCCAGATCCCCACTGCTCCAGAGGACACAGCCACAGACTACAGCAAACAGATCTGTAGGACCACTTTCAAAGCAGTTTCAGTGTCTCACTGGGAGATTTTTGCTGGCTAAATTTGCAAAATTCAGAGCATACATTAGGTCTGTGACTCCAGTTAATGAGTCCTTTGTTTTATTAGCTGAATTGGTAAGGAGGGTGATTTTCTAATACATCTTTCCCAGCAGAGTAAAATATCCACCAGTGAAAACAGCTATAGGCAATCCATTATTTTTATATTACCCATGTAAGCTGCTCCTTACAAATAATGAACACTCATAACTAAACGCTGCTCAGAAGAATAAATGACTAACCAGATTTTATCAGTACACAAGCTAAATTCAATGATTTATGAAGAAATCTTGGTCCCAACTAATGGAATTTTCCCAAAATAAATTCGTGTAAACAACTTGCCACAAAGAGGCAGTCAGTGCTGGTTGGTATGTGTAAACAGCTTTAACAGTTGAGAATATAATCTCCTTGACTGCTGGGCAGTCTGGGGAGATTCATGCAGAGTCTCCGTTCAGAAAACCACCTTTGGCTCTGCTCCTCCTGACATCATAATGCCACCCATTTCATTAGCTTTTAGTAGATGTTAATATCATCACAGATGGGTAGAATAATTTTGCTTTTCAAAGCCAACACATGAATTTTTACAGTGCTCACCAGAATGCCAGGATGAGAGTCACAGGTAGAACGAGTAGGAGGAGGTAAAAGAGCCTGAAATGAACAAAATCCAGCTCCTGAATAAATGTATCACAGTGTATTCAGTTCCAGCAGTGGATTTTCCAATACCTTTTTACATGTTCCTAGAATCCATCTGAAAGTACAGTGGGGTCGTATGAATGTGCCACAGTCATTCTTAACATGTTTCCAGGGTAACTCTTATTTACATGATCTGTAACTGCAAAGTGAAGTCAAATATCTAATAAATTATCTCTCTGATGTTAATTAGGCCTGTTAGGAGGTGCCACTGAGAGAAAAGTGTGTAAACTGATCTGTGTGAGTGGCTCTAGCCCATTTGGGCTGATTCCCAAATAACCTAGACTAGAGTTCTAAAGCAAACCAAGCCCTTTTCAGTTTGCATCATTATCACAAATATTTCCTTCTCTGCTTTAATTCATCCTCAAGAGCAATACAGCACAGTCAGCAGCAGTTCTAGGAGAATAAGGGCAAGTGGGCAGGCTGCCTGAGCACCAAAACTGCAAAGACAGTTCGCTTTTTCTAATGGCTATTCATAAATACAGCATATTAACAGTTTCATGGGCATGGGAGCTAAGGACAGCATGTTCTACTTCTCGGTAGAAGAAGAAATCCTGCACTATACACACAGATTTTACAAGCACTAAGAAGTACTTTTTTCAGATTTGTAGAACTTTCAAGGCTTTTCACAGTTAATATTTCTACATTAGCCTGATTTTCCAATCTGTCTGCTAGGGAGATGAAGACTGATGGTTTTTAAAAGGGGCTACTAATTTTGCATGCCTGTTCTGGGGTGCCTGACTTGAGCCAGCCCTGAGAACAGCCAGATAGTTTGAGGATTTCCAAAAACCAGTTCCTTTGAGGTGTCTCAGCCTAACACCTCATCAGTCTCCCCTCAACTTTGGTCAGTGACAAAAAGCAATCCCCAAATACTCCTCGCTGCTGAAGTCCCTGCTGCAGTTGGACAGTATGCTTTCTTGCAGAGAAGATGTGAGATTTAATTTGCAGCCAAATGCTGCTGTTCCATAGCTGGTGATTATGACCTCAGCCTGGAGCTGATCGAAGGGGTTCCTAGGATTTTCATCATGTAGCTCTCAGTTCAGAGCAGTGTGAATGAGATCAGTATTTACTTCCACTGTCTCAGACATCTGCCTGATTAGCTCTCTGTAAATTGTGACCTATTTTGGACCACGCTTTCTTGACTGTCAAAACTTTTGTTTCCATTTTAGGTTAATTTGTTTAAAACAAAACAAATGTCTTGGGCCAGCTGAATTAAAGGATATTATCCATCCAGGCCTTTTACAGTAGAATGGTTTCATTTGGAAATAAGAACAGAATAATTTAATTGGCACAAAAATAATACCAGTATCAGATAATAGAGACTTCCTAGGAAAGATATACCTGATGTCAGACAGCCTCCTAAGCAGGCTGGCAGCCAGTTCTAATGGAAAAACAGTCTGTGAAGAATTCCCAGCATATTATATTCCCAGGCTTTTTAGGAAGATGTTTTCTGGCTAATCAGAAACCAGAAGCTATGTCTTCAGCAGATATAGAATAACATCCTCGCTGAAATACAGCAGCTGAAGATCTGGCCCCAGCATGCATTTAAGATGTTTAGCTACACTTGAAGTCCAATCTTTTTCTACCCACCTAGCTTTAATTAGGTGACAGCACTCCAGGTCAGGGTGTTCAGGGCAGCGGGAATGAAGTGGGATATGAAGCCAGAGCAGAATGATGGTGATTTACAATGACTGCGCAGAAATTGATCTCTCATGAATAAGGCAACAGGGAAGTCATGTCTGTGCCTTTTCCACATCCATGTGCATGTACCTGCTGGCCAGCTCCCATCCTATGGGTCCCAGAACTGCTGATGGGGTGGGATCATGCAGCCCTCAGCTGCATGGTGCGTGGGGAATCCTTGGGATCACTGAGGACAGGTTTAAAGCATTCCATGCAAACACGGATTCATCTACAAAAGAAGTTAATGAAGCATGAGCTGTGAGTGATATTTATGCAGCATCTGGGCTATGCAGCTAAAACTGTGGTAGCTTGGCCCCCTTCTCAGAATACTCTTTTCCCACTCTCCTCTTCATAAAACATGAATTGAGGTCACCCAGCTGGAGGCACTGAGTGCTGTTGAGAGCTGCTAGGGATGTGCAATAGCTGAGTGTACCAATACAAGCCTTTCAAGTCTCTAATGGCCTATTTGCCAATCTTAATAAAGTCCTTGAAGATGAAATCTATAACTAATTTAATGCATAAGATATATGCAGAAATAATACCAGTCTGTCAATCCTGTGGGATGCTGCTTCAACAAGTAATGGATTTTCAGTGTTGGGCAGCACTTTGGTCACTGCATTCCTGCAGGATATTTTCCTGCTTTTCCTTCTGCTTTCACTCACTCTGTCAGTCTAGAAAAATTATTTGATCTCCTTACACCTTACTCAGGTAATCTGTAAAGGACAAATTTTGAAGCTTAATTACTATTTGTAAGCACGCAAGAATTTCAAATGAAGAGTGACATGGAAATACAAAGTATTGTTGCCTGTTCCTTTGAAACTTCAGGGTTCTTCATTACCCATCAAGCAGGTCCAATGCTCCTTTTAATTACTTCCACCTTATATCACTACAAGTCTCCAAAGTAATTATTTACATTGTTGTAATAGGACAGAATCAGGTTGAGATACCCTCATTTCAGAACTAAGTAAAGATCTTTGAGGATAGTTCAATTTTAGCTTAAACACACAGGGTGTTTCCGTGGTTGGTTATTCCACCCTTTTTCCCTTTCTCCCCAGATATTTGTTCTGCTCCCTTTTTCATCCAGATTGTTGCAGCACTTCACCCTCCTATAGTATATGTCCCATAGTCTGAGTTTATACCACTTGCAAAAGATCAGTAACATTTCTCACATCTGGAAGTGGTCAGTGACAGGGATACAATTCTCAGCAAAGCATAAACTTAAATTTTGCATAGTATGGTTTATATCAGATAGCCTAAAATTTTGAAGTACAGTTCCAATATTCATCTGTAAATTGGATCCTTGCAATCTACATTCCATGGTGGGAGAGATCTTCATGATGATTAACACCTCTCTGGGGCAAGTTGAAATTTTTGCCTTTTCTACTCAACTACCATTCAGATGTGCCTGGCATTTGGGTCCCCAGCTGCCCAAGATCTTTTGACATCTCCAGGGTAAGCATGAATGACACCTCCACATCCTTCAGTGCAGTCAGCTTTAAAACCTGACAGTCCTTGGCCACTGCTGTCCCTTGCCACAGTGCATGAATAACTTCACAGTGAAACCACTTCTCTAGAACACAAATGCCTTTATTCTTGCTCTTTCCATCATAACTTGGCCTGCAGCTAAGTAGACTCATGAGCAGCAATACAGAACTCTTTTAGGATAAATCCTCCTGTGCATCCTCCCTAGCAGCCACTCCTGTCTCAGGAGCTCTGCTGGCTGCTGAACAGGCTGCAGAACTCACTCTGTGGCTGTTAGTTTGGAACAAGCTGACAGATCCATGAAGCTCACTGTTTGGTGTATTAGCCTGATTATGTTTGACATGTGAGGTCAACAAGATCATTAGAAATGTCCCATTGCTGATCTTCTGAGGATCCTCAGAGTTCTCTCTGACAGCTGTTAAAGTGCCTGCCACAGATGCCATAACCAGACAGGAAAAAAATATCTTCGCAAAAAGGTGGTTCCTGTGACTGCTACTTTGTGTAATTGCTCCTTACACATGCACATGAAGTGTCCTGTTTGTCTAATTACTGGGATGGCATTATCAATTAAATTATCAATAGCTACAAACTTACAAACCTTGACTCTTTCTGAGCTAGTGAGATCATAGCTGCTGTGTTTTAGTTGGAAATATACTAACATCACTGAAAAGGGGGTAAAGGGTCTAAAAAGGGATGATTAATAGGAAATTGGAAGAATTTATTGCCATACCCATGCTATTGTATTAAGGAAATTTAGGTCAAATCCTAAGACACTGAAGATGGTTAAATTTCATTTCAACCCAGCTAATAGAGAAGCCATCAGGGCCTCCACAATAATGAGGCTATTTTGAAAGTGTGAAAGTATAGCACAGACCTCATGTGGATTTCTTCCCGTTTTTATATTCTTTTTTTTGTTCCATCTGCCTCCAGATATTTAAGTCCTCATGGAGTGATGGGTCACATTATCAAGCTTTCCCCCACAAGTATAAAGCTTTTTGGAAATGAAAACTGAGATTTTTATGCATCCATATGAGATAAGACTTGGGGCTCTAAGCAATGCACCAAATATTGCCAGACTTCCAGGAACACCGCAAGATATCCCAGCATTGTATCGATCTCAGCTGAGTGGTGGTGATTTACACCAGGCCAGACAGTGGTCCCTGCTTTGTCCATGAAGCTGTAAATTTGGTTCTGCTCTGCAGAACAGCTGTGTAGGGCAGACCCTGCTCACAGCTGTTGTGGCACAGTGGAATGACACTCACACTCCTGATGTCCTCAGGCCCTCGCTGCCCACCTGAGCCTTGGGCATCCCACCTGCGTCAGCTCTCTCTCCCATACGTCACAGCCTGTGCTCCGGGGCAAGGCTGCAGTGCACCAGAGACACTCCAGCACTGGGAATAACCTGGGAATCCTCCATGCCCGGCCACAGCCGGAGTTCTCGGGGATGCCACGAAGCAGAGGCTGCTGTGAGCCTCACACAGGCACTCCTCAGAGCACAGCCTGGCACATCCCCGCACGGCTGAGAGGGACAAGGCAGAGCATTGTCACCTACACGGTACAAGGCAGAGCATTGTCACCTACAAGGGACAAGCCAGAGCGTTGTCACCTACACGGTAAAAGGCAGAGCGTTGTCACCCAGGAGGCACAGAAGCCAGCGAGGCCAGGGCAGCCGGGCGGCTCCCGCTGACCACGGGGTGTCGCTGTTACCCAAACTTTGGAGCTGGTCACGCACCTTCCGTCACAGCGCGCTGCGGATGGGAACACAAAAACCCTGTCCCTTTAAACAGGAGAGAAAAAAAAGAATCATCAATGTGGTATCATCTCTTTCTCGCTCCTTCAAAATGCTCAACTTCTCCCCGTCCTCCCCTCCTCTTTTCTCCTGGGAATCAGGATTCCCAAACTCTGCTTGGAACCAAAGTTCAGATTTTTTGGCAGTGCAAAGAGACTCAAATGAGAGCTAAATTAAACCTTTTCAAAACCTCCCAGGCCAGCCGAGCAGCAGACAAGAGGCACATTCCAGGACCGTGTGGGAGATCTGAGTGTGGAGGCAGACAGTAAAGGCAAAGGTGATGCTTTTGCAGGGATGCCAACCCGTCTGTGCTGGCCCCGGCGCCGCCGAAGCAGGGCCAGTGCTACTGTCCCCACAGAAATAAAAACCCTTCCCAGATATTCTCCTGGCCAGGCTAAACATTTGTTGTCCATTCCAAAGAGGACAGTCAGCAGTGTAGCACCACGCTGGGATGATGGTGAGGATTTACAGAAGTTTAGCACAGAGGGGGGTGAGCGGAGGGGAGTGGCTCAGGGCAAGGCTTCAGTCTGGCTTTGGGGGTAACAAGGCCACAAAGGAGAGCCCAGGAGAATGAGGCACCCCTAATCCTCCTCAGATTCTCTGTTCATGTCTGCTACAGAGTGAACAGAAGGCAATGGGAAGGTTTCCTGCTGGCTTTACTGACAGTGACATTCACCCACCATTTCTTTCCTTGTCCTTCTGAAGCACCTTTGAAAGAGAAGCACATCCAGCAGAACAGGGATGGGCAGAGGAAACTGTATAAAATTCCCCTTCTAGCACCATGCTGACCTCCTGCTAGGAATGCTTGGAAAACTTCAGTTTTGAGGAATTCTGCATTTTGTCACAATTTCATAACTGTAGGACATTTCTTTGGAAAAACTAGAAAGTACTGACTTTTCCAAGCTTTAAACCAAGATTTTCCCCAAGATAAGGGAAAGAAGCTTATTGAAACCATTTTTTACCTCCATCATTTTGTATAAACTCTTTCACTTAAGTTTTTTTGAACAGCAAAATGGAAACATTTAATCCAAGAAAGATCTGGTTTCATTGTGCATGGGCCACAGACACTGTAGTGTACACATGAAGTACATCTGGGTGTACCAAAGGAGCTGGTCTGAGTAGTTTCCATTTTCTAGGTATTTTTCTATGAACATGGAGGGAAAATCACCATTGCTGGTCTCTAAAACAGGCCAGACAAGCATCTGATTAGAAGGGATTTAGGTGGAGTTCATTTTGTTTGTAGCAAGCAGAGGGACTGAACCAGACTCTTTAGGTCCATGATTCTATGGCAACACCACAATCTCTGCAAAACTGTATGGTTTGTTCCCAGAACCATAAATCTAGCCTGGCATCACTGGAAACTCAGTGTTGGAAAGCTCAGTTTAATTTCAGATTTATTGCAGTAATCAAAACTGAACAAAATCAGCCCAGGAGCAAGTCTCCTACCTGAACCTGTGACTTGTGGAATGAAAGTTGCTTGAATTTTCTGGTACTTACAAATTCCTGCTGGATCAGAAATGTCACAATCATTTTATGTCTTGGCTTTCAGTAGAATTGCAATCAGATTGGTTGCCCCAGACAAACAAAACAAACCCCTGTGTCTCAATCTGTTGGTGGCTGAGGAAGGCATAGTGGACTAGAATAATTTTAAAAAACTATAAAATATCCTCATGTAAATGAAAAATTGCAATGTCAGGCAGTGACTGAGGCATCCCTTCTGTCTACATTAATTCCTTCTCTATGGTTTATTTTTTTCCTGGGTGGTCCCTACCAAAGTCAGGGAGGGGAAAACCAGATGGAATTGAATCACTGACCCCCAATCTTATGGAACTGTTGTCCATTGTTTGTAAGGCTAACATTCTGTTGAGTAGCAGACCCTTGAATGAATAAAAATGGGTTTACTTATTTTGCCCAAATTCACTGATCTATCTGCAACTGACATCATAATCAAGTCCACAAACCATCACTGAAATTTTTACTGTTGGGACACCCAAACACTAAAAAGACATTGGATCCCCAATCAGCAGGTCCCAACTGAAGAGCACCACAACACTGGCTAGTCAAAACTGACACATCACTGTTTTGTCATAAGGCCACTTAAAATTTTAAATTACATTTTAAAATCTAGATGTTTGAATTTCACTGCACTTAGAGCAGACGACTGAACCATTTGCTGTAAAATATATCCAAAGAGTTTATACCTTTCACTGAAAAACTACTGGCCAACCTCTTAGCAAGATAAGAATCTAATTATATACTTTTAAAATGACATTTAGAGGCCTCAGTACTTTTCATATTTGATCTCAGATCTTAGAACTGGCATCTGTTTCTCCTTTTAGTTAAGAAATGGAAAGACTATTTACATATTCTTAGGAGTATATTTCCAATTAAATCTTTTTCAGAACTGCACTCTCAACATTTCATATTAGGTTTCTTGGCAGATAACTATCTTTTTCTTTAAGATATTTATTTATTCAGTTGGATAGTTTTTTTCATCCTTTGCCTGGGCACTGGAGTCTTCGGCCTCACCATCCTATAATTAGAAAAATGACCCTACTTAGAAGTTTTACAACTCTGCTCCAAAACATCGTCTTCCCTGTCCATTTATTTATCCACCTTTTTACTGATGTGGCTTCATCTAGTAACTGCTTTTCTCCTGCAATCTGCAGCAGAGTAAATTCAAGTGGGCATTTAGAAACTTGTTATCAAAGACCAACATCCAAAGCAAGAAATCAGCTCTTTGAATGATAACAAAATATTTCTATAGTCAATGAGAAGAGGTGGGTGGGGAAGACAAGAGAAACACAGGGAAAATACAGACTCTTATATTTTAGATAAGATTTTATAAACAATTCCTTCTGTCCCAAGTGTCAAAATTGCTCCTATCCCAAACCATAGGTAGAAATCCCTATTAGAGTTTCCTTAATGGGTCTATATACATTTGCTATTTAGTTTTCAGGTAATGAAGTTGTCTGCCCAGGAGTCCCAGCACAAACTAAACAACCAGAAATCAACTCCCCAGCATTTTGACCCCACTCCAGGGCAGAGGAACAGAGCCATGTCCTTGCCCTCTCTGGGTATCTGACAATGGATGTCTTCTGCAACGTGCCTGGAAAGTCACCAAATCTGGGCTCCTTTGGAGTAGGGTGGGAAGCAGATTCCAGAATATTTCCAATGCGTCGTAAAAGATACCCTACCAGCACCCTCTGTGTCATGGAGCAGGGCGGGTCCTTCCCCCAGCACTGCTGTGACAACAGCAGGGCTCACTGGACACATCCTTGGTGGCACCACTGTGAATCCCATTGACCTCCCAGTTATTCTTCTGCTCCCCACTGCAATTCAGTTTACCAGAAATAGATATTCAGGGTTTAGTATCCAAATACAAGAATAATGAATAGAAGGAGCTTTGGCCTGTTAGATCTAAATGGTGCTTCCTTACTTGTTATAATAAAAGATTAAATCTAAGCCTAGTATGAGAAAACCCTAACTGGTATCTAGTGCAGTTATCTAAGGAACACACAAGCGACGCCACCTGCACTTTCTGACAGAGAAATAGGTGGGCTACAAGATTCTTCAGAAGCATTTTGTGGGCCCAGGTTCAGATGTGCATCCTACTTAGCTGTACCCCCACGGGGGCCACCAGAGCTGCAAAGAAACCTTTCCAAGGCTGCAGCAGGGGCACAGGAGTCAGTTGTGTTGCCAGTTCCTGGTATGCAACTCATAGCTTGACCATCTCATCTGCATTTTACTCAGCTTTTGTTCTATATTGTTCTCTTTAGGAACCTCTCTCTGCTCAGAGTACAGTAAAACAACCATTTTAGTCCTAAGTTAGACAAAGTGGCTACTTCCAGCCACTCCCTAGCTCTCTCTCCATGCAAGCAAGACAATCTTTGGGGTGATCAAGGACAATCCAGACCAAAAAAATAAACTTAAACACCATATTTGTCTGTAAAAATCAGATGAAGGCCTTATAAACAAAATATTATTTTGCTCCAGTTTGTACTTTTTTTTTTAATAATCTGTGATCTGTGTGAAGGAAACTATTGTGTGATAAAGCACATCAATGGGCTGCCTAGAGGCAGGAGGCCTGGAAATTGAGAACTATGAGCCACCAGTGCTGTAACCCCTCTTTCTTCCACCAGTGCCAGTCCAGAACAACTCCATGGCCTTCAGGGCAATTTCTTCTGCATGAAGAGCCAGATGAGACTCCGGTCTCCAGCATAAGATGGAAAGATGGAGGTTGTAATTCCATCCAGGAGATGGGGTGTGGTTTGCAGACATCAATAAGCCACAGCACATCCCCTCTTGTGGTTCCTGATGTCATTGGAATGACTCAATAGAATTACAGCCTTATGTCGAGCTGGGTGTATATTATTCTACCGAAATTAAAGCTTTTGAAATAGGAGCTTATTGTTTTTAATAACTTCAGTTATGTAATTCTTTTCTCATGTTAGTGCTTCAATAAACATTTCCTATGTTAAATTTTACTCCAGATCCATCTTTGCCAGTTTTAGGCTCAGAACTGATATATTGGAATAATCCTCTTCATTTTAAGTCCCATAGACACTGTGCTGTTCACATGATGTCATTCTGTGTATATTCCTTCATTTACTACTGGTGAGTCATTATTATCATAGCTAATAGAAAGAGGATTATCTCTTTATTAAATCAAAGGCATGACATTTTGTTGGTTGTGCTTTGCCTCCTTGATTTTTAACCCTTTAAATCACACGTGTCAGGATTTTTCAGCACTGGCTGTTGTTGGTGAGAGGCACAGAGCTTCTGCTAGAAAGCCACCACAAAGAGCTCAGGGAAATTAGGACTGTTAATTCCTTACCAGAGATCTTACAGGAGTACCATGATAGAGCAAGTCAGAACCAAAACAGTGTGAGAGTCTTTGAGAGCCTGGATATTGGCTTCTCACCTTTTAAAATTAATAAATTAAAATGTTACCTTTTTAATTCATAGAAGAAAATTTATATCTACCCCAACATCAGTGCTTATAATCACAGCTGTGATTATAATATATTGCAAAGACAGTAGCAGCAGTCATGAGGTATTTAAATAAATTAAGGGATCAGTATTGTGAGAAAAGGCCTGTAAGAAACAGGCCCATCTTCCTGGGAAGATGAAGAAATGCAGCTCTATAGTTTAGAAAGGCAAATATTTATCATATTTTCTGAGGAACTGCTCTCATGCAATACAAGTTTTTTCAGAGACTGCAGAGCTATGAAGAATTAAAAGAACAGCTAGAGAAATTAATGTCTGCATTTACTACACAAACTATTGAGAAACCCGCATTTCTTCTAATAGGAAATTTCAGCATTTAGAATTTGTTTTTATTCTCAATTGAAAATTCAGTTTTCCCCCACAATCCAGCATTTCTAAGACTTTCTAAGTTTCAGAATTAGCTGAACTTTTTTATTACAATCATGTAGAAACAATGAAATCTACCAATGCAACTTTATGGTATTAAATACCTATCTTTGTAAGCTTAGTATAAAAATGAAAATCTATACAGCAATTAAAATTATGGAGTCAAACCAAAATACTTAAACTTCACAATATTCCTCTCAAAAAAGCCAAGATGCTTCTTTTTTAACTTTCCCATGGAAAATTTTTCCAAAACTGATGCTCTCCCTGGAGAAACACTTCAATTTTAGTTGAACTGCATTTATCAATAGAAAACTGCTCTGCCAAAAAGAATTTCAAAGAGCTCTATTTAATATACACAGTGATCATTGCTGCAATAGAAACAAAAGCTGCCCATTTGCGTTATGGCAGGAAGAATGATTCCAGAAGCAGCCCCTAGACCTGTGACATCTCTTAGCAGCAAAGTCTCCACTAGGAGCTGGTAAGAAAGGCCTTAAAGAGCCTGTCATCAATCCTGGTTTTCTCTGCTTTAAAGCAGAAGATGCCAAGCCAGCCACCACCCCAGAGGAAACAGCAGCTGCAGGTAGAGTGTACAAGACTGAATGAAATCTTCCTGGCATGTTTCCTCCTCTTATCTCCCCTGTCACCCATTATCAGACAGCAGATTATAGTAAAGAACACAAGGCTGAAACACAATTATCCATGGGCATGTTGGAGAACTCACAAATCTGCTAATGTTACCAACAAGCCAATTCCCCCACTGCAGAAGCTATCAGCACTCCAGACGGAGGCTTAACTGTTAATGAAACCTAAACCTCAGCGCCAGAGATAAGTTTCAAGCTTCTTGTGGCTTAACCCCGGAACCCAATACATCACAGAAACTTTTAAGAATTACCTAAAGAACAAGCAGTGTTGGTAAATCACCATAATTAAATCTTAGCTGATTTCACATCTGAAGTCTCTAAGCAGCAAGACATTGTCATTGAAATTACATCTTGTGTTTTCGTTGCTGCTTGTCACAATTCACCATTAAAATACTGCAACAATGGGATCAGGACTAGGGTATCAATGCCTTTAACAAGAAGGAATATGCTTCTGGATTCACAGTCCTAACACAGCAGCCAGGGTTAATCTGGTACTGAGAAAGTCAACAGCTTTACAGACATGGGTCCTTCATACAGCACCAGTTCTGTAACCAGAAGCACAGAAATCTATTGCAAATTTATGCTATTATAGTATTCTTTACTGTTAATGACACTATTTAGAAAGAGATGCTTATCTTGGATTATCTTGCCCTTTTCCTTCAAATAAGTATGTCCCATTCTCAGAGGAGCATAAACTAAATGGGGAAAGAGGGGGGGGAAATAAGGAACTCTTATTCCAAAATAATTATCCAGGCATAGATCTGAAATGGGATAACTACAGTGGTACAGACAAGCTTTAAGACAAGCACAGACAAGATTTATGAAACACCTTGGGCACAGGCCACAAAATACCTTAAGGATTAGGGTCCAGACCTTGAACTTGACTCAATATTCTTGGAAAGGACAATTTGGAATTCTCATTGTAGCGGCTACTGAGGAAGTATATTAGAGACAATATAGTCAACAACAAAATCTCTGTCCTTCAGCACTCCAGATGTACAACAGGGATACTCAGTGGGGATAATACACATTGTACATCTCACCACGTATTATAAAAGGTTTTTGTCAATAATTCCTATTTAGATTGGAAATATATAAAGATTAATAAGAAACTCTGCGTTTTACAGAACCACCTACAAAGAGAGCTTGATAGAAATATGACAGTAAACTAAAATATGCTTTGTTTTCATTGACAAATCAACTGCACTGCACTGAAAGAACATCACATAATCACCACACTTGTGTTTACCAATCATGAGGAGCTATTTTCCCCAATCTCCTTATTTTATATATCAACATAAAGATTTGTATGGATGACAAAATGTACTAAAACACAAGCTTCCACTGACCCAAGCTGCTCCCCACTAGAGGGGAGAGAAGAGCAGTTGCTTTGGCTAAATGCATGAAACATAACAAAATCAAAACCACAGTCAGGAGAGTAACATACAATTCTAAATGGAACTTGAAAACTTGAGAAGTCATTTAAGGGAACCACATTAAATGCTAAATGTTTAATGGGACCCATGTGTCTCAGGCAGAGAAAGAGAGTGAGAGAAATGTAACAGAGGAAATCAAGGAGACAATATGTCTGTGGGACTTGTTCTAATTAGGGGCACAGTGCTGGTGAGGATCATTCATTATAATTTAGCTAAATCTTTAGCATGGCAAAGGCACCTCTGTAGAGTGGTATAAAACCAAAGACCCCCAGTCATAAAGCGAGTTAAGGCCCATAGAAGAGAGGTTAATTTCAGTCATTTGTGACTGCTAAAGGCAGCACATCCCAGGAATACCAGCCCTTCTTTCCTGCCGCAGCGCCGTGCTCCAGCTCGCAGATGTCTGCAAATTTGGCATGTGGGGGGTGGTACTGGGAGGGCACTGGCGCGTTGTCTCCAACTTGTCTGTCGCTAAACTGAGTGGATCTGTTTCTTTTAGCAGGGGTGGGAAAGGAGTTCAAAGAAAGAATCAAAACAATCCATCCATCCAAGCTTTGGAATATCTGAACTGAGCCCAAATATCACCAAGCACTTCCCAATCTCTGCTTTGAAACAGGAGAACGGACGATGATTTGCAGCAGTTTGAGATGATTTACACACACACAGCATGTGTAACGCTCCAGTGTTATTTTAAAACTTACAAAGCATCACAAGAGTGAGTGGGGGTCAGGTTCAGGTTTGTGACACCAGCTTGGCTTGTTGCACACCAGAGCAGCGGAACCAGCTTCAGCTGTGTCTCCCCACAGCAAATCAGGGGCACAGGGGACCTAATTCACATTGCATTTACTATTGTGTATTTTAGGGGTATTTCTATTTAAATGTGGGTCAGATTCTTAGCTGGTGTAAAGCAGCTGAGCTGCCTGCATTCCAGTGCAGATAAACTAATTCACACCAGCTGAAGGCTGGGCCAGTGGAATTACATTGCTGTAAATCCAGCGTCAGATCAGAACGGTGTTAACCTGTGTTAGCACTGGTGGAACTGAGAACAGAATTTAACCCACAACATTTTGACACCATTCCAAATATTCGTAAAACCCATAATAATTTTAAGTGTAAATGTGCCAAATTCACCCTGGTGTCATTCAGAGTCCAAAAAAACTACACCCTAGGGATAAATTTGGCTCTGCATATTTAATCTGAGTACACGGCATCATCCCAGCAGGAAAGCAAATGAGCAATAAACATAAGTTTGCTCTTAAATGTTGTCTCCTTGCTCCTCAGCTTCCTAGTACGTTTTGGTTTTGGAGCTTACTTAAACGAGCAGTTTATGGTTTGATCAAGTCCTAAACAGGAAACTTAAAGGGTTTGTAAAATGTTGAGTGTTCTAATTACAACTGACCTAAAAAACCCCTGCATCATGGCAATCTTCATTCCTATTATACCTGCTGTTCCTGTGATGGGATTGTTCCTTAGTGGTTAACACCGACATCAGGGAGTCGGGATTCTTGAGGTCTAACTCTCAGCTTTGCCATGGACTTGTTGTGTGGGCTTGGGGGAATTATTTAAGTTCTCTGTACTTGAGTTCTCTTATATGGTGTGGGACAATTAATGATCACCAAAGGGCTCTGGGTTCCTCAGATGGAAACAGAAGGGGTAGTGTTCAGAAGTATGACAGGAATGCCCTCCCCTTTTCTATGTGATATTACAGTAACGCACTAATCAAATTACACCATAAAAGAGCCATAATAAACATTACAGTACCATAAAAATAACAATACTAGTACTAAGACATAAAGATAATAATACAGAGTTATTTATAAAGCTGCTCATTACCATGTTGCCAGGCTCCTCATACACAAATCAGAGTGCATCTCCAACCAAAATTGCTTTGGATACTAGCAGAAGTCCACTGAATTCCAGAGAGACCATGCCCAGGCCATGCCAATAGATGTGGCACTGCTCAAATTACAGGGAATTTTAGCAGCTTTCATCAGAGAGAAGTCCTGACCACTTACACAACTTCTTTGTAGACCTCAGCAATAATAAATTATGATAAAGCATACCAAAAAAAGGGAAAAAAAAGAAAAAAAAAGGAATCTGAAAGCCTAGCTGAATTGCCTTTTCCTGACTCCAGAGCTTGAACTCTCATAAAACTTCTGAAGCAATATTTTGGAAGTATGAGGATATGAATATGAGGAAGTGCTCCTCACTGCCCTCTCCCTCAAATATACTGAACATCATTTTCCTTCTGTTTGTGTTGGTGTGAGATGGCAAGACTCATTGTATCAGGGATTGAAGAAATCATATGTCAAAGAATGGGAACCATCCAGGTCACCAATTCCCAATTTAGGTTTTTCTTTCCAGTTCCTCCCAGTATGGAGGTTTCCAGCTCAAGTTGGCCCAGGACAAGGAGAACAGGACAGGGTCACCATGCCAGAGGGGAAACTGGGTGCACAGTAACAGGACTGAAGAGCGTGGCCTCATGTTGTATCTGCCAGTGGCTTAATACAGGCTCTTGGACAAGGCACAGCACGGGCTATTTTAAGCCAGCTCTGTCTCTGTTTGCCTTTGAAAGAGGGATTATGAGGACTAATGTTCATGGAGTATTTCAGTGATGGACACCAGTACATGATGTGTGACTTTCCACTAACAGCCACCAACTCACCACTTCACACTACTGTGACTCCAGGTGCCTGTGTTTCCTCAATTTCAGGCAGAAACCCTATGCTTCTTGGCTGATTATGTTAGTTTTTAACAACTAATTAAAGGAATGGCATGGGCTTTTCTAGGAATTGTTACATAATGTATAGGATACATACTAC